>NW_024722227.1:8373112-8414845 GCF_018991925.1 Homarus americanus
CAAAGACGCCATGGTAATTAGTTTGCAGAATAAACTGCCTACAGAAGAGATAGGGATTGACCACTGTGTTTACATCCTATGATTGAGGAAGAAAAAATTTGAAACTGAACTCTATATCTCACAGTAGGTCCTGGAGATGATGAATATAGCAGGTTAATTAACTCCAAGGAAATTTATCTTGAAAAGCCAATTCAGATGTGTTCTTAGTGAGATTGCTAAACTGAAAACCTCCTTGACAATTCCTATGACTACATTAGAGCCTGAATGCTGCTTTCAACACATTAAAGAAGAAAACTTTTCTGATATACTCATGAACTGTGGGGAAAGGCTAAACGAATTTGCAATGATTTCTAACGGAGAAAAATTTCTCAATAGTCATCCAAACATCAAATGAGAAAGTTGGGTTGACCTTTTCGGCCAAAAGAAAAACAAGAAGAATGGATTTTGTTTTTAAACAAATTTTGGACTGCCTAGACTGGAGAGCTCATCCAGGCGTTAAGGTTTTTTTTGGATTTTACCATCTTATATATATATAGTAAGTATGCCATAATCTAACGGATCCCATTTTCTACAAATATTCCTATACCTAACGGTTTTATTTATAAATTTGAGAATGCTATAACGAACTAAACTCCTGCATAAATGAATATTATTTTAAATTTTTTTTTTTTTTTTTTTTTTACTAATTTATTGTTTTTTTACATAAGTATTGTCGACGCCTTTATTCAGGGGTTTAGATGCATATTATGCACTTTACAATTTCTCTAGTAAGGGGTAGGAGGGAGCCTGAACGGATTAAAATATCGAGTATCTAATGGCAACAAGGTCTGTAGTTCACCATCTATAGCATACCCTATATATATATATATATATATATATATATATATATATATATATATATATATATATATATATATATATATATATATATATATATATATATATATATATATATATATATATATATATATATATATATATATACATATCATTTTAGTCATATAACATGACTTTGAATATATAATCAACAACTTTTACAAGTAAACCAACCTCGCACCTACTGGGTGACTTAGGGAACGCTACTGCCAGGCCACAAGGACACTAAAAGCAGCTAGACTTGTTATATTCTCACACAAAGCCGTTCATCGAGCTGATGCTCCGGAACCTCATTGGGAAACTGCCCGCCTTTATGTGGTGTCAGTAGCATTTTACCGAATCCAGCTGGTATGAAACGCGAGGTATATATATACTTCATTTTTAGTCCATATAACACGCCGGACTTTCTGGAAACATATAATCAACTACCTCACCAGCAAGGAATCAACCTCAACCTACTGGGCAATGAGGTTCACGGCCCCATCAGCTCGATGAACAGGCTTTGTGTGAAATATACAGAGTCTAGAACTGCTTTAGTGTCCTGTGGCCTAGCTGCAAGCGTCTTGAGTCACACCCAGGGCGAGGTCTGATTCCTGCTGGTGAGGTCATGATTTTAATAATAATAATATATATATATATATATATATATATATATATATATATATATATATATATATATATATATATATATATATATATATATATATATATATATATATATATATATATATATATATATATATATATATATATATATATATATATATATATATATATATATATATATATATATATATATATATATACATATGGTTGTATTCCTACTTAACTGTCAATTGAACCCAGAGGGTCCCATGTATGAAATCTGTTAAGTGAACAAACAGAACATATGGATTAATTCCAATAGAAAACTGCCCGACCCCAACTCCTTTATACATACCTATGTTGTAGTAAAATAACATCTTAATTTTAATGATGTAATACAATTAATACTTAAGAGAAATAGAGAAATACAGTCGCCAAGAATGTCCATTCAAATAATGGAATTCAACTCCTCCTCTCACACCATACACTGCCGCTTTTCCCTCTCTGAGAAATTTTGGAAAACCACTAAATTAATTAAATAATAAACTAAAGTTAGGATATTTAATTGACATTGCTGGATTCCTTGTAGATTAGGAATATTTTAATATAAATGTCATATATTTTGCACAAGATAACATAATTACTCAGAGAAAAATTTTATCTAAAATATGGTGTTCAATGCAAATATGATGTTTATATTCAACACCAAATTATAAGAATTCCAGCAATGTAAATTATATTCTGACCGTAATTTGTATGTAATTTTATGAGCAAAAACAAATATCTTCAGTTAATAAAAAAATAATCTTCACGACACTATCTGTCAACTTGCCCCACCTTGCTCCTCCAACCACGCCGTCCAACCCTCTCCCCCACCCCACCAATCCTCCTTCGAGATGTGAAAAAATAAATTTATACATTTTGTATTAAATAATACCTCAGATTAAAGTTAGGATAATATAATTGATGCTGGATTCCTTGTAAGATTAGGAATATTTTGAATATAAATGTCATATATTTTGCACAAAAGATAACATATTTACTCAGAAAAACATTTTATCTAAAATTTGTATGTCTAATGCAAAATATATGATGTTTCTATTCAAAATGATCACCAAATTACAGTATAAGAATTCCAGCAATGTAAATTATATTCTGGCCGGGTAATTTGTATGAATTTTATGAGCTAAAACAGGCAGTCAGGCAGGGTGTGGTGGGGCAAATCTAAAATATGCTCGACAGGACACTCACCGTGATATGTGAAAAAATCCGTGTTATGAAAGTTCAACTTCAGCGAAAGCAATCACAGATATGATAAAAACGTTGTATGAAACCGCGTTAGGGGGTAAACTGTATATATATATATATATATATATATATATATATATATATATATATATATATATATATATATATATATATATATATATATATATATATATATATATATATATATATATATATATATATATATATATATATATATATATATATATATATATATATATATATATATATATATATATATATATATATACTGTATTTCTGTGTGTGTGTTTATACAATATCAAAACAATTCTAAAATGTTTTTGAAGCAGCACTTCAATTAATTAGAGTCACGAAATAACAGTGGTCATACAGGCAAGTAATACTAACTGTATAAAGCCTGGTATTTTGAAGCCACAATATATTCTCCTTATGTAGAGAGATGGTTGGTAATGGTGAATACATGGTTCAAAAAGAAAGGAATTCAAAAATGTAAATGGAGAAGATAGAACACAGTTAGATTTTGTGTTGGTGGGAAAGACTAATAGTGCACAGAAGGCTCACAGTAAAAGACTTCTCAAGAAATGAGTCATGAATGGGGGACTGAATTCAAAAATGACTATTTTTGATTGAGAGGCATGATAGTGACAGGTCACCAGTCCCCATGACAGAGTCACTTTGTCACATTTCTGGTAGAGTCAAGGTGCTCTCAACACAGCTACTCTTGCAACGATAGTATTTTGAATAAAGAGTGCTCCTGCAAGATGTTTGCTGCCATTCAGAGCAGAAAATTCACTAAGCCATGGGTATACAGTCAACCCTCGCTTTACGTGGTCCCACTTTACGTGTTCCCACGTTTATGCGGTACCCTGCCGAAACTGGAATGCTCACTTTCCGCGGTGTGTGTACCCTTTTACGCGGAGAAAGCGCGAGCAGGGTAAGCACAAGGTCGCCCAGTCATCAAAACATTACCGAGTTCTTCACCCGCCACCCACCACAGCCGGCCCAAGTCAGTGATAGTGATAATGATAGTGAGGATATGGACTTATATGGACTTTGAGGGTTTGACAAAGAGGCCCTGTAAGCCTCTGGTGTTGATAGTGATACAATTGATACAAGTGATACAGGTGAGGCCAATAATCTGCCCTCTGCCTCGAACCAAACCCCCATCCCCGTGTGCCCAGCCATCTTTTCTACTAATGAGTGTTAAAAAACCTAATATTATTGATATTTCTTAATTATTAATTGTGTGTGCATACCATCATAAAATTAAGAAGTTATTTTTACTACAACATAGGTATTGTGTCTGAAAAAGTGGAGTTTGGGGGTCGGCCCGGTCTCTATTTCAATTAATCCCATATGTTATGTTGTTCACTTTACGCGGGCCGCCGTGGGTTCAATTGACCGCATAAAGTGAGGGATCACTGTACAGTATATACAGTACTATACCTCAGTGCATTTGCACTTCTGGGAATAAGAGATTTCTGGGTAACGAGAAGACTCTCTGAAAGCAGGAAAAATTCTCATCCCTGGAATTTTCCGGAATTTCCGAAAATGCCTGATTTCATCTTCATCTCCTGATAATTGTTCCTGTGCCAGAATTTTCCGTAAAATTTCAAGCTTTGGGAACAATTTTCCGAGAAAATTTCAATTCCGGCTAACGGAGAGTTCTGGGTTTGAGGGATTCCGGCTAACAAAGATATTACTGTACTACACCTTAAGGGTAGAGGGAACATTAATGCATTAATATCTCTGTTAAACAGAATTCCTCTTAACTGTAGCTCTCTGATAGCTGGAATTGAAATTTTCTCAGAAAATTGTTCCCAAAGTTGGAATTTTCTGAAAAATAACAGCTTTGGGAACAATTGGTGGGAGCACATTCTCTGGAAAATTTCAAGAAAATTTTCCCAGTCCCTGGAAAATTCCGGGGATTTTATTTGTTATTTTTTCCACAGGGTTTGAGAGATGAAAATCATGTGCATTTTCTGGAAATTCTGAGAAATTTTTTTTCATTACCCAAAAATTTAGGGATGACTTTTTAAGAGATGGACTTTTTCCGCTTTGATAAACAAATTAATGCATCATTCTGAAAACTTCTGAGAAAATTCCAGGGAGGGGAATTTTCCGGGTCGAGAGATGATGTAATGTGCAATTTTTTGAACTTCTGAGAAAAATGCACCCGGAAAATTCCGGGAATAAGGGATTTTTTTTCCAGCTTCGAGAGGGTTGTTTTGTTACCCGGAAATCTCTCATCTCCGGAAGTGTTCTGCACCAATTGTTCTGGCTAACAAAGATATCACTTTTGTTTCTCTTTTCATTATAAAATGTTACTGTATACAGGTACAATATAAGGATAATACTCTTCAAATATAATTATGAACCTCAAACTTATTGCAATACAGTACAGGTAACTCGCGTTTTATTTGAGAGTTTTTGGAATAACGCGGTTGTCTGATTAATACCAAAAGCTAATTTACGCACACCTATTTTTTAAATAACGCGGTCAAGACAATTTAAATTTGCCGCACGTATTCACCTGGTCGCCTGGTAGTGGAGTCGCATGTGATGCCTGGTGAGGTGCTTGTAAGTTATTACTCTAAAGTCGTAGTCATATCAACATCAACGATTTTAATATTATTATTAATAATAATGTAATAATAAAGATTAGTACTACTAATGATGAAGATAATGAAGTATTCTGTACAACAACTGAGACGGCACCCATAAAGCTCCCTGCATATCGCTTTCTCAGTTCACACCAGCACCACTTTTCGCTCTAATTTGCATTAAGTTTTTTATCACGTACCTTTTTTGTGTTAAATGCTGTTTTCCCCATTGAGCATGTCTGGAAAATGTCCATCTGCCTCCTCTGGGGCTTCTAAAGCTAAAAAAGCACAAACAAACAACGCAATGGACGCGGAAGTTAAATGTCATCACCCGCCTTCAGAGAGGAGAGTGCGTGTCGGAGGTTGTCATGCTTGGTTTAAATGAGAGCACTGTTCGCATTCTGTACTAAAGTATGATGGTTCCCTAACCTGTACCATTTACATGTATTCTTATGTGAAAATTATGTTTAATTTACGTGTTTTTGAATTGCGTGGTTTTCAAGAATGTAACCCCCAAGTAAAACGAGAGGTGGGTGTATATAAATGTCATCTAGAAAGATTTGCAGTGAAAAGTAGAGTTATCAAGAAATTAATAAATACTGTTCAAAGAAGGTTTCAATAAACTGTAACAGTTCTTCACAACCTTTAAAACACAGGGACAGCATAACATTTTCTCATCAATAACCCTCAAAGACTATTAACTGATGAGCACATACAATAGCAATTATGTAGGAACTTAGCAATATCAGTGACAAATTTTACATATTTGCATTACCGTAAGATGGGGTGATTATGAACAGGGGTGGCTTTTAGACACAATTTGGAAGTAAAAACCGAAGAGTGACAGTTTGCAGACAGTTGCAGCAAGCTAAGTTATCTTAGCACTAAAATGTTGCCTTAACTACAGTATATATAGTTTGCATATGTGAGCATCATTTGCTAGTTCAAAGTACAAATAATGAAAAGAAGCAACACCGGTAATCAAAATCCATTTTTAAAAATTTAAATCAGATATATAACTTGTATAGCACGAACGAGTTCTTAAGACCAAATTTTTGGGCAAAAAGTTGGGGGTCGACCTCTATACGGGTAATAGTTTCGTTAGGTTGAAAAATATTTACCAGTAACTACCAGTAAACAATGGAAACGACGCACCAACTCACCACCCGCTGTGAGTGTCGGTACAGTTGCCAGGGCAGATCTCTTGCGTCATCATAGCAAGCCCAAAGTAGCCAAATGCATGGTATGGTATGCACAGGAGTATGTAGAACATAAAGTATTCATTTTTAAAAGTTTATTTATAGATACATAACTTTTTGTTAATTAAATTTGAAACATCAATATGATGTGAGTCAGGTCATCTACACACAGTTGCCAGTTTCAAAATTTTCCTTTTAAAATTTTAAGTTACCGAGTATTTCTTTTCCCAAATCGTTTTACAATACTGTAGGTAAAACAGTATACTATTGTGCAAACCCCACAGAAAAAAAATTAACAAATGGAGACACCAAAAATGTAAAAAAAAAAATGCTGTCTGACTTGCAACACTGTTGGTAGGGTCAGGTGGTTCTAACGGTACCTGCCAGGACCCGGTAATCAAATTTATAACAATATCTAACCTCAATTACTGTAGTTTATCTGATGTAGGCAATATGAAGTAAAAAATACCAGTTAAAGTGAGAAATTGGAAGAGAATAAACAAGAAAGATGTTGGGCTATTTTTGGTAGGGCTGAGGGAGAGAGTACCAGCTGTTTGGTCTTTTTTGGCGGGAGAGTCACGCAAATATCCGTAATAGTATTTGTTTGGTGTCTTCTGTATTTTTAAAAATGAATACTTGTAAATTAAAAGTACCGTAACATTGTATTATATAAAAACTTGTCATATTTCTGGAAAATAAGAAGCAAGAAAATAAGAATACACCGGTAAACACAATTTCAACGTACGCTAAAATTAAAAGCTGCTTAAGAAGGGCCGATGCAAACACAAAGCCTTCGCGACCAGGGCTCTGCCGTATCAGTTAGACAGTACACGTGTTTTTCGAATCGTTTTCAGTTAAAAAACTTTTACATCACAAGTGAATTAGGATAGAATATTATTGTAATATAACAGTTTTTAACTGAAAACCATTCGAAAAGCGATTACGGTAACATCTTTTGAACGAAAGAAAGCGAGTCATTGTTTTTGTCACGATTTTATCCCACTTTCCACTGAATACGTACGTCATTTCAGCAAAAATATTACATTTCCATATTCTCAGAAATAAATAGTAGTTTTGCTGAAACGTGATGTATTTCAATGTAAATTAGGATAAACTACAGTACATGAAAACAAAAGACTTTACCTAACCTTCCGATGTTCAAGATATGTTACTCGTATTTTTAATAGTTTTCGGTTAAAATACTGTTATATTAGTGATATTCTATTCATACTGTGGTTGATATAATACCTTCACGGAAATGTAATATTTTCTGCTGAAATGACATACGTATTACAGTGGAAAGTGGGATAAAATTGTGATGAAAACAATGACTTTCGCTTTGTTTCGTTCAAAAGATGTTACCGTAATCACTTTTCGAATGGTTTAGTTAAAAAACTGTTGTATTGTATTACAATAATATCCTAATTGACTTGAATAAATATTACGATACCATATTTCTGAATATTTTCATTAAAATCCACCAAAATCATTTTCTTTGTCATCGTCTGCAGCACCAAACAGCTTCTCCCAGTCCTCTCCTTGAACAAGGCTAGACGGCACACGTGTTTTTCGAATCGTTTTCAGTTAAAAAACTGTTACATCACACGTATATTTTACCTAAACTGCGCCTGAATAAATATATTCTTGGAAATAAATAGTAGTTTTGCTGAAACATGATGTATTTCAATGTAAAATAGGATAAAATACATGTCGAAAACAAAAGACTTTACCTAAGCTTCCGATGTTCTCGAGATGTTATTCGTTTTTTTAATAGTTTTCGGTTAAAATTCTGTTATATTACAATGATATTCTATTTATACTGTGCTTGATATAATACATTCACGGAAATGTAATATTTTTTGCTGAAATGACGTACGTATTACAGTGGAAAGTGGGATAAAATCGTGACGAAAACAATGACTTTGGCTTTCTTTCGTTCAAAAGATGTTACCGTAATCACTTTTCGAATGGTTTAGTTAAAAAACTGTTGTATTACAATAATATTCCCTCCCAATTGACTTGAATAAATACTTGAATGGAAATATACAATATTTTTGTTGAAACTACCCGCGTTTCAGTGTAAAGTGTCGTGATAATAAATGGTAAACAAGTTTATAGGACGTAGTGTTTCTCTGAAGGTTTTGTTGTTCCTTTACCCTCAAAAACTTGGGTCGACCTATAAACGAGGAATATCATAAATTAACGATTTCTTGGTCATAAAATCGGGGTCGACCTATATACGAAGGGGGGTTATAGACGAGTATATACGGTATTGCAAAACTTTCTCTGGCAGGAGCATACACGAGTACACAGAGTACTATAAGTGGCAAAGAATATTAGAAACATTACTATTTAAAATTTTGAAACAATTTGGGTTACTTGATATCTCCTATACAGTAATACCCCGCTTTACGCGGTTCTCGTTTACGCGTTTCTACATTTACGCGGTACCCTGCCAGAACCGGAATTCCCACTTTACATGGTGCATCTACTCATATACGCGGGTGAAGTATAATTTTTTTATTTAGCTCATAAAATTCATACAAATTACCAGGCCAGAATATAATTTACATTGCTGGAATTCTTACAATATGATAATCATTTTGAATATAAACATCATAGATTTTGCATTAGACATACAAATTTTAGATCTAATGTAAGAATTTTCTTTACTCAGAGCAAATATGTTATCTTTTGTGCAAAATATATGACGTGTATATTCAAAATATTCCTGGTCTTGCAAGGAATCCAGCAATGTCAATTATAATATCCTAACTTTAGTTTGAGGTATTATTTATTACTATACCTTAAAATCTAGAATTTTCACCCAAACATTTCTCAGAGAGGGAGTAGCCAGCAAGCGTGGGAAGAGAGGAGGGGAGTTGAGTCCATTATTTGAATGGACATTAACCTGGCGACTGTATTTCTCTTAAATATTAATTGTGTGTGCATACCATCAAAAAATTAAGATGATGTTTTTACTACAACATAGGTATTGTGTCGGAAAAAGTGGAGTTTGGGAGTCGGCTCAGTCTCTATTTCAATTAATCCCATGTGTTCTGTTATTCCATTTACGCGTTTCTCGTTTTACGCGGACCTCTGCGGGTTCAATTGACCGCGTAAATCGGGGTATTACTTTATACCTGAAAATGTGACTTGAAAGAAGGTACTGTATGTGAAAATTGTCTTAGACTTTGGACAGCTCAAAAATGACTTGGGAGGCACAATCCAAATATTAGTCATGCATATTTGCAAGACTGCACGATATAAAACTTGTACAGTAACACTCATCCCACAAGAGGTCACAGCTCAAGGTTGAAGAAGCCACAAATCCAAAAAAACTGTGAGGGCAAACTTTTTATGGAGTGAAAGTTGTGAACTCATGGAACAATCTGCCAGAAAGTGTTGTGACGGCACCGAGTGTGAGCTGTTTCAAGACCAGACTTGACCAACACTAGAGGAGGTTCAGGTACATTCAGGAGCCAGTGCATGCCCAGTATTTGCCAACAGTGCATAACAGATATATGACCAATCACTCAAGCAGCTAATGAGCCAATCAGTGGTGAAGAGGATAAAAGTAAATAATGATAAAAAAGAGTAATGTATAGCTCAGGGGGTAAAACAAGTGCATGCATAATGTGCACCAATGTCCCAAATAATTGCAGCATGTTATTTTCACGTAATACAATTTTGAAATTTTTTCTCTTCTCTTGACTCTTCTTCCCTTTTTGACTTTACATGGAGGCCAGCATCCTCTTTATCGACGGATTTTTTATCCACGGTTTCGATTATCGACGGATTATTTAGCCGAATTTTTATTTTGGCACCAAACAGCTTCTCCCAGTCCTCTCCTTGAACAGGGCTACAGGCTACGTGTTTTTCGAATCGTTTTCAGTTAAAAAATTATTACATCACACGTATATTTTACCTAAACTGCGCCTGAATGAATATATTCTCGGAAATAAATAGTAGTTTTGCTGAAACGTGATGTATTTCAATGTAAAATAGGATAAAATACATGTCGAAAACAAAAGACTTTACCTATGCTTCCGATGTTCTTGAGATGTTACTCGTTTTTTTAATAGTTTTCGGTTAAAATTCTGTTATATTACAATGATATTCTATTCATACTGTGCTTGATATAATACATTCACGAAATGTAATATTTTTGCTAAAATTACGTACAGATTACAGTGGAAAGTGGGATAAAATCGTGACGAAAACAATGACTTTCGATTTCTTTCCTTCAAAAGATGTTACCGAAATCGCTTTTCGAATGGTTTAGTTAAAAAACTGTTGTATTACAATAATATTCCCTCCTAATTGACTTGAATAAATATTACGTGACACTATATTTCTGAATATTTATTAAAATCCATCAAAAATCATTTTCCTTGCTGGTCGTCAGAGCACCAAAATAAGCCCCAAACTCTCCTTGAACAGGGCTAGAGGGTACAATGGTTTTTCTAATCGGTACAGTAGTTTGTTGAAACGTGATGTATTTCAATGTAAAATAGGATAAAATACATGACGGAAACAAAAGACTTTACCTAAGCTTCCGATGTTCTTGAGATGTTACTCGTTTTTTTAATAGTTTTCGGTTAAAATTCTGTTATATTACAATGATATTCTAGTATTCATACTGTGCTTGATATAATACATTCACGGAAATGTAATATTTTTGCTAAAATGACGTACGTATTACAGTGGAAAGTGGGATCAAATCGTGACGAAAACAATGACTTGCGCTTTCTTTCGTTCAAAAGATGTTACCGTAATCACTTTTCGAATGGTTTAGTTAAAAAAACTGTTGTATTACAATAATATTCCCTCCTAATTGACTTGAATAAATACTTGAATGGAAATATACAATATTTTTGTTGAAACTACCCGCGTTTCAGTGTAAAGTGTTGTAATAATAAATGGTAAACAATTTGCCTTGGGCATCCGGATTTTTGGACTTTTACTGTAGCCTACTGTACACTGTTTTGTTTACTGTAAGGACCGATGTTCACTTCAATAAATGAAATCGTAAGTTTGCTAGTATTTTTGTCCACTTATTATATTATTATTTATACACTATTATTTAAGGTTATGTGTAAAGGAAACGCATTAATGCTTAAAGGTACATTTATTCAACATATGCTAATAATAGTTAGAAAAATTACGTAACCATCACGGTATCGACGGTTTCTTTATCGACTGCCGTTTACAGAACGTAACCCCCGTCGATAAAGAGGGAGTACTGTACTTAGATGTAATTTTGTTGCTGCACATTTTTGCCCCCCTTTTTTTCTAAAATCATTGATTTCCAAAGCCACCCCCAAACTGTCCAGCTAGACTCTAACAGGTACAGATAAACTTCAATTAACAATGTCTCAATTAACAATATTTCACTTTATTGATGGTGATAAGAACACCTACAGTCTACTTCGGCATCTTCCCTTTAATCCGGATTTTCGGAAAATTGAGCAAAATCTGAACTTAACTTTTTTTTAAGATTTTTAGGAATATTACCTATGCGGACCTTAAGCTAAAATGCTGGTCCACCCACTGCTGGGATAAAACACCAGCGTCTTTTTGGTTAAATGTAACATCTCCACCACTAGTGTGGGGGGGGGATGCAACTTTTAGCTTCAGACATGAAAAATATTTACCATTTACTGCCAGTAAACAATGGAAACGTAAAATATGTACCAATTAGTAATGAAAAGTTGTGCAGTTCCTTCAGCAAATGAAGCTCACCAACTTACAATAGGCTAAATTACCTTACAACGTGTTTTCAGTAGTCTATGTTGAAGTTCTTAGCACAGGCTAACTTATCATATCATATACGGTATCACAGTTCTCATTGATCTATAAAAAATACCGGTAATAAAAACCTTTTTGATATTTCACACTTAATATAATACCCGGTAATCTACTTCAACCTCCTATTGTTTACAACGACGCAAGACGCACCACCAGCTGTTGCGTATCAGCTAGACGGCACACGTGTTTTTCGAATCGTTTTCAGTTAAAAAACTGTTACATCACATGTATATTTTACCTAAACTGCGCCTGAATGAATATATTCCCGGAAATAAATAGTAGTTTTGCTGAAATGTATTTCAATGTAAAATAGGATAAAATACATAACGAAAACAAAAGACTTTACCTAAGCTTCCGATGTTCTTGAGATGTTATTCGTTTTTTTACTAGTTTTCGGTTAAAATACTGTTATATTACAATGATATTCTATTCATACTGTGCTTGATATAATACATTCACGGAAATGTAATATTTTTGCTGAAATTACGTACGTATTACAGTGGAAAGTGGGATAAAATCGTGACGAAAACAATGACTTTGAAATATAATGCAATATTAACCCCTAAATCGGTTAATTCGGACAATCGGCTAAAACGGACACCCTTCCCCCCCTATTAGTCCGAATTAACGAGGGTCGACTGTGTATACGAAAAAAAAATTTGCATCAACGATGGCCATCGTACGGCCAAACTCACTAACTTGGGGAATAGGAAACATGTCTCTTGCTGCACTTCAGCTGCAGTGTCATCTACCCGTGCGCCGCCACCCGGTGCATCTGCCCGTGATCATGTAACTCAATCATTATTGGTCAGTATCGTTGTTGTTACTTATCATTGGTGTTTTTTTCCCCCTTATAGTGAGGACATCACTAATGTTCAGATTGTACTCTTGTTTTGGTGAATGTAAAATAATTTTCGCTGTTTTCTGTGACTGAAAAGTGCTTTGGCTCTGTTTTTATGAACATGATGTGAGCAGTGTCGGCTGCTCTCATTATTGTTGCGTTATCAGATTTTTTTTCTTACAGTGAGAGGACATAACTAATGTTAAGATTGTACTCTGTTTTTGTAATTGTGAAGTGCTTTTACTGTTTTTGTGATTGGTGCTTTTGCCCTGTTTTTGTGATTGAAGTGAGCAGTGTAACTTTGTTTATGTCTAGCAAGCATGTTGCCAAGGAAACCAGGAAAACTGTGTTTCTGGAGGTGAAGCTTGATATTGTGAGGTGGAGGTGAAGGAGTGGAGTTATGTGGTTGGCTACCTCTCCAAGCACCTAGTATGCTGCTGAGCAGAACATCATCCAATAAGTTTCTCCTGATCCTCAACAATGCAACTTCACACCCACTTACAATGGGTGAGTGGACAGACAACATCGCTGTGATGTTCCTGCCCCCAACACCAACTCATTCATCCAGCCGATGGATCAGGGCATCATTGCAACCTTGGTGGCCTACTACTAGAGGAGGTTGATGATGCAGCTGTTTGAGGTGACAGATGAAGAGGGAAAGCTGACCATCAAAGAATTCTGGCATAAATACAACATCAAGTATGCCATACACAACATCAACTAGTCATGGAAGGAGGTTACACAGAGATGCATGAATGACGTGTGGAGGAAAGTGTGGCTGGAGAGCATGCGTAATTTTGGCGGCTTCACCAATGTTGTAGCTGCACACCGCGACATCGCCAGCATCTCCATGGAGGCTGGTTTTCAGGAGGTTGTCCAGGGGAATGTGGATGAGGTCTTTGAGAGCCACTCTGAGGAGCTCAGCACAGAGGACCAGCTGCTCCTGGAACAGCAGCAAGCAGTTGAGAAGTCAGCAAGTGAGGAAGAAAACCCTGCATCCATGATGCTGACTTTGAAGGTGTTGGGCACTGTCATTGACTGTGTGAACTCTGCAATGGAGCTTCTTGCTGATGATGACCCCAATTTCAACAGGAATTCATTTGTGAGGGCACTTGTGGAGAAGGTCATGCCTTGCTACAGCAGGGAGCTATACCTGAGAAGGAGGAGGCATACCAGACAACAATCACCTCATTTTTCAAAGTCGTAACCCTCGACTTCTGGGGTCAGAAGCCACGCAGGGCCCTCTTCATCTGACACCTCTCCAGTCCCACTCATGAGCTTCACCTTATTTAAGGAAAGACTGAAGCCTACACCTCCAGCCCCCATAGTAAAAGACCCTCCTAGAACTCTGACTCCTACTGTGTCTCCAGCCTCTCTGGACTCCCTTGAGGCTGTGTGGGAGTCAGAGTGACGTCTCCACTTCACTTACGAGTCCCCTTAGCCTCGAAGGGGACACGTGATGATGACCAAGCTTGTTCTTAATGATGTGGTGAGTGGTTTAAATGTTTTCTATTTATTTTATTAGTGTATGAATTATTTTTACGGTGATACATGTGCGTGTCAGACTGACTGGGAACGTATCTCACTGAACCAGGGACAGATCCAGGATATCAAAGGAGGGGGGGAGGGGGGGGGGGTTCCAGCCCAAAAAGTTGTGGATGGGGGAACAAGTAAGCACAGCGAGCCCACACAGTATTTTGAGGCCATTTTTGAGCCATGTACACTTGATATTAAGAAATATTCTGAGGTCAATACTAATTACTTTTTACGATACAAAAACACACGAGTACAATACTGCATTTAAGAAAAAGTATTGGAATTTTCTGATAAAGGGGGAGGGGTCCGGACCCCAGGAACACCCCTCCCGATCCATCGTTGCTGAACCTCATGTGATAATGAACTCGATTTACGATGGGGTTTTCAAGAACATGTACCTGTACAGCCATTGAATTAACACTGTTGTCTGAAGTAACCTCAGACCCATCCAAAGTCATCCTGTCTTTTGGTGACTTTGGACATCTATGAATCTTATCTTTCCACAAAAAATATATGCAGTTTCTTGAATTTCTGGCAGTTTCTTTTAATTTCTGTTGATACATATAGATAACTCATTTGTTTACACACCAATAATGTACATAACATATGCTTTTAGTCTTCAAACTTAAAATTGCAGCTTACATTATAATGTTATTACAATGCTTCAACAACTGAGACAGAACTCACCGAAGTTAGTACAGCAGTACCAGGAACACATAACCTAAGATACTGATAGTTTCCTATGAATACTCAGATCTTTTCTAATACAGTACAGTCTATAGATTTCTCCTGATTTGTGGGAAAAACACATATTTACAGATCAAATTAATGACTTATAAATCTTATAGACAATTCCAAATTACAACTATCACCAATAGGTATGTTTTTAATTTTACAGTGGACTTTATAGTAGAGATCAAGGTTAAGTTACATAAGTGTCTTATTCTTGCATTTATTGTTCTCTATCAATTCTAACTTCATATAGTGATAAAAGATATCTCTTTCTTGATCTCAGAAGCCCTTGCATATCCTTAAAACTATACCTTTGAAGCTCATCAATGATTATCCTACAACTCACATGCAATCTAACTTCCTCCAAAAAACCCCAAAAGGCATGAATGATACATGAAAACTACTCTAAAACAGAGCTGCAGTCATAAGAAGAGCTTCAGTTACAATAAGAGAAGCACCTGGCCTGATAGAAAAATAAGTTTCTTAATTCGTTTAGTGCTCAATAAAGAACTGTGATACTCTTACACAGATGGGGTTTATTCTATACTCTAAAATATCTGAGATTCACAACCGTCTCCATCCACACTTTCCACTCAGTCTTCCCATTAATTAAGATCTAGAAGGAGCCACCTTTCTGAATTACTCGTGTGTTAATTTCAGCTTTTATACTTCCCCAATTGTTAAAGATTTCTCCCAAATATTTAAATCTATTCATAACCTTCAATTATTCTGCAGTAATGGTAACATTACAGTAAGCTTGTACCCCTCTCTACTTCATTTTTTCCAGCCTTTGTAACATTTTCTCCAGTAAACTTCAACAGAATATACAATACTATACTGCCACTCTCTCAGATTCAGCTAACAATACAGTATAATCTGCGCCCACTCTGTGTTATCATGCCTTTATATCATTCCACAATCACCCCTTCTTACTTTCAATTCCATCTATAGACATCAAATAACTAGGATAACATCATACCCCTCTGATGAACTCCCAAACTATCTCAAACCACCCACACTCCTAAATATTATCTCGCATGACACATACCCTGTATCTTGCTTTCATCATAAAGACTCTTGACAGCCTTCAGTAAACTTCTGTGTACTGTACTGTATTTACTGCTATGGGTATTTTATTTGTAACAAAACCCCTCTAATTCATATTCCATAAAAGATCTGTTAATCCCTCTTTAATATCTGTTAGGTCAATAGGCGAGGTAGAAAATAATGCAAAACTAGGGTACAACTCAATTATCCTCTGCATTCTATCAATACAGTACATGACAGTTTCACAGAGGCAATTACCTATAACTTACTTGCGATATAATAAGACGTCTTCACCACCCCAGCCTATAATATCTTCATCAAAACCTTGAACACTAAAAAAATCTGATCTATATTGGCATGTCATTCCATAGCCGAAGTCACGCCAGAATCCTGTGTCTCGAGAAATCACCAATTGGTCCAGTTCCTGTAGAGGAGGGGGAATAATTCTTTTAAGTTTAAAGCATATTGAATAACTACCGATATCACGGCCTATAAGGCGGCGGGGTGCATAAGACGCCCCCCCCAAAATTTCCATTTAAAAAGTAGCTTTTGAGCTCTATTTGCTGTATAAGACCAGTACCCCAAATGTGACACTTACCCACTGACTCAGTAGTCCTTTACCAACCATCCTTGATTTTTTAAAATAAGGCCAATTCACTTCAAGTAATGTCATCAAATTATACTCGCTGGTGTAGTGTAAACACTAGTGACGTCACTGAAGCGTGGTGGGAGTGTTCCCTCGTCTGGGTGGTGTGACTATTTATACAACATGTGGTTAACAGCAACCACCGTATTCTAATTGTGATGTTTCATTAGGATTTGAGTGAAAAAGGTTACCAGTATGTACTTACTACATACATTTATTACACATATATATATATATATATATATATATATATATATATATATATATATATATATATATATATATATATATATATATATATATATATATATATATATATATATATATATATATATATATATATATATATATATATATATATATATATACTGAATATACTATGTACAAAAAATGAATGTTCAATGAATTATTTATGGTGCATTAGGGTACTAGCCACTTCTGATGGGCTATAAATAGCCTTCTTTATCTCCCCTACATCTCACCCTGAGCCAGACGGAAGGGTCTTGGTAAATAACATGTTTGCTTATTTTCCATTTACTTTAAATAGATTTACCGAATTATTTGTTTTATTTATTTATTTATAATATACTGTAATATATTAAACACACTGTAATTATTTTCTTTAATTTATAAACTGTTTTGCGACAAAGGAATGTTCTCCAGTAGTGTTTCATTAGGATTTGAGTGAAAAAATATTACGTACTTACACAATTGTTCCTCTTACTTTGACAACACAACATACATACAGTATATTATTTCTCAGTTTTGATCTTTTTTTTTAATTTTTGTATTTATTTATAGTTAGTTACTTAAAATAAGGCCAATTCACTTCAAGTAATGGCATCAAATATTACCAGCTGGTGTAGTGTAAACACTAGTGACGTCACTTGAGCGTCTGTAATTAACCGTCGATAGTTTCAAGAATTAATGCACTTTTCCTTTCTTGTCTCCTCACTGGCAAATGGGGGGGGGCGTGGGGAGGGGTGTGTGATGATAGCTGTGTTTATTACAGGGGTATAAATCTCTTTTACGGTATGTTAGACAGGTTTATAATA
Organism: Homarus americanus; assembly: GCF_018991925.1. Classification (NCBI taxonomy): domain Eukaryota; kingdom Metazoa; phylum Arthropoda; class Malacostraca; order Decapoda; family Nephropidae; genus Homarus; species Homarus americanus. The sequence goes on from NW_024722227.1 coordinate 8,391,313, forward strand.
CATTTTTATTATTTTAATATACCGGTAATCTTAATTTGAATCCAGCTTGCCAAACGTAAGTTTCAGTATAAAATAATTAGTGGTAAGACCTTGTGAGTGGCTTACGATGTTTTCATCACCACTCTTGACACACTAAACCACAATATTTAAGAGGTAAGAATTTTAAACTTGGTGGTTTAGACGACCCCCTAACTTTGGGCAGATTTTTTTAATGTTCAAATTTCGTCTTATAGGCCGTGATATACGGTAATGTATAAGATTTTTTTTTGTCATATTAATACTGTACAGGTGCTCCTCTACTTAAGAATGTTCAACTTACAAACTTTCAGAGATACAAACATCATCACTGAGGGGGGGTTGAGACTGGATTATTTTGAAGAAAATTCCAGACAGAACAAACATTACCGAAGAGGAGAAGAGTGAGCCAGGTTTTAAGGCTGTGTTAAAGGGTATAGCTGTACTAAATATCATAATCTTTTCATTTTTTACAATATGTTTGGTATCTACAAGAGCAAAGTTGGACTTACAAACAAGCCCCAGGAACGTAACTCGTTCGTAAGTAGAGGAGCACCTGTATTACATTATAAAGATTGAAAATGCTGCAGTGAAGAGTATTGACAAGTGAAGCAAGTCAATCAGTCTGGTTACTCAGTAGATAATTGTAAATGCAAGAAAGTTTTAATATAAATTTAATTTAACTCTTGATCTGGTTTTCTCCAACAAGTCCTACTTTGATGCACAGGATTTCTGGTAAACAACACTTCAAGAAATGCTGCATAAATTTTCAGAGAAAATTGTCAGGGACTTTCTAGAAATGTGTCGACTCTTACAGCTTTACAAAGTGTGTCTGAAGCAGGGTCCATAACTTGAGAGTAAGTGTCTCTGCACAGCATAAATAATAATCCTCTTCCAACCTTGCATGACAATGGGATTAAACCTGTGTCCCAAGAGTTGGGGTACGTACAAACTTGAATTCTTGTTCTAGCTTTAGTCAGTATTAATAAATATCCCTAAAAGTAACTTGTGTTATTTATTGAGTTCCATTTAACACTATGATCTATTAAACAATTTATGCAAAATATCTTGAACATTTCAACTCATACTGTTGATGAAAAATTAACATTACCTCAATATTGTATGCAGTAACTTATTCACAAATTCACACATTAGGACAATAGTACCTAGATCAGTCATCTACTGGAAGCATTAGGCAGCATGCAGTCATCAGGGATAAATTTCTTTAGGATCATACTGTCGTTTAAAGTCACACTTTTCAAGAACACAAAGTTGTTGATAAGCAGGAACTCCCTGTATTTTCTGACCTAACACATTAAATATTTAAAATTTGTACATGTACAGTAAATCAATGGTTTAAGGAGGTTTTGATAAAATATTAACAGATTAGGGAACAATTTTCTATAAAAGTTGTGCCTGTCTGATATAACCGATTTTCCTGCAATGAACACTAAAAATATTCAAACTGTGCACCTGAAACAATGTCTTATGACAACACTGATACCAGCTGACCACCCCTAGCCACTGAATTTGCCTCAGTCAGGTAGCATCAAATGATATTTTCTGTGATTACTTTGGTGCCAATCTTTTAAAAGACCTACTTTACCATGAGTGAAAAATTTCCTGAAAGTGCATCCACCAAGAATATGTAGGCAATATTAATTTTACTTAGGTGATTACCATTCATATACTCTACCTGTCTATTTATGCAGATCATATTTTGTGTTCTGTATTAATTTCTTTAATTTGTCTATAATATTGAGTTGAGAAAAGGTTTAAGTTAGGTTAGGTACCCCCAAAATTTGTCCTGGGATATCCTCCAATATAACAGAAAGCCTATGGAAAAATATATCCTATATATGCCAGTCATAATTATGTTGCATTTTCTAAGTACAGTACTCTGTACACACATCCCTGTTTGTAAATTGATGACTTACAGTATATAGAAACATTTAAGGTAATTGAACTCGGTAGATTAAATGAAAAGGTATTCATCCTTCTTGAACCTGGGGCAAAGTGGAGAACTGGGTTCCTTCCCTGTACAGTCGCCCTTGTGCTTTCAGCAGTAAATGAGTACTGTGCTACTAACTACCAGATGTATTTGCCAATGATGGTACAACCCAGTGATAAACTAGCATCCTGCTATGAATTAGGGATCATCACCTGTCAAACCAACTTGTATCATGACAGAAATCTTGTATGTAAAACCAAACAAAAGCATTGTACTGTATATTACTACACACCTGAGGTACAGGTTTGCCCTGGAGGGGATAAACCATTTGGGGATTGTACAAAGAAAACACAACTGGATAGTATACGGAATGGCCTGGTGAAGCATTCAGACGACAGCGTTCCAAAAAACGAGTGCTGAACACAACGTCCACATCACACATGAACAACAGTACATCACCCTTGGACCAGTGGGTGGCTCCAACCTGAGAATTAAAAGTAGTAGTCAACATATGATGTATAAAACTTTTGTAATAATAAAGTATTGCAATCAAAGTAAAAACATACAGATGATAGAGAATGAATTAGTAACAGCTACGGTATAAGAAATTAAAAGGAAGTATCATCAAGCTGTTAGTTAGGAAAAATACTCTGTACAGTGTAAGCTATATCCTATACAGTACTCTAAGAACAGTATCACAAGCAGTCTTTACTAAGTACTTTAGTGTTGTACAAGTATATAATAATAATAATTAATATTCAGTCAATTTGACCAAGTACAGCTGACAAAGCCATGTGGTAGTTTTTTCTGTACAGTCTTTATGCCAACAGCATCTGGTGGTGTTCTTAGGGCTAGAAAGTCACCCATCCAAGTTGACAACCCCTTATCCGAAATTCCGAAAACCTCTGAAAACCGGGATTAGCCCACCCAGACACAGGTCACTGACCCACATCAGGACCTGGGGGAAGAAAATGTAATAATAATAATAAGAAGCTGTTCAATGCCTCAGCTTTATCCTGGTCAGAATCTGCGTAACTACCATCTTCAAGCCTCAGGTCTGATACTCCTACTCGCGTTTTTAATTTTGACTTTGCATAGCGGTAAAATGCCTTTGGGTTTGACTTGACCTCGCTTGCAACCAGCCTTTAGAATTCCTTTTCAGCCCTTCTACACTCTATCTTTGCTTGGTTTCTGGCTCTTGCATACATCCTCCTGTCCTGCTCATCGTTTGACCCAGCCCACGTCTTAAATTTCTGGGTTTTCTTCTTAACTTTGTCGACCGCCACATGGTTTATGTGTAGGGATCCCCTCGTATTCCTAGAGGCACTGGGTTTGGTCTTGGGTATATATTTATCAATCAAATGGGTCACTTTACTAGTTATGATATTCAGCGTAGTGTCTGCGTTCTTGTGCCTTAATGAGTCAGGCCAGTGGATACCCCTCATCTCTTCCCTCATCCAGTTGTAATTTCCCTTGTAATATTTGCACCTTGGCCTGGCCTTATCTTGAACTAGGTAACAGTTAAATCTGAATGACAACACTACTGTATATGGTGACTGGTACCAACTGGGGCAAGGTGTTCCAGTTTGGCCACCATACCCTCCTGTTTGTTATGATGAGGTCTAGTGGCTTGGGTGTTTGCTCCCCTCTGTAATGTGTCGGGTCTCTAACATGTTGGAACAGAAAATTATCTCTCCGAGTTTCTACAAAAAGAGTAGCAGGGTTATTCAAGTCATTTGGGGTGAAATCGTTTCTCCAGTCGATGTTGCCATAGTTAAAGTCCCCTATGATAAGGAGGTGGCTAGGGTTGAGCATCGCCGCATTGTCTATTAAGGCTCTTAAGTTCCTTTAATTTAGTGGGCCACAGTTTGGGGATCTGTAGATACACCCGACGATAAGCAAGTCCCCTCCCTTTAATTTAATTTTACACCACTTGGACTCTTCAAAAACATCCTCTCCCTGTACCCTTGCCTGGCTGGCTCTAAGGTCTTGCCTAACATAGATAACCACACCCGTCTTGCAAGTTTCTTGAGAAAGGTTCATAAATGAGTCATATCCATCAATACTGAACTCACATTCCTCTGGGTCGATTCTCCTGTTCTTGCACAACAGTTTTACAGCTCCTACAATATCTGGTTGGTGTACCTTCAGTAATGTTTCAAACTCCTCTCTTATCAAGGAACGTGTCAGTATTAGTGTACATGACATTCAAGCCAGAATTTGTTCTCGGTAACATCTCTGCCCTTAGTAGTACCCCCCCCCCCTCCATTCTCAGAAGCTGCAGCATTTGCTAAGTACAGTCGACTCTCGTTAAAACAGACTAACAGAGAGGGATGGGTGTCCGTTTTAGCTGATTGTCCGAATTAACCAATTTAGGGGTTAATATTGCATTATACAGCTATGTGTATGTTTATTTGAGTGCCCCGTCATAGGAGTCCGTTTTCTCTTAATCTTGGAATGCAGTGCACCAGAGACTTTGTTATTCCTTAGTTGTGACACAGAATTTGAAATTGCAACTGGGACAATCCCAGAACCAGAAATTTGATACGGACAGTTCAGATTTCGTCTGATTTATCCGAAATCCGGATTAAAGGGGTCCGGATTAACGAGGGTTGACTGTACACTGTATTTTGCAGGATGTGGTTAGAAATGTCATTGTTTACATGGCGCTTGCCTCCTCCTGTCTGGTAGGCGAAGCTGGTACCACCTCCTGGGTGGGGGGTAGAGCGGGTGGAGGGTGCGCTGCTTCCCCCTGGCCCTATGTCAGCACACTTGCTTCCACTACCCTCCCCCTGAATATAACCCATGTACACATGTCCCCGTTCCTCCTTGACTCTTCCCTTCTCTGCTTCAAGCCCTGCAGGAGCGTCTTGTGCTGTTCCCTCTGTATTACAATGCGATCTGGGTGAATGAATACACTCCGAGATGCCTCGCTCCTTGCTAAGTTTTTTGCCTGCCGAATAACCTCCCATTTCTCCTCCTGACTCACTAGTGTGATCCTGAGGGGGTGAGGCTTATCCCCCTGCTTTTGTCCCAGCCTCCTCACATCCTGTGGGGTTGATGGCATCTTCAGAACCTCTGTACAAATATTCTTAAACTGCATCTTATCATGTGTTACCTTACTCTCAGTTCCCTCCGCCTGGCTCTCAGGGACTCCAAAAACTGTTACATTGTTCCTGCTCTGGAAACGTTCCCGTTGTTCCTCATCTCCACTAACAGTAGGTCCGTTAATTTTCATTTCTTCGACACACTTCTTCAGAGTCCCTAGCTGCTGTAGAACCTGTTCTGATCCTGCATTACTCTCCGCCACCTGCCGTGGCCCTGCTAATGCCTCAGCATAACTCCTCTTAGCAACCCGCAAGGCTCCAGCTTCATCTATTTTCGTCCCTAGGGAACTCGTTCCCCTAATGACCTACTTATATTCCATCACACAATGCCATATTTCATCACTCAACAACACCACTACACCTCTTATTTTAACACACTCAGATACTTCCAACTTTACTCCTTTCAAATGTCTTCAATTCACCTTTCCTTTATCATTCATTTTTTTTTTACAAAGCACTAACATTTAGGTTCCTTTTAAGTATCAGATTTCCAATCATTCTCTCCTTATCGCTTTTATTTCACCCATGCACATTGAAACATTTAATTTTATTTTGTTCCTTTATAGTAACTAGCCCCCAGCCTGGGTCTACGGAAACTTAAACAGTAAATCTGCTCCTCAATATAATGAATACACTGTGATAATGAATTAGTTTAATAGAAATGTTCAGTACTGTACTGATACAGCAAGAATCTTACCTGGAGTGCTTTGCCTCTAGAAAATGTTTCATTGAGGGTGAGCAATTTGATGTGTCTAAACTTGGCATCTTTAGAAGCATTAGTAATAATGTTTCTCACTTCTTGCAAGCCTTCATGACCAAAATAAACAACAGTTAGGAAGATTCGGCGATCATGGCGTAGAATGATAGTCACAAGCTTGTCCATAAATCCTCTGAATGTGTCAGTTCTTCCTGATAGTGGCAGGATGATGTTTATCTGTTGTGGGAGCAATAAGATGACATTACACCTTCACAGTTGTTATAGCAGAAAGATTAAAGGTAACACTAATGACTAATGATAATTAAACTTTATATAGGCGAGCCTAACTGGTTATTCGGAAAACCTTAAAGCAGTCTATCAACAAAAAGACACTGATATACTGAAGAGGATCCAAAATTTCATTTACTGTACTGTAATACAGTATTATACACGAGAAGAACTTGTGGTTAAGATGGATAAATGTATACTAACACACGAGACTATACTGAATGGTAGGCATGTAAGGAGAAACTGAAGAAAGTTACAAGGATTATGAGAGTAAATTTGTAATTATGGCAAAAGTGAAATTTTCTCAATATACAAATATTCCCTGGGAAAGGGTAATTGAGCTCCAAGAGTTACAGATGCAAATTAAAATACCTCGGCTTAAAATAAAAGTTCTGGAAAAGTATGGAAATGAGAGAAGTGTTTGGATACACAATACAAATTGGACAAAAATAATACTTTAAAAAAATTAATAAAAACATTAACAGTTTGAAAAAAAAACCAAGGGTGAGAAACAATATATGTATGTTGTGTTGTTAATGGTAAGAGAAACAATTAAGACCCTGCAATTGTGTGTGTTTTATTTATTTATTTTTTTATTCATTTTTATTTTTTATTTTTTTTTACAGGGATTAGCCCACCCGGGCACAGGTCACTGACCCACATCGGGGCCTGGGGGGCGAAAATGTAATAATAATAATTCATAGTAAATAAAATTTATAATACAAAGTAAAATAAAATATTAATGGTAATAATAATAACAACACTGTGATAATAATAATAATAAATACAATAATGAAAAAAATCAACAGTGAGAAACGCTATATGTATGTTGTGTTGTCAAAGTAAGAGAAACAATTGAGACCCTACAATTGTGTGTAAATGAGGCAGAAAGTCAGATCAGCAACCTGGGACTTGGTCACAATTTTCTTGATGCCATATAGCAGCAGGGTCTACCATTAGACAACACATTATGCTTCCAATGTCTTCTTAGGCTGTAGTACCTCCCTGTTTGGTAGATGCCTAATACATACTACCTACTGTTAAGGTAACCTTTGCCGAGTGAAAATTGTGAACTCTTTGAACAATCTGCCAGTGTGTGTTGTGACGGCACCGAGTGTGAGCTCTTTCAAGACCAGACTTGACCAACACTGGAGCAGGTTCAGATACATTCAGGAGCCAGTGCATGTCTAGTACAGTGATATCCCCGTTAGCCTGAACAATTGGTGCAGAGCACTTCCGGGAAAGAGAGATTTACAGGTAACAAGACAACTCTCTTAAAGCCGGGAAAAATCTCTCATCCCCGGAATTTTCCGGATAACGGAAAAATGTTCTCAGAAGTTCCAGAAATTGCCCATTACATCATCTCTCGAACCCGGAAAAATATCCCTCAACCCCGGAATTTTCCGGGTAACTGAAAATTTTTCTCTGAATTTTCAGAAAATGCGCCTAATTTTCATTTCTCAAACCTGGAATTTTCCGGAAAATTACGGCTTTGGGAAATATTTAACGAAAAAATCTCAATTCCAGTTATCGGTGAGTTCCTGGTTTGAAGGATTCCGGCTAAAGGAGATATACTGTACTTGCCAACAGTGCGTAACATATGACTGATTGCCCAAGCGGCTAACGAGCTGATCAGTGGTGAAGAGGATAAAAGTAAAAGTAAAAAAGATATTCATTAAACAAAATTCACATTCTTGACAGAGACACCGAGGCACCCTATTGTCCCCAGCATCCCCCAGTGCCTGACACTGAATTATCAATGCAAAATTTTGCATGAACATGTTCAACAGAAGGACTTTCAATATACAGTAAACCCTCGATAATTCAGCAATTGATAACTTGCAATTTCATATAACTCGGCATGGATATGGTCTTAGAATGTATTATAGTATAACCCGGGAAATGCCGAGATATATAAAATTATCTGGGAAAATCTCGGCATATCTGGCCACCAGCATCACCTACCATGCCTCTGTGTCACCTACCAAACCTCTGTGTCACCTACCATGCCTCTGTGTCACCTACCATACCTCTGTGTCACCTACCATGACTCTGTGTCACCTACCATACCTCTGTGTCACCTACCATGACTCTGTGTCACCTACCATGACTCTGTGTCACCTACCATACCTCTGTGTCACCTACCATGACTCTGTGTCACCTACCATGCCTCTGTGTCTCCTATGATACTCCATTCTTTGCCTGCAGTTCTGGTAAGTATTACTTTCTTACATTTAGTAATTTGGGATAATTCGGCAAGGCCAGAGCCCCATATGTGCCGAGTTATTGAGGGTTTATTGTACTATATTCAAAACCAAGTGTGTATATAACATTTGCTGTTTAGTACAGTATGTAGTGTACTGAAATGTCAAGCCTGACCATTGGCTTACTGATAATGTATGTGGAGACAAAAATAAAACCGATCATTTAAAGAAAACTTTTCATTTTATATGGTTTGTAACTTCTAACATTAGGATCATGGTCGTCAAGATTGTGGCTTTATATCTTCTTGCGGAAAGTTACATTTTCACAACATAAAACAAAACAAAACAGATGTCTTGAAGTCTTTAAACAGCATATGTGAGCTCACCAGCTGTTTAGTGTTGTGCTGCACTTTGGTAACTACAGTAAGTGGTGCAAAGGGCCTCAAGAGGGTGACAGTACGGTACTGGTGGGAGGTACGGTTGGCGTGGCGGTCGTGGAACAACAACTCATAGTGGGTCCCGCTGGTGGGCACAGTGCGATACATTCCTTCCACAAAATCATCAACAGTAAATCTGTAAAAATAAAATTACAGTATGTGGTCACAGAAATTTTCATAATAAGCAAAATTACTTTTGACAGTTTATTTTGTACTGTAATGAAACATTGCTAAATATTACAGCATTATATAAGGCAGGGGTTCTCAAACTTTTTTCAACCAAGGACCCCTTATATACCATGACGCATACAAATATTGTCAATAATCAAAGAATAAATCATAGTCCAAAGCATTTGTTCATTTCAACCCAAATCCAAAATATCCTGCGAATTGGAATCGCCAAATCTCTCACAAACGTTAAATTCACTATTTCTCAAAAACTTTTCATGGACCAGTTTGAGAATTTTTAAATATCATTAGTGTATGGATTGCTCCTAAAATTATGAGACCCTCTTCTGATGTGTATTAAAATTTTTCTCCACTTAACACGAATCAGTTATTTGTAATGTCAACCCTGCTATTTAATTTTTTTTGTTGTTCTTGCAAATGAAAATCAACTTACCTGGCAGGTATAGGGGTGTTCAGATGATCAAGAGCTGCAGTGAGAGAAGCAACAATATCCCGGCGTTTAAAACCGATTGGCTTTTCCACCACTCTCTTCCCCAGCCCAAGCTCTGAGGGATACACTCTTGACCAAGTGAAATGGGAGAAGGCCACAACCTCATATCTGTAGGAAAGAATTAATAAAAATCTGATAAAACTTGTTAATTTCTAAAATACCTAATAAGCACATACTGTACTATACAACACGACAAACAAACGAAGGCTCACTGAACAGTAATGATTTATGAATTATATTCAGTGCATCATCTGAGCGCTGACCACTTATTATATATATATATAAAAAAAAGGAAAGTTAAAATATCAAGATCTGCAGTATGATTCATTCCTGCTTTTTTACTATATTTTTCCTTTTTACTGTAAGAGTGTATTTGTGCTAACGAGTAAGCCTGCCATTCTGCTGTTGTGGTGAAGGAAGCTAAAGGAAGCTATCTCTTTCTTCTGACACTCTTAATAACAAAATCACAGTGAAAACTGCATGTCTTCATATCTCCTGATTAAACAAGTTCATTATTTTGCACATATTCTGAGTGAAACTTCCATGTTTCATTGTCTGCTTATCTTCTAAAGTTTTGGCATCTCCAATTTATGTATTACAAACCAGGTCATGTACAGTAGCTAAACAACTATCTGTGCAGGTGGGGGTCGATATGCTCCGAAATTTTACGTGTGGCTAGTGACAGCCCTCATATACCAATATTTATCGTCCATGGTCTCATATTGTTTCCCACAAATTATGCAAAGATAGTTGTTTTAACTACTGTACACTGTGGTATTAAACAGGAAGAAATACAAAGACAAGTACAGTAATGTTCTTTTGGGTTCAAGATTTAAGAAAATAGGTAATAAAATGTTTAATCTCCAGGATTAGAATTTCTGTAAATATTTTCTGATTTGTCTATGCTCTACAAACAAGTACAGTAACATAACAAAGTACTGTTGTGCAAATACAATGGTAATGCGAATCACAATCTTTAATTCAGTGAAAGATTATGAAATTTCTTAAGGCATAACTTCAAAGAAAAATTACTTAGTTTTCTATAAACTACTAGAGTTTATTGTTATGGTGGCTTAAATATTTACTAAAACATCCAGAGCGTACTTTTCCTGGAGCAGCAGCTGGTTTTTACTAAACTTTATACTGTACTGTACTGGAGCAAGGGCAGGAGGAAGGATGAACTGACCCAAGTTTTAGTATCTGTGGATAATAAAATCAACCTTTTTGTCATGTGAAACAATGTTATCCATGGTTTAGGTTAGTTGTTTACAAATATAATGCTTAATAGTACATAATAGTACACAGATAAACAAAAACCCATTAGTATATCTAAGTAATTTGTCATCTACTGTATGTCCCAGTGGTCGATCAAGGTGAAAGTCCAAAACTAGAATCTTTATGTTTGGCTATTTTGAACTCGAAACATCTACCGGTATCTGGATATTCAGGGTGAATTTTTTAATTAATGGTGAATTAAAATTATGGATTCAAAATTCATATGTATTTTTAGTTTATCATTTTACCTCTATCAGCTTACTAACTGTTTGGGCAGTTGGTCTTTTCTTCTTACAACCTTCATTGTCCAGTACAGTACAGGAGAAAACCAGTGTACCCGGAGAAGACTTGTGAAATTTGGTATGGTCACACCAAATATCACCACTCCCACATCTGTCCCAGGCCAGGAATTGAATCCATGACCAGAGGTGGGCAAGTAATGAAGTACAGTAGTTGTACAGTAATCTATTACAATAACTAACTAGCTTTTCCAGCTACCAAACAGGGAGGTGCTACCACCTGGGAAGATATTGGAAGCAGAATGTGTTGTCTATGGTAGATCTTATTGCCACATGGCATCACGAAAATTGTAACCAAGTCCCAGGTTGCTGATCTGACTTTCTGCCTCATTTACACACAATTGCAGGGTCTCAATTGTTTCTCTTACTATTGACAACACAACATACACATATTGTTCCTCACTTTTGATTTTTTTTTCATTTTGTATTTCTTTGTGGTTCTTTATTATTATTATTATTATTATTATTATTATTATTATTATTATTATTACTACATTTTCGCCCCCCAGGCCCCGATGTGGGTCAGTGACTATGTGCCTGGGTGGGCTAATCCCCATATATTTCAAAATGACCAATAATTTGCTTGGAAACACAGAAAAAAAGCGTTTAGTTGAAGAGAGTCTCAAGCAAGATGTTACCTCCAGTGAAAACAGAGAGACTAACGCCTGTCTGGTGTGTGAACAGGCTGCATGGCACGCCAGAAACTAGTACAGTTTCTTTACCTTCAATTTTGTTCAATAATTGTTAAAATGACTAAAAAAGTTAATATTAAACTTTTAAAATTATTGAATAGTATAAACTTCTTGATATTTACTAAAATACACTGTAGTAAGGAATTTAAGCCCTAGAACCGATTAATGTATTGGCGGACTGATACTAAAGCTGGTTGCCCGGTCAGTGCAAGTGAAAACATGTTGAGGTCGGTTCGTAAGAACTTCGTGAACCGAATTTTTGTTCGTTAACCGAATTGAAGATCCTTATGGAAGGCTGTTCGTTAACCGAAATTTCGTTAACCGAGGCGTTCGTTAAACGAGGGGTCACTGTATAGTATGTTTTTGTTTCACTAATTATCTATTTAAGCTCCAAAGCTGTTTATTCTCCCTATTATTGATAATAGTGGAGAGGTAAAATTATTTACTAGTTAACTGGATATTACTCTCTGACTGGTGGGTGTCAGACTTTCCAGTCCATAGATATTAGACTCAGAGAAGAAGGAATTTTCCACCAACACTACTGGTAGCAATGATGATTATGATGAGGATTTATATATATATTTTTTAATTATTATTATTATTATTATTTTTAATTTTTTAAACTGGTAATAGCCCACCCGGGCACAGGCCATTGACCCACAACGGGGCCTGGGGGGCCAAAAAATAAGAGTATTAAGAAATTAAAAATAAAAGAAAACGACTACTGTATATTAATCAACACCACGAGTATGCTGGAAAACCAGCTTTTTAAAGTGAGACAGATTGTAAGAGTATGGAGACACAGAAGAATGCAGAGCATTCCACAGTTTGGCTGTGTGAGGAAAGAAGGAGGTACTATAGCGGGTTATTCTAGTGTGACCGACATCCACACAGAAATGGTGGGCACCGCGGGCAAGACGAGTGTTACGAGCCCACGACCTTACCGTCGGTACACAGGATGCCAAATCCACCGAACATTGCCCGTTAAAGTACCTGTAGAAGAGTGTGTGTGAAGCAACATTGCAGCAAAGAGAAAGGGAAGAGAGATTATCAACTAAAGGAGAAGAGTTAATAAGACGAAATGCCTTTGATTTCACCCTATTTAACAGTTGGACGGAAGAAGAGCCACCCCAGATATGAGAGCAGTACTCCAAGTTAGGACAAATGAGTCCCTTATATACTTGAAGTAACTGCTCAGGAGTGAAGTAGCTACGGCATATGTACACCATTCCCAGGCTTTGGGAGGCAGCTTTAGCAATGTTGAGGATGTGTGGCTTCCATGACATACAGGTTATTAGAGGTAATGGCGAGGCCTAGCATATCTATTTTAGAATTTAGCAGAATGATTGCGTCCTGAAATGTGATTGGAAAGAGATCTTCTTTTTTGGAAAGTGTAATTGGTAAATACTGTGTTTTATTACTACAGTATTGAATTTAACCAAGTTTCTACCTCACCATTTGGAGATGCTGCACAGATCTGCATTGATAGATGAAATGATATCAGCTCTAGAAACAGATCTAGTTTGAGAATTAGGGGGAAGGGAGAAATGTGAAGAAGAGTGAAGAGTAGAATCATCAGGGTAAGAATGGACAGAATTAGTCATAGTGTGAAGTAAATCATTGATAAAAAGAAGGAAGAGTAGGTGAAAGAGCAGAACCTTGTGGAACACCACTATTGGTAGAGAAAGAGCGAGAGATCGATCCCTCAACAACAACTGCCATGGATCGGTTCTTAAGGAACCTAGAAATTAGAGAACCAAGTGGGGGAGAGAAACCATAAGAGGAAAGTTTAGAAAGAGAAGACTTTTGCCATACCCTGTCAAATGCTTTGGAGATATCTAGGGCCACGACGAAAGTTTCCCCATAACCCCAAAGAGAGGATGACCAAAGATGGGTGCAGTAAGAGAGCAGATCACCAGTAGATCTCGCCTGGTGGAAGCCATACTGGTGATCCGACAAAAGAGAAAGGTAGTCAAGGTGATGGAGTAAATGAAAATTTAAGATAGTTTCAAAAATCTTCGAGAGGGATAAAGTTAGGGCAATAGGGCAATAGTTAGAGGGATTAGAATGGTCATCCTTGTTCGGGATGGGCTAAGCCGAGGCATGCTTCCAAGAAGGAAAAGTTTGGGTTCTGAGGTAAAGGTGAAAGAGGCAGCAAGCACAGGGGCCAGAACTTCAGCACACTCCCTCAGAACACGAGGGGGTATTCCGTCTGGTCCGTGTGCGTTACCCACATCCAACCTGGTTAACACATCAGCAACCTTATGATTGGAGATTATAGGAGAGTGCATAGGTTCAGTAGGAGGAGCAGGAGTAGGAGGGATAGAGTTGGAATCGTCTAAGGTGGAGTTAAGAGGAGAATAAGGTGCCAAAGAGATTGGCTTTATCAGGAGGAAAGTTGGGCTATAGAGTTATCAGGTCGGAAGAGAGGAGGAGAAAAAAAGGAATGCAGAAGTTATTACAGATGTTTTTGGTGAAGGGACAGAAGGATTTACTAGAAGAAGAGTTAGTCAGGTCAGCGGTCTTTCGTTTTATATAATTCCGCTTGGCCCTACCAAGAATAGCCTTACAAAGTTACAAATGATTCCTTTTAGTAATGAAGGAGAAGCAAGTAACAGGAGGAGATAGTTTCATAACTTGATACACCCTGTCTCTCTCCCTACATGCAAGAGAACAGGAGCGATCAAACCATGATTGTAAAGTGAAAGTTTTGGTAGAGGGGATAATTACACTCATACCACCCAGTATAACTCCAGCAATGCTGTCAGCACATACAGAGGCGTCCCGAGTGGAAAAGCAACATTCATCCCAGGGAAAGTCGGAGAATTCTCAAAAGGATTGACAGAGTGCACTCCAATAGTGGTATAGAAGGGGTGGGGGAGGTGATCATGCCCAGTTGATTTAATAGAAATAAGATTGTGATCAGAAGACCCTAAGGGGGCAGAAACTGAGTATGAACAGTGTGAGGGGTTAGAGGTAAAACAAAGATCAAGAATATTAGAAAGTTGATTGTGTCGATCAGGAACATATGTAGGGTGTTTAATTATTTGTTCCAGATCATTAAGTAAGGAAAAAGAGTGCCTAAACTCCACCTGGGTCATCCCTTGCAGAGCCAAACCACTCTCTGTGATGTACACTCTCCTCTAAAAAAGTATCGGCCCCCTTGGGCCTGATGTTTTTTAAAATTAACACAATAACACGTGCACAGCAGTCTCGGTTCAGTTGGTATTTCTGATTGTGAGTTGCACCTTTCATTCTTTCTTCTTGCACCTGATAACCACCATGATATCTGCAATATATCAACTATTCTCTACTTAATGTAATGAAATAGGATAAACTGCAATACCATACACAAAACCAATAAAGTTACGAGTAACACCTGTAATTTATGCACCTTAGATACTAATTCAGCCCCAGGGGATGGCTTGCCAAATAGGAACATAATGTTACTAGGTTTTCATGAACTGAGGTTACAATGGAATCGCTTTGAACGAAATATGAAACACTATGATCCGATATTACATTCATCTGCAAATACAGTAATTACAGGTGTATTATGATGCCATATTAAATTACAATGACATTATGATTTACTGCATTTCGATATTATTTCTACCTCAATTAATGAGAAAACAATTATGAATATAACATATTATCTCATGATTTGTGCTGGCAACGGAATATTATCTGATATACACTAGGAGATGATGTCGTCAAGTTCTCCCATGGGATTGAGAGTCACTTGGGAGACATCACAGGCATTTCCCATCATAATGTGGCCAGGTGCAAGCTGTGTTTTCCAATGAGTCTCGGGTACTAGTGTTGGTCATGGTTTCCAGCAGAAAACACCCATTATTTGACTGCAGGTGATATATTTTCGCTACATTAATATTGTTATTTTATTCTACTAAAAATGAAGCACGGTGATTCACCATAATTACAACAAATGACAGAAATAATAATTGGCAATCTCACAGATACAAGGAAAGCAGGCCTACCAACATCACACTTGGTGATTGGAAATACTGTATTCGTCCATTGTGACACATTGTATCGATGAGTAGAGGGGTCGATACTTTTTTGGGCAAGTGTACATTGAAATCTCCTAGGTAAAGGATCTCGGTGTGTATGTGTGGATAGCAACGACTCATGGCGATACAAATAGAGACACTTGTAGTGGACGTCTCCCCTACAAACTGCGTAGCTGCCACCACCTGCTACCGCCTCCCTAGCAACCAACCAGATGTTACCGTATCTTAGCAACGGAACTAGTCACCGGCGACTTCTCGGGTTTTCCCAACATGACTCATAGCGGCTGCTGCTGGGTATATAAGCTCTGTCTCTCCATTGAGATTCATTCTGACCATTCTTCTACAACAAGCAACACCTCCTCCTCCGCCGCTGCCTGGCAGACCTCGCATCTCCTCGCCTGTCTGGCGGTCCTCGCTCCCGCCAGCGAGCATGGCGACCCACCAGCTGTCCTCCTCTGAGCTTCCTCACCAACCAACTCTCATTCTGCCCATCTTCCTGAACAAGCAACACCTCCTCCAGCAAGCTCCACGCTGTTAACATTTATTTCAACCAGGAGGCCAGCAACAGGCAACATCTTCTCTAACGAAGCTCCTGCACATCTACCTCCTTCAACACGCTACTCACCGAACGTCTCTACTGAGCAGCTCCCCACCACACGGCATCTCCAGCACCAGACTGTCTATCATAAAACTTATATATTATACAAGAAAACCACATTAGAGTTTCCTTCCATCCTGAGTGCTAGACAACATTAATATCACGATACCCCTACACACTTGTAAATGGGATGAAAGTACAAAATAAAGTGGGAGCATGTGGCTCGCTTCTTAGAAGAACCAGTCAGCTCTGTAGAGAGCATTAAGGAGTGGCCACAACTTGAGCCAATATTTCTCGAACTAAACATGCCTTTGCCTTCAAGTGCTGCATACAAGCGAATGCTTAGCTGCACAGGACTAATTTTTGTACCCTGTCATTCACATACGGTATTAGTGAGAAGAACTTTGAACATCAGTTGTTGGTGAAATTTAACTCCAGCAAATTTTGAGTGGTGATATTAATTGTAAATTGCTTTTTCTGTTCAACAGAGCTAGAGAATTTTGTTTATGTTTTGTTTTCTCAGTTCTGTGAGTGAGCTCAGAATGCTAAATTTTTCCCCTTGTACCTTTAAGATGCCATTTATACTTAATATTCTTATTTTTTCTTTCAACTGTAGGATTCAGAAAGTGCTATTAATTACCAGTTCTTCATATTTGTGTTACAATATTTCAATAAAATTAAACATTGAAAAGATTTAAATAATCAATGAAGATAAGCGCTTTCTACTTTATACCTTTTAATTACTTTCAGGGATCAGAAATTTTTACTTTTACCCGGTACTCGATTCCTTTTTTAGGCTAGTAAATTTTCTTATAGCCTACATCACTCGATTACTATTTTCAACAAGTAATTCTACTTTTACTCGATTACAAATTGTTAATAACTTACCCACAACTGCCCGGGACACAATGGTGAGAGGCATATGCATTACAGTACAGCTGAACCATCAACAACTTTTTTCATGACCGAAAGCAGCGAGTGGTGATTAATGGCACAAAACTGTCGTGTGCTCGTGACAAGTAGAGTACCACAGGGCAGTGTATTGGGCTTGTCGATGTTTGTTTGTTCTCATAAATGACATGCCAGAAGCTATACACTTCTCCATCAAATGTGTGCAGATGATGCCAAGTTATTCAGGGAAATTAAGAACCAAGTGGAGTGTGAAGACTTACACAAAGATGTCAGCTTCAAGAATGGTCGAAGAAATGGCTGTTAAGATTCAATGTCCCAATGGGATAAGGAAATACCATTAATAGAGACCAAATGTGAAAAGGACCTGGGTGAGTATGTTGACAATGAACTTAAGTTCTCCAGCCATTGTGAGAAGAAGGTGAATCAAGTGACTAAGCTAGGAGGTCTTATAAGAAAGTTGTTCAGATATCTAGATATCTCGTAACACTCTTCAGGAGTGATGTGCTTCGCTTGGAGTATGGTACAGTACTGTCACCCCATCTAGTTCCCAAGATATGCGAGAGACGAAGTTGATTGAAAATGTCCAAAGGAGGGCTACCAGACAGGTGCCTGCACTACTGCACCTCAGTTACCCAGAGAGATTAGAATGCCAGCAATTGCCTAGTTTATACTATAAATGGTTAAGGGGTAACTTATTTAAAGTTTATAAGCATCTCAAGAGGGCATCACTCAGTTGAGTGTCCATATTTAGAGCTGGAAGATGCCTGCACCCCTAAAGGTCACAGCTCAAGGAGGAAGAAGCCACTAGTCCAGAATTTTGTGAGAGCAAACTTTTTTGCAATGAGAATTGTAAACTCTTGGAACAATCTCCCAGTCTGTGTTGTGATGCCACTGAGTGTTAGCTCTTTCAAGACCAGACTTGACCAACACTGGCACAGTTACAGATACATTCTGGACCCAGTACAATACTTGCCAACAGTACATAAAAGACATGACCGGCTGCCCAAGCAGCTAACGAGTCGATCAGTAGCAAAGAGGATAAAAGTAAAAATATATTAACATTCACTATAAACATTTGACAAAAGGTGTTTTAAATGAAACTCAAATTTTAATGAAATATTTCTGTGCTAATGTGAAACTTTTATTAATAAGGTTACTTACTCATTGTTAAGTGGAATCCCTTGTGTTATCTCTGACTGAGCCACCTGGTGCTGTATGATGGCCCCACATGGCCCATCCACCAGTATCACATTACTGTTGTTCTTGGTGTGGGTGTTGGAGCTGATAACAGGTGGAGGTGGCCCCACTCCTACCCCGGCTGGACTCTCTGACGATTCTGAATCACCTCCTACAATAATAATTAATAAAAGTAATACACTAACTGTGAGAACAGATGATTATCCTACTGTACGTATGAACTGTTT
This sequence comes from Homarus americanus, assembly GCF_018991925.1. Classification (NCBI taxonomy): domain Eukaryota; kingdom Metazoa; phylum Arthropoda; class Malacostraca; order Decapoda; family Nephropidae; genus Homarus; species Homarus americanus. Next base: position 8,409,922 of record NW_024722227.1, read on the forward strand.
TAGGTTAACAGTGATTCACTAAACTCTCAATCTGGATTTCACCTCGAAGATTAGTAGATAGAGACAAACACTGTACATCCTGAATACTGTAAGAGAAACACGCTTAAAAATGATCATAAGAAAATTACAGGTACATACAGTACTGAGGAATTATAGTTGCAACATGAATGAAATTATTCAAAATTATTGACAATAAATGAACAAAATTACTCGCACATTTTTACTCCAGATCTTAATCAGACTGTCTTGGAGTAGGTTACCTAATAAGATTTTGAACAAAATCAAAATATTCTATCTTTGTCGCCAAAAGGGATTTACTGTACAGGTATTTATTTATTTTTTTGCTGAAAATGTGTTTCCTCTTGGAATTGGAAATTAACTTAAACACATACAGAATAACTGAAAAAAACTCTAACAATCACCATTGAAAAACAGTTACTGTACTGTATTTTAACAGGGTTGCAAAAAAAAAAATCCCTGACTGAATTCTGACAACTTCCTCACTACAGTATTTAAAGGAGACAATTTAAGTTTGAGGCGGGAAATGGCGGTCACACACTGGAGGTTGTATTTACCCACATACTTGGACTCACCATCAGCGGTTTTGGCCATAGGATGATTTTTCACTTTCCAACTGAAGAGTTAACCCCATACCACTGGAACACTACCAACCACCACTAATATATAATTCATCAATCAGCTTTATCATGAAATGTGACCACTGCTATGTATCAAAGCAAATGACCAGAACTATATAAAATTATAAAATTAAATCCTTTAGGCAGAGTTATAAAGTAACTAAATAAATTTACTCGAGTACTGTACCCGTGTAAGATTTCTGGGTATGTATTTACTTTTTAACAAGTACAGGTACTCACTTTTTTTAGTACTTTTACTCCAATACAATTGAAAAAAACAAATATATTACTCGTTACATGCAAACTAATAATATAATCTTAAATTAATTAATTATTAACTATAGTAAAAGAGTTGTGTGGGGTGGAGGGTACAGTGTGGGGAGACACCATGCGGTCACACACCGAGGTTTCGTGAGGTGAAGTCTGGTCAGGTCAGGTGGTAGTGGCCATGACAGTGGACTTTCCCTTTGATCTTCTTGTGTCCATTAGCACCTTGACCACCCCCATCACCTAGCCTACCCTCTTATCTCCCCCCTCACCCATCGAATACCTTCTCTTCTCCCCCACCTTTCCTTCAGGGGCTTGGTTTTCCCGTTAGACGTCAGTTGCTCTTTGCATATACAGTATAGTCTGCATTTACGCGGATTTGGTTTACGCATTTGGTCATTTACGCGACACCTTGCCAGAATGAAAATTTTAAGTTACACGGTTCATTCCATCATTTACGCGGGAATCGGCGCCTGGAGGGTGCACATTAAGTCGCTCTTACGTTATCGCTGACGTCATATGACGTATCGGACTGTGATTGGGCCACGCATCCTTACCTCCCTCCGCCGCTAGCTGAGATTGGTCTAATGTAACTGCCGTGCCCTGCCACAAGAGGGAAGAAGTCGCTGACCTAGCCGGGCCAGTCTCATTGTTCTCAGTTCTCCGCGTATACTTTTCTCTCTTGTGCCCGCTATTCCCCTCACAATGGTTTCCGCTGGACCCCCACCACCCCAGGGAAACCTTGAACTACCTGGACCAAGCCATGATTATGTGAAGGAAGTCATCGAGTTGGGGGAGAAAATGAAGCTCATCCTTGACAAAGACACAGTCAAGCATCGGTATGAAGTGTCTAATAACCTTCTGTCGAAAATTATGGAGCCGTATGTCCAGATGTATCACGACAACATCAATGCTAGTCTCGCCCGCAACCCACCACAACCACAGCCAGCCCAAGTCAGTGATAGTGACAGTGAGGATATGGACTTTGAGGGGTTTGTCAGGGAGGCCCTGCAAACCTCTGTGAATAGTGATAGTGATTCACCGGAGGGCCACTAATCTGCCCTTTGCCTCGGAACCAGCCGCCATCCACGTGTGCCGACCCATCTCTTCAACTAACGTAAGTGTTAAACACCTTTATATTTGTAGTTTTTTATTTAGATATTATGTGTGTGTCAATACCATCATAAAATTATGATGTTATTTTTACTTCAAGGTACGTATTGTCGGAAAAAGTGGAGTTTGGGAGTCGGCCCAGTCTCTATTTCAATTAATCCCAGATGTTCTGTTATTTTGTTTACGCGTTTCTCGTTTTACGCGGACCTCCACGGGTTCAATTGACCGCGTAAATGCAGACTATACTGTACCTGTACCTAAAATGAATTTCAAAGAGGCTGTGATTCTAAAATGCTTTACATAATTCCATCTTAGATATAAAGCCTGTATGTATACATATGTGTGAGACTCCGTGTATTTAAAATTCTACTCAAATAACTACAGTAAGTACCAATGTGCTAACCCCCACCACCCGCCAGATGTGATGTTACGTGGTGCAAAAAATTCAGCCACTCATCAAATAGAATAAAAAAATAACGTCACCACAGACACCCCCCAACTAGAGGGACAGTTCACGGTGAGTCAGTCATTCACTTACTATGGGGGCAACAATCATCCACAAACTCCTCAACTGAAGGAGCTTGATAGCTACTTGGCATGCTCAGGGGATGGAATAGAGCTTCTGAGCTCTTTCCCGACATTATGTGACTTATCTCTGCATCTATTTTTTTTCAGTCAAGATTTTTCAATATCAACACTATCTTACACATATTGCTTTTCTCCATTAGGTTTCACATTTCATCCTACTGCATCCTTACTGCAATATCTCAACATTTCTTTAGAAATCTTTATTTTTGACTGATCACTTTTCTTTTCTTCAACTAAAATGTTAAAAACTCTGTCACAAAAAATTCTTTGCTCCAACAAGTTGGTTTCATCTTGGGCACTGTACATCTTTATTGATGCTAGAACCCTGTTCATCTGATGCCTGGCCATGCGATAGGGTAAAAATCATCTTAAAGAACTCCCACAGTCTACTATACACATATTCAGCAAAAACAGCATCCAGTCATTTTCCTGTGGTATGCAGAACAAACCTGAACGTTCTGAAAATATTTTTTTTTTCAGAGCTTATATGAAATTCCTGACCCTTTCAAAAAGGCCTTTTTCCCAGACCTGCCACGGAATTCCCTAACCTGTGGCAACCCTGTATGACAAGTAACTGTACTAAACAGTGAATGACGAGTCCAAAATATACAGTACCTGTACAGTACAGTATAGTACAGTATTATGAATTTGCTGCAGTGCCGGATTTAGAAAGGAGTACTGGGTATATAAAAAGCTATCATCTTTTGTCACTGGCTAGTTATTTGTTCTATTGTTGTACGTAGTTAGCAACCTGGGGAGGGGAGGGGGGGATAGTATATAAGCTAGGATACACTATTGCTTACTCAAAGAGATTTAAGGTAAAAATAAATTTCCCATATTCTAGGCCCAGGGCAATCATTTATTTTTTTGTAAGGCATTTTACTTTTATAACACAACGGCTCATGAATATCTTACTAAAAGTAAGTAGAGTGGAGCTCAGGGCCCCATAGGCATAACTGAACTGCACAGGGTCTCCACAGGGTCTCCACAGGGTCTGCACAGGCCTAAATCTGGCACTAAACAGAACTGAACCTAATGCTATGATCCTAACAAAGATTTTGGTATACTGTACGTATGTACAGTACTGTATTTACAAAGCTCCCTCCCTCTGAACAAGCCCAAGCCCCTAAGTGTTCTAGTACGGTACATATACAGTGTAACTGATGACTTACGGTTGGCTTGTTCTCTGGCTAGCTCCTCCTTGAGTTGTGCTATCTGCAGGAGTAACTTGCGTGTGTGCGCTTGGTATTCCTCTTTCCATGCCACCTGACGCTCCCAACTTGCGCAGTCATCCTCACCTGTGGGAACACAATGGTGAGGATAAAATTATATCTATTTACTCTGTTCAAGATCATGTTTCAGACAATACATTGTCCCATACTGTTTACCCAGTTTGCATTATTATAGAATTATGCTAAATGCAGTAACCACAGAGCTATGTACAGACTTCCACCTGCTACAGTCAGCGTTGTCAATCCTCGTCTCTGAGAGTTGTGAACCATGGGAGTATGAACCCATGTCCGAAGCATTTGCTAGTGACGTGGAGTGGAGGACCAGGGGCAGGTGTGAGAGAAGGGTGACGGGCTAGTGTGGGGGGGCGGGGTGAAGAGGGTAGGAGTGGAGGACCAGGGGCAGGTGAGAGAAGGGTGACGGGCTAGTGTGGGGGGGAAGAGGGTAGGAGTGGAGACCAGGGCAGGTGTGAGAGAAGGGTGACGGGCTAGTGTGGGGGGGGAAGAGGGTAGGAGGAGGACCAGGGCAGGTGAGAGAAGGGCACGGGCTAGTGGGGGGGAAGAGGGTAGGAGGGAGGACTAGGGGGAGAGAAGGGTGACGGGCTAGTGGGGGGTGAAGAGGGAGGGAGGAGGACCAGGGAGGTGGGAGAAGGTGACGGGCTAGTGGGGGGGTGAAGAGGGTAGGAGGAGGACCAGGGCAGGTGGGAGAAGGGTGACGGGTAGGGGGTGAAGAGGGTAGGGAGGGAGGACCAGGGGCAGGTGAGAAGGGTGACGGCCAGTGTGGGGGTGAAGAGGGTAGGAGGAGGACCAGGGCAGGTGGAGAGAAGGGTGACGGGCTAGGTGGGGGGGTGAAGAGGTAGGAGTGGAGGACCAGGGGCAGGTGAGAGAAGGGTGACGGGCTATGTGGGGGGTGAAGAGGGAGGGGAGGGAGGACCAGGGCAGGTGTGGGAGAAGGGTGACGGGCTAGTGTGGGGGGGTGAAGAGGTAGAGTGAGGACCAGGGGCAGGTGGAGAGGTGACGGGCTAGGTGTGGGGGTGAAGAGGGTAGGAGTGGAGACCAGGGGCAGGTGTGGAGAGAAGGGTGACGGGC
>NW_024722227.1:8414945-8533935 GCF_018991925.1 Homarus americanus
TGTTAAACTTCGTTCAGTTACATGTTACTTGTGTGTGTGTGTTGTGCAAGAGTGTGTGTGTTGTATGGGTGTGTGTGTGTTGTAGAGGTGTGTGTGTTGGCCAGGAGTGTGTGTGTTGTAGGGGAGTGTGTGTGTGTGTTGTAGGGGTGTGTGTGTTGTGAGGGGTGTGTGTGTTGTAGGGGAGTGTTGTGTGTGTTGTAGGGGGTGTGTGTGTGTGTTGTGGGGGTGTGTGTGTGTGGTGTGGGGTGTGTGTGTGTGTTGTAGGGAGTGTGTGTGTTGTAGGGGAGTGTATGTGTGTTGTAGGAGTGTGCTTGTTGTAGGGAGTGTGTGTGTGTTGTAAGGTGTGTGTGTGTGTGTGTGTGCTGAGTGTGTGTGTGTTGTAAAGGAGTGTGTGTGTTGTAGGAGGTGTGTTAACTGTTGTAAGAGTGTTGTGTGTGTGTGTTGTAGGGGTGTGTGTGTTGTGTGGGTGTGTGTGTTGTGGGGGTCGTGTGTGTGCTGTGCAGGGATCCGTGTGTTGTAGGGACAGTGTGTGTGTTGTGGAGATGTGTGTTGTAGGAGTGTGTTGGGGAGTGTGTGTGTTGTGTGGGGAGTGTGTGTGTGTTGTAGGAAGTCAATGTTGTAGGGGTGTGTTGTAGGGAGTGTGTGTTGTAGGGACAGTGTGTGTTGTAGGAAGTGTGTGTGTGTTTGTAGGAAGTGTGTGTGTTGTAGGTAGTGTGTACTGGGAGTAAACTACTCAGAGTGTGTGTGTAAGTAGTGTGTCTGTAGGGGTGGTGTGTTGGGGAGTGTGTGTGTTTGTAGGGAGTGTGTTTGTAAGGAAGTGTGTGGCAGGGGTGTGTTTGTGGAAGTGTGTGCTGTGGGGTGTGTGGGGTGTGTTTGTGAGTGTGTGGGGTGTGTTTGGTGTGTGTGGGGAGTTTATTTCTCACACTGGAGTTTGTGGCTTAATATTTTGTGTATTTGTTGTAATTATGCTGAGAGGGGTGCAGAGTGGTGAGGGAGGGGGAGGAGGAGAAGTGGGTGAGAGGGAGGGGGGAGGAGGTGAGAGAGGGAGGGGGGGGAGGAGGAGGAGAGTGGGTGGGGAGGGGGGAGGAGGGAGAGTGGGTGGGAAGGGAGGGGGGAGGGAGGAGGTGGGTGAGAGGGAGGGGGGAGGAGGTGGGATTAGGGCAGGGAGGGTGGGAAGAGTGGGAAGGGACATGTGGTGTGGGATAGGTGGTGGGTAGTGGGCTACAGACAACGGGTGGTGGGCAGGTAGTGGCAGACAATGGATGAGGGTATCATAGTGGGGTGGCAGACAATGGGTGGTGGACAGCAAACAAGTGTGGTGGCAGGCAGTGGGGCAGACAATGGATGAAATGTCAGTGGGGGTGTAACTGGGTGGCAGATCCGGTTGGTGGGTAGAAGGTAGTGGGGTGGCAAACAACGGATGTGGGTATCAGGTGCAGTGGGTGGCAGACAACGGTGGTGAGTGCAGAGTAGTGCGGCAGACAATGGATGAGGGCAGCAGGTGGTGGGGTGGCAGACAACGGTTGAGGTGTACCGGCAAGGTAGTAAGTGGCAGACAATGGGTGAGTGAGTGAAAGTAGTGGGGTGGCAGACAACGGATAGGTGTCAGAAGGTAGAATTGTGAGACAATGGGTGTGGAGTAGAAGATGAAGTGGGGTGTCAGACTCGTTGGTGGATGTAGTGGGTGGCAGACAGTGGTCATTGGAAGCAGGTAGTGGAGTTGGCAACCAATGGGTGGTTGGTAGCAGCCAAGTGGTGAAAAGGCAGATTGAGGGGGGGAAACAAGGTCAGTGTGGTGGGTGACAAACGAGTGGTGGCAGGTGGGGGTGGCAGACAATGGGTTGGAGTAGCAGGCAGTGGAGGCAGACAATGAGTGGTGGGTGTGGGGTGAGATGGGGTGTCAGCATGATAGGTTGGGTGGCATGGGTGGTGGAAGTGGACAGCAGGCAGTGGCAAGGTGATCGGGTGTGGGAGCAGGCAGTGGGGTGGAACCAGATCAACGTTGATTGGTGTGGGTAGTGGGGTGGCAGACAATGGGTGAAAGGTGTGGGTAGTGGGTAAACAGACAATGGATGGGGTGTGGCAGGTGTGGGGTGGCAGACAATGGGTGGTGGGTGGCAGGTGGTGGGGTGTGGACAGTGGGTGGGTAGCAGGTAGTGGGTGGCAGACAATGGGTGAGGGGTGTGTCAGGTGGTGGGGGTGCAGCCAGACATGGGTGGGTGGGTAGCAGGTGTGGGGGGGACAATGGGTGGTGGGTGGTGCGGAGTGGTGGGGTGGCAGACAGTGGGTGGTGTGGAGTGGGGGTGGTGGGGTGGCAGACAATGGGTGGTGGGTGCAGGTAGTGGGGTGGCAGACAATGGTTGGTGGATGAGGTAGTGGGTGGCAGACAATGGGTGGTGGGTAGCAGGGTAGGTGGCAGATGGGTGGTGGGTAGCAGGTAGTGGGTGGCAGACAATGGGTGGGGTGTGGGTGGTGGTGGCAGACAATGGTGGTAAGGAGGGTGGTGTGGACAATGGATGATGGGTGTGTAGGTAGTGGGTGGCAGACAGTGCAGCAGGGTGGGTGGTGGGGACAGTGGTGGTGGAGTGAGAATTGGTGGGTGGCAGACAGTGGGTTGGGGTGTGGGGAGAGGGTGGTGGAGTTGGCAGACAGTGGGTGGTGGATGTAGGTAGTGGGGTGGGACAATGGTGGTGGATGAGGTAGTGGGGTGGACAATGGGTGGAGGAGTGTGGGTGGTGGGGTGTGGCAGACCAGTGGTGGGTAGCAGGTAGTGGGGTGAGACAATGGGTGGTGGGCAGCAGGTAGTGGGTGGCAAACCGTGGGTGGTGGGTAGCAGGTGGGGTGGGACAATGGGTGCGGTGGGTAGCAGGTAGTGGGTGGCAAACGTTGGGGTGTAGAAGTAGTGGGTGGTGGGCAGACAAGCGGTGGTGGGTAGCAGGTGGGTGGCCTGAACAGTGGGTGGCATAGTGGGTGGCAGACAATGGGTGGAGAGACAAGCAGGTAGTGGGTTGGCAGACAATGGGTGGTGGTGGTGGGTGTGGGGCGGTGGTGGGTGGGCAGACAATGGGTGGTGGAGTATAGATGAGTGGGTGGCAGACAATGGGTGGTCAGGTGGCAGGGAGTGTGAGACAATGGGTGGTGGGTAGCAGGTAGTGGGTGGGACAATGGGTGGTGGGTGGCAGGTGGTGGGACAGCGGATGATGGGTGGGTGTGGGTGTGGGTGGGGCGAGACAATAGATTGGTGGGTGGCAGACAGTGGTGGCGAGACAATGGGTGTTGGGTGGCAGGGGAATGGTGGCAGACAATGGGTGGTGCGGAAAGCAGGTAGTGGGTGGCAGAACAATGGGTGGTGGGTGGCAGGGTAGTGGGGTGGCAGACAATGGGTGGTGGATGCAGGTAGTGGGGTGGCCAGACAATGGTGGTGGGTAGCAGGTAGGTGGGGTGTGGACAATGGGTGTGGGTAGCAGGTAGTGGGGTGAGCAGACGTGGGTGGGTGGCAGGTGGGTGGGAGCAGACAGGAGTGGTGGGTGGCAGGCAGTGGGGGTCAGACAGAGATTGGTGGATGGTGGTGGAGATTGTGGCAGTGGGTCAGTGGATGTGGGTAGTGGGGTGCAGAGGACAGTGTGGTGGATGTGGGTGGGGGTGGACAATGGGTCAGTGGGTGGCAGGTAGTGGGTGGCAGACAATGGTGGTGGGATGGGTGGTCAGGGTGACAGCAGTGAGTGGTGGGTGCGGGTGGTGGGGCAGACGTGGGTGTGGCAGGTAGTGGGGTGGCAGACAATGGGTGTGGGTGCAGGTGGGTGGAGTAGTGGGTGGTGGATAAGGTAGTGGAGTGGCGGGCAATGGAGGTGGTGGGTAGCAGGTAGTGGGGTGGCAGACAACGGGTGGTGGAGTAGCAGGTAGTGGGGTGGCAGACAATGGGTGGTGGGTGGCAGAGGTGGGGTGGCAGTGGGTCAGCGATGGCAGGTAGTGGGGTGGCAGACAAGGGTGGTGGATGTGCAGGTGGGGGTGGCAGACAATGGGTGGTGGGTGAGCAGTGTGTGGGGTGGCAGACGTGGGGTGGGTAGCAGGTGGTGGGGTGGGTGAGTCAGGTGGCAGGTGAGTGGGGTGGCAGACAACGGGTGGTGGGGGGAGTAGTGGGTGGCAGACAACGGGTGGTGGCAGCAGGTGAGTGGGTGGCAAACATGGGTGGTGGGAGTAGCAGGCAGTGGGTGGCAGACAACGGTGAGGGGGTGTCAGGTGGTGGTGGCAGACAATGGGTGGTGGAGTGGCAGGTAGTGGGGAGTGGAACAATGGGTGCGGTGTCAGGTAGTGGGGGGCAGACAATGGGTGGTGGGTGGCAGTGGTGGGGTGGCAGACAATGGTGGTGGGTAGCGGGTAGTGGTGGCAGACAATGGGTGGTGGTAGCAGGTAGTGGGGTGGCAGACAATGGGTGGTGGGTAGCAGGTAGGGGTGGCAGACAATGGGTGGGGTAGCAGGTAGTGTGGCAGACAATGGGTGTGGGTAGCAGGTAGTGGGTGGCAGACAATGGTGGTGGGTAGCAGGTAGTGGGTGGCAGACAATGGGGTAGCAGGTAGTGGGGTGGCAGACAATGGTGGTGGGTAGCAGGAGGGTGGAGACAATGGGTGGGTGGCACAATACCAAGACATGATCCTTTTTCTTCAGAGTAAATCTTGATGACGACAGGTGTCGTGCTTGCCCTCTAGGTCTTTTTCCTCCTAAGTCTCTCTTGTTCTTCCATCTGTTTCTTTCCATCTCTCTGTCTGTCTGTCTGTACAGTCGTGTGTGTGTGTGTGTGTGTGTCTATAGTATGTTAAGTAGTTTAATAACAATCAAGGTATCGAGTATTATATATTTTGAAAATAATTAAGATAATTTCTTCACACATAACAACTCTGATCGAAATTGTTTTGAATATTCATTATTATTAAAAAATATATTTTATTTTAAAATAAAAATAGGTTGAATAACATATATGTATAATAATGTATTTGAGAATTACCATCTTGAGTTCCACCAGACCCCTACTGGCGGCGACACAGCGTTAGCAATAACGTATAAAGAAGCGGAAAAGCTTACAGAGTTCACAACAATAACAATAGACTTTAAGAGGAAAAACTCAATAAAGTGTTTGGGTAAATCTAAAACTCAATCTCACTGCTTGCAGGCTCACACCTGCGAGACAATACCAAACACGCAGCAATCTCGGGAACTGTCGCGGATGCAGTTGTTCAATAAAGCCAGAGCCATCTAGAGGAGGGATGTGCAAGTGAGGCGCCTCACGGCAGATGTGACGCGGGAGAGGCCGAGGTGGTGTTCCTTGGCATAAAAATCTCTTCATTCTTGACATGAATCGTGGTGAGAGAAATGTTAGATACAATTGTGAAACGTTACCAACTAACTTATAGATGTAGATAAAGATCTATCAAAAAAGATTTGATGGCCTTGTGTAAACAAACTGTAACATTAACAAGACCCACGTTTCCCCAGACCACAGTTCACGGCCACCACTGCTGCTCAGTCACCCGACCCACCACCCGGTATAATGTTGGTTAGCCTCAGTCATTCCTGCAGGTAGGAGTCGTTCTTCAAGTGGTAGTTAATCACCTGAACTTTCTGCCATCCGTGCGGCACTGCTCACAGTAAGGTTGGTAAGCCTGCCCACCTTCACTGCTGCACTATGGGTGGTGGTACGCTGGAGGTGCGTTTGTTCAATTTTCAATTTCAATGTTTATTCCTTGATAGAGAAGGGGATCCTAGTGCTGTCACTAGGTACCCCTGTACAATGACACCAGAATCATCTGGCAAGTGTGACAAGTATATACAGTATAAATATTATAAAGGGGCTTACTAAAGCCTAAGGAAGGAAGGATATTCCTTAACACATAATCAATGTTATTTACATAGTATCTGGCCAGTATTGGGAGGATCATCGTTCTGTCAGGGGTCGGGAGTGGTGGTCCAGCAGGCGTCACGGAAGCGTTGTGTGGGGACATCTTAGGAGGTAGGGATAAGGGGTGTCTGTCGGGTCTTCTGTAATGCACAAGAGCGTTACTCAGGGGATGTGGATACGGTGCGTTTGAGCTACAAACGCTGGCGCAAAATTCAAGACTCTACCACGGACGACCATCAACAGGAGTTTTAGTGCCATTAAATGGCGAGGGAAAACAGTTAATGTTTTCCAGATGTAAACTCACTCACAGAACAGCTAACAGGTGAATTATTTATCTTAAAGTGCTTATCTGATTAGTACCAGCGTTTGTAAGATGAGATGACTCCAGCAGCTGAACGAGCTGGCACTTGGCAGTAAAACAAATCACAAGTCTCTTGAAAATTTCATGATATTGGCCGTAAAAACAATGTAAAAAAAAACAGGTTTATAAAGTTACCATTATGTTTTTCTTTGTTCATTAATCATTTATAAATATCCAATAAAATAAAGAAAACAATTACGAAGAGGCTAACGTAGATAAGCCACTAGCTTTATCTTAACATTCCAATATTAGTTCGTTTTACCGCCGCCCCTCTCCGTCGTGCGTCGTCCACAGCGTTCAAAACTATGGTTGTCAACACGACGACCCCTCGTCAACTGAAGAGGGTGATTAAAACTCCGGTCATTACAGTGATCAAAGAGCAATACTTCCCCGTCAGAAATAATCACACGTCATGCCAAGTTAGCGGTAGTAAAAACACGTCAACTCTTTCAGTGCACAAAACAGCCCCGAACCAAGTTTTATATATATATATATATATATATATATATATATATATATATATATATATATATATATATATATATATATATATATATATATATATTTAGTTTCTGTAAAAAGGCTATAGAAACAAGTACTTTTTCAGCTGGAGTAACATAGTCATGTTTTTGTTTGTCGTATGGAGCGTTAGGCAAAAATTACATGAACTTATCTGTCTGGAAAAAACATGAATAAACTTAGCAATTAAGTTAAACACAAATAGAAACATATACACATTTCATCTGAAAACAATATCACGTGCTACATTGAAAATGACATGATCTTTAACTTGATTTAAAATAAACTCTACATATGTGGTGAACAGAAAGAAATACATAATATACACTTATTCTCCACCTAACAAATATACATTTGTATTGTAATAAAACGCATGCACTTTACCTCCACCTGAAAAACAAACACTAGACTACTTCTGTAACTCACATTGTAAGTGTTAGTTAACTTATGAATACACGTCAACATTGTAACCTAACATTAAAGCTAACACCGTTACAAGCCTTGCTTTACCTCAGTACCTGACGTTACCACCGCGAGGTTTCCAATAACGAAAGGTGAGCACTGTTAGTACAATACACGCATTAAAAAAATATTACATATAATATGCTTCCGGACAAAGCAAGGCTCAGGAACCCAAGTTTTACTGTAGAGTTGTAAATAATATTAACTAGTACGTTTATTATTATTTTTTTCGTTTTGTTTTGTTTTAATTCAGAGTAACACTGTACTGTATAGTGTATTAGTTGATTTTCACTCTGGAACTCTTTATAACTTTAGATGTATATCAAAACTGTATATTATAATGATATCTTATGTCTGTAAAACTGACACAATATGTACTTACCATGTACAGTACTGAAGCCTGAGCCTGTAAATACATAAACCAGTGTTAGATACAAGAGTTTAACATGGCCATTAAATCAACTCTTGCAAAATTAATTTTTTTAGGCTTCTGTCTACTGCTCCCTCCCGCACAGTTCTGGCACCAATGACTCATCCTTAACTATTTCTGAAAATTTCATCAATTATTTCAAACATGTATAAATCACTGAGAAGTGTAAAGTAATGTCAAATATCCACTAATGAGTGATGCGGCTCATTACTAAATGTCTATTCATCGGCTACCAAAGGTCTCCATTCATGAACGTTCAGAAAGAAATCATTGATAAGTTGTTGAGGTATGGTTCAATAAACACAGCGGACTACCCACGATTTTATCTGGTGGACAAAGATAGAAAAGTTTCCCATAAAAAGTCAATAAAGTCCTACCATAGAATGTCAGGAAAAGTCTGCACCTTACTATAACCCCCTCCCTCCCCCCTGAAAACTCTCCATTTTAAAAGGGGGGACAGTCTGCCCCTGCTGTCACCATCCTGTAGATCAATCCATCATTGCTAGACAGACAAACATTTATCCTCATTTGAAGAGGATAAATGTTATGGCCTCCCAGTGTGTGTGTGTGTGTGTGTGTGTGTGTGTGTGTGTTGTGTGTGTGTGTGTGTGTGTGTTGTGTGTGTGTGTGTGTGTGTGTGTGTGTGTTTGCTGTGTGTGTGTGTGTGTGTGTGTGTGTGTGTGTGTGTGTGTGTGTGTGTTGTGTGTGTGTGTGTGTGTGTGTGTGTGTGTGTGTGTGTGTGTGTGTGTGTGTTATTTTACCCTGTGACATTTGTTTTGTCAATTTAGGTGGTTAAGGCCGTTCATATAGTGAGTTACTCGCGAGGACGGTGGGCCACTCTCATAAGACCCACGACCTCGTCACTCACGCCGTGCCGACAGTTTCCGTGGCTGAGAGTTACTAGCGGCCAGTGTTTCTATGAGTCATTCTCCACTCACGCTAAAGTTAATGACTGGTCAGTTTCTTCAGCCACTCTCACGCTAGCAGGGCGGATGGTCACAAAAACACGCTGGAACATCTCATATCTTTCTTGTGTTTACAGCTTCAGGTTTGATCTTGACCACAGTATACTCCCTCAAGGCGGTGTACTATAGACAGCCATCACCAGCCCGGGAAGAAAGTTGTTGATTGTAGCTCTTATGAACACGAGTCAAATAATGTAGTGAAGTAGGGATCACCAGTCAACAAATATATCGCAGCATTCTCACGGTCAGGAAAAATATATATTTCTTAAGTCAAGAAAACAACAATTTTGTTAAACGTTAAGAAAAACGAAAGTCTGGAAATTTCGCGGTTACATATTGTGTCGATATAAATTTCTTGGGAATGAGGAGTTCACCAATTAACTTCCCCTTTACTCCATATTTAAAACGTACATTCATTTCAAAGTCTCGCTCTCAATTTCTCAAGGGCTTAAATATTGGTGGTAACTCTTGAGTTCCAGAGCTCTACTGGCGGTAGAAGAGACACAAACCCACAAGATATTGTGGAAGTTTCCTTCAACTCAATTTTCAAATGTGTGTGTGTGTGTGTGTGTGTGTTTTGTGTGTGTGTGTGTGTGTGTGTGTGTGTGTAGGTGTGTGTGTGTGTGTGTGTGTGTGTGTGTGTGTGTGTGTGTGTGTGTGTGTGTGTTTGTGTGTGTGTGTATGTGTGTGTTACATTGTGTCACTTAGACCACAACAACAACTTCATCATCTTGTCTGCCCAAGTGATGCACAGCGCCCCTGCCCCCCCAACAGCACCAACCACTTGCCGAGTGCATTAATATTTCGGACGAGCTGTACATGTAATTCAAGAGGAAACCTGAAGGCTATCCTGCATACGTTAATGTGTCTGTAGTTTTGAATGTCTCTGAAAATCTCTCGTGGTTCTGTGGCGACGTAGTATTACAGTGTTGTGGTGTTTACAGAGTTACAGTGTTCCAGTGGTTATATAATTACCCCCCAGTTGTTACAGTATTACAAACTCGTGATTATAGTTACAGACCCTCCAGTCATTACAGAATTATAGAGCTGTTGCACCTAATCAGCTGACTTGTGTTGATATTTCTCATATGTCAACAAACTCACCTGAAGAAGAAAAGTATAACAAAATGTTTACCTGAGGAGGGGGGGTAGGGGGGGTAGGGGGGTAGGGGTGGCGGGGGTAGAGGTAGGGGGTAGGGGGGTAGGAGGCAGGGGGTGGCGGGGGGTAGGGGGGTAGGAGGGTAGGGGTGGGGGGGGCAGGGCCAAGAGGCTGCTATGTCTGGGGTTTATCAAGGCCGTGAGTGTGTGATGGTGACGTCGACAAGTGTCTCTCTTCCCCGCTGAGTCAACACTAGAATGTAAACAAACGGCCCTGTAATATTGTCCCACCGTATTGGACGAACAGGCAACCTATGCCTCCTCTCATTCAGGGTTGCCGGCAGGAGCCTCGTATTTCTTTTTAGATATCTCTCATATATCTTGTTAGTCGTTTCTGGGTTTCTAGTCACGTTCTCTAGGTGGGTTTCTGATAATGGACTTGTGTGTGTGTGTGTGTGTCAAGCTGGTGAAGTAATACCTGTTATTTATATTTCAGTTAACCACAGGTTGTTAGCAAGTGACTTATGATAATGTCTGTGTAGTGTTAAAATAATATTAATAAACGGTTTATTAATAGAGTTGCAGTGTGTGATATTAATTGTATGTAAGTATGTAAAAGGTAGGTAAGCAATAACAATAATAATTAGGTTTATTGAAAGTTCTGGCAAGAGAGCTGAAAATACACGGACAAAATTACTTATTACATACATAGACAAGGGCGGGTGGGTCGTTTAACAAAGCTTTCATTACTGAAAGAAGAAGGAACAATGATTGAACATACAAATTATTATAGTTTACAAGTTGATGGCCCTGGCTGGTCATGGAGACACCAGGTGGTGTGGTGTTCATTGCATGTAACTCGTCCGTAGGTGTTGATATGAAGACCACCGTGTGGTGTGGGTGGTGTCAGTACCTCACCTCTGCTAGGTGGTGTTGTGTTATCTCAGTCAGTGAAGCCGACCCACTGTTGTTCTATGGTGGACTGATTAGCACCTCCTGGTCAGAAGATGGCGGTCAGTTCCCAGGGAGCTTATCTCACCGGTGGGTCGCGGCTCACTGGTACTGTCTAGTGCTGAATTCACTGGCTTCAACACTGTTCAACACTGATCCTACTTCTTTCCGAAACGAAATTGTCACTTTTGATTATGTTGATATCCCGGTGGTGAGGATGGGTCGGGGAGAGGACTTGGGGAATGGGGCCGAACATGACAGTTAATGCTGCAAGCAGGAGCAGCGCCTGAATAGGCTCTGACCCTACGGTGGTCAAGGATGGATGTATGTATGTATGTATGTATGTATGTACGTATGCTTCTCTCTCACACACACACACACACATTGTTTCCACCACCCCATCTCAATGTCTCACTTAAACAATTAGGCGGCCAAGCCCAGTTGCTGCACATTGATCGAGTAATTAATCTCTAATTGTTGGTGAGCCTCCACGTGCCCTAACCTTCTGCCCGGGTTGCTGTCCTTCTGCTGGGTCGTTTGAAGGTAGTTCTCACGTGAGTCGAAATGCCTCGTTAAACAGGTGGATATTCCCTAAGGTCGTTAAGGCCAATACAACCTCTGTCTAACTGTCTGTTGGTGAAAGTGTGTGTGTGTGTGTGTGTGTGTGTGTGTGTGTGTGTGTGTGTGTGTGTTCTCACCTCACCCACTTTCCTTCTCCTTTATTCTCTTTCCTCTCACCCTCTCGTTTCCATATTCTCTTCTCTCTCACTCTCTTCCCCACAATCCTCTGTTTCACTCACTATCACCCCCCACTCACTCACTCCCTGCCTTACAATTAGTATAGGAGGAGGCTTGTTAGAGCTGCATGGAACCAATAGGAAGGCATTGTTCTAATCACACGCGACAAACAACCAAATTGTCTTGTTCACTGTGTGTGGTTTCTCTCTCTCTCTCTCTCTCTCCTCACTTTCCACTTTCTCTTCACTCACCGTCTCCACAAAACACAACACGGGGTAAACATCCAAATTGCCTTGTTCAGTGCTTGTTATAAAGCCTATTGGCTCCGATAGAAGGTGCCTGATTCGTTGCTTTATGACAATTTGGTAGTAATTGATTCTTGAAAGAAGCCATCTGATTGGTTAGTTACTGATATCTTGTCGCCTATTGGTGCTTTTATGACGCATTTGATTGGCTGATATACCTAACATCTGTCTTCTTACTGGTTTATCTATGACGCTGGTCGCTTTGTGGTGTTTAATGGAGACATCTTACTGGCCAAATTATAACACCTGTTCTCCTATTGGTGCTTGATATAAGGCATGTGATTGGTTGTTTTAGTCACAGCTGCTAGCTTATTGATAATGGGTATAGTGCATCTGATTGGTTGATTCGTAAGCTCCTGGTCACCTATTGGTGGATGATACAACGATTGTGATTGGCTTATTTGTTTAAGATGTCCGCTGAGCCTCGACAGGGATTAGTTAGAATTAGTTAATATCATCTATATGTTACTTACTGTCAGAGAGAGAGGAGAGAGAGAGAGAGAGAGAGAGAGAGAGAGAGAGAGAGAGAGAGAGAGAGAGAGAGAGAGAGAGAGAGAGAGAGAGAGAGCTCTCAGTTCATTTGTTTATCTTAACGTTTGTCTTGTCGTATCATGGTGCAAAACGTCAACAAAGTATAAACCGTCGACTTTATCTCTAACAAACTCCTATAATCGACGTTATCATATTCCACCTTATTTCTTACACGAATGAAACGCCCTGCCCATTACGAGTGTTCTTAACGGCAGCTGCGTCTTTAACGACCACGTCTGCGCTAACGACCTCGTTCGTCCCACCTAACTACCCTAGTTTTCACTGTTGCCCATCGTTGAGCAGCGCCGTCAAACATTTCACTGCCCTCTTTGCTGGTGCCTGGCTCTTTAAGGGCTGCTAGGTGAGGCGTTAATGGCGAAGACCTGGTGATTCCTGTCTCACATCCTGGTGATCCCTGTCTCACATCCTGGTGATTCCTGTCTCACATACTGGTGATTCCTGTCTCACAACCTGGCGATTCCTGTCTCACATCCTGGTGATTTCTGTCTCACAACCTGGCGATTCCTGTCTAACATCCTGGTGATTCCTGTCTCACATACTGGTGATTCCTCCCACAACCTGGTGATTCCTGTCTCACATCCTGTGATTCCTGTCTCACAACCCGGCGATTCCTGTCTCACATCCTGGTGATTTCTGTCTCACATCCTGGTGATTCCTGTCTCACATCCTGGTGATTCCTGTCTCACATCCTGGTATTTCCTGTCCTCACAACGTGGTGATTCCTGTCTCAACTTGGTGATTCCTGTCTCAATCCTGGTGATTCTGTCTCATAACGTGGTGATTCTGTCTCATCCTGGTGATTCCTGTCTCAACAACCTGGCGATTCCTGTCTCACAACCTGGTGATTCCTGTCTCACATCCGGTGATTACTGTTCAATATCCTGGTGATTCCTGTCTCACATCCTGGTATTTCCTGTCTCAAAACTTGTGATTCGTGTCTCATGTGGTGACAGTAGCAGTGCCTATCGTCAATAGTTCAAACTCTGTTGTTGGTCACCAAGTCAGACTCTAGTGGAAGTCGAGAGGGTGTGAGAAGACGTCAAGAAAACTGGGGAGTCCTCCCGGTGAGTGAGTCCTCCCAGGAGGGGTGAGTCCTCCTGGTGAGTGGGTGAGTCCTCCTGGTGAGTGGGTGAGTCCCTCCTGGTGAGTGGGTGTTGGTAATGAGGTCACCAATCCAGCAGAAGATGAGGGGGTACGTGACTGTTGAGTGGGAGGAGCACTAAGAAATGAAGGAGGAGGGAGGGGGGGAATGTTCTGGTGCGGAGGAATGATAAGGGTAATGGGGACGGAGGATGGGGGTAATGGGGAGGAGGATGGGGTAATGGGGAAGGAGTGCTAAGGGGTAATGGGGAAGGAGTGATGGGGTGAAGAATCTGCCCGAGCCTGAATTATGAGTCGCTGATGATAATTTGACTCTGCGGCCTTAATTTACCCGGGGGAAGGATGGGGGGCAGAGAGGGAAGTAAATGAAGAAGGAAGGAATGAAGGAGAGGAGAGGTAAGGAGAAGGAGAGCGAGAATGGTGTAAAAAACTGAGGGTGGGAGTGAACCCGGGCACTGTGGGAGGGGAGGGAGATAAGGAGGGCAGGGAGTGGAGGGTCAGGGAGTGGAGGACCAGGAGTGGGAAGACCAGGGAGGAGGATCAGGGGTGGAGGACCAGGAGTGGAAGACCAGGGGAGTGGGGGATCAGGGGTGGAGGACCAGGGAGGGAAGACCAGGAGTGGAGGACCAGGGAGTGGAGGACCAGGGGTGGAGGACTCGTGGAGGTGAGGACCAGGGGTGGAGGATCAGGGAGGAGGACCAGGGGTGGAGGATCGTGGGAGTGGAGGACCAGGGGAGGAGGACCAGGGGTGGAGGATCAGGGAGGAGGACCAGGGAGGAGGACAGGGGAGGAGGACCGGGTGGAGGACCAGGGAGTGGGAGGACCAGGGGGTGGAGGATCAGGGAGTGGTGATCAGGGAGTGGAGACCAGGAGGGAGGACCAGGAGGGAGGACCAGGGAGGAGGACCAGGGAGTGGAGGACCAGGGGTGGAGGATCAGGAGTGGAGGACCAGGGAGTGGAGGATCAGGAGGGAGGACCAGGGAGTGGAGGATCAGGGAGTGGAGGATCAGGGAGGAGGACCAGGGAGGGAGGACCAGGGAGGAGGACCAGGGAGTGGAGGATCAGGAGGGAGGACCAGGAGGAGGATCAGGGAGGGAGGAGGATCAGGAGGAGGACCAGGAGTGGAGACCAGGGAGTGGGAGGATCAGGAAGTGGAGGACCAGAGTGGGAGGACCAGGGGAGGGAGGACCAGGGAGGAGGACCAGGAGTGGGAGGACAGGGGTGGAGGACCAGGGAGGAGGATCAGGGGTGGAGGACCAGGAGTGGAGGATCAGGGGGGGGAGGACCAGGAGGGGGGACCAGGGAGGGAGGAGGGAGGAGGACAGGAGTGAGAGCGTGGAGGAGAACAGGGAGGAGGACCAGGGGAGGGAGGACAGGGAGGGAGGACCAGGGAGTGGAGGACCAGGAGGAGGACCAGGGATAGGGGACCAGGGAGGACCAGGAGTGGAGGACAGGAGTGAGGACCAGGAGTGGAGGGACCAGGAGGAGGACCAGGGAGTGCGGGAGGGACCAGGGAGTGGAGACCAGGAGTGGGAGGACCAGGGAGTGGGGAGGACCAGGGAGTGGAGGACCAGGGAGTGGAGGACCAGGGGAGTGAGGACCAGGGAGTGGAGGATCAGGGGGTGGAGGACCAGGAGGAGGACCAGGGGAGGAGGACCAGGGAGGGGAGGACCAGGGAGTGGAGGACCAGGGAGGGGAGGGACCAGGGAGGAGGACCAGGGAGGAGGACCAGGGAGTGGGGGGGGTCAGGGGGTGGAGGACCAGGTGGGAGGACCAGGGAGGAGGATGTAGGGGAGGAGGATTAGGGAGGAGGATCAGGAGGAGGACCAGGAAGTGGAGGATCAGGGAGGGAGGACAAGGGAGGGAGGACAAGGGAGTGGAGGAACAGGGGAGGGAGGACCAGGAGGAAGAATGGGAGTGGGAGGACCAGGGGTTGGAGGATCAGGGAGTGGGAGGACAAGGAGTGGAGGGACAAGGGAGGGAGGACCAGGGAGGGAGGATCAGGAGTGGGAGTGGACTCAGGGAGTGGAGGACCAGGGAGGGAGGGGATCAGGGGTGGAGGGACCAGGGAGGGAGGACCAGGAGTGAGGACCAGGGAGTGGAGGATCAGGGAGTGGAGGACCAGGGAGTGGAGGACAAGGGAGTGGAGGATCAGGGAGGGAGGACCAGAGCATGGGGGGGTCAGGGGGTGGAGGACCAGGAGTGAGGACAGGGAGGGAGGATTAGGGAGGGAGGATCAGGGAGTGGAGGACCAGGGAGGGAGATAGGGGAGTGGAGGATCAGGGGAGTGGGAGGACAAGGAGGAGGACAAGGAGGGAGGACCAGGGAGGGAGGATCAGGGAGTGGGAGGACCAGGAGGAGGGACCAGGGGTGGAGGATCAGGGAGGAGGACAAGGAGGAGACAAGGAGGGAGGACCAGGGAGGAGGACAGGAGTGGGGACCAGGGGGTGGAGGTCAGGAGTGAGGACCAGGGAGTGGAGGATCAGGGGTGGAGGGGAGGAGGACCAGAGTGGAGGATCAGGGAGTGGAGGACCAGGGAGTGGAGGACAGGAGTGAGGCTGGGGAGTGGAGGAAGGGAGTGGAGGACCAGGGGCAGGTGTGAGAGAAGGGTGACAGGGCTAGTGTGGGGGGTGAGAGGGGTAGGAGTGGGGACCAGGGGCAGGTGTGTGAGAGAAGGGTGACAGGCTAGTGTGGGGGGTGAAGAGGGGTAGGAGTGGAGGACCAGGGGCAGGTGTGAGAGAGAAGGGTGACAGGCTAGTGTGGGGGGGGGTGGGGAGTAGGGTGGAGGACCAGGGGCAGGTGTGAGAGAAGGGTGACGGGCTGAGTGTGGGGGGGTGGAAGGGGGTAGGGTGGAGGACCAGGGGCAGGTGTGAGAGGAAAGGGTGACAGGCTAGTGTGGGGGGTGAAGAGGTGAGTGGAGGACCAGGGGCAGGTGTGAGAGAAGGGTGACAGGGAGTAGTGTGGGGGGGGTGAAGAGGGGTAGGAGTGGAGGACCAGGGGCAGGTGTGAGAGAGAGGTGACAGGAGGCTAGTGTGGGGGGGTGAAGAGGGTGGGGTGGAGGACCAGGGGCAGGTGTGAGAGAGGGTGACGGGCTAGTGTGGGGGGGGGGGTGAAAGAGGGTGGGAGTGGAGGACCAGGGGCAGGTGTGAGAGGGTGACAGGCTAGGTGTGGGGGGGGTGGAAGGGGTAGGAGTGGAGGACCAGGGGCAGGTGTGAGAGAAGAAGGGTGACAGGCTAGTGTGGGGGGGGGGGTGGGGTAGGAGTGGAGGACCAGGGGCAGGTGTGAGAGAAGGGTGACGGAGGCTAGTGTGGGGGGGTGAAAGGGTAGGAGTGGAGGACCAGGGGCAGGTGTGGAGAGAGAAGGGTGACGGGCTAGTGTGGGTGAAGAGGGTGGAGTGGAGGACCAAGGGGCAGGTGTGGGGAGAAGGGGTGACAGGCTGTGTGGGGGGTGAAGAGGGTAGGAGTGGAGGACCAGGGGCAGGTGTGAAGAGGGTGACAGGCTAGTGGGGGGGTGAGAGGGTAGGAGTGGAGGACCAGGGGCAGGGTGTGAGAGAGGGTGACGGGCTAGTGTGGGGAGGTGAGAGAGGGTAGGAGGAGGGACAGGGGCAGGTGTGAGAGAAGTGACAGGCTAGTGTGGGGGGGTGAAAGAGGTAGGAGTGGAGGACCAGGGGCAGGTGTGAGAGAAGGGGTGACAGGCTGTAGTGTGGGGGTGAAGAGGGTAGGAGTGGAGGACCAGGGGCAGGTGTGAGAGAAGGGTGACAGGGCTAGTGTGGGGGGGTGAAGAGGTGAGGAGTGGAGGACCAGGGGCAGGTGTGAGAGAAGGGGTGACGGGCTAGTGTGGGGGGTGAAGAGGGTAGGTGGAGGACCAGGGGCAGGTGTGAGAGAGAAGGGTGACGGAGCTGGTGTGGGGGGGGTGAAGAGGGTAGGAGTGGAGGACCAGGGGCAGGTGTGAGAGAAGGGGTGACGGAGGGCTGGTGTGTGGGGGGGGTGAAAGAGGGTAGGAGTGGAGGACCAGGGCAGGTGGAGAGAAGGGGTGACAGGCTAGTGTGGGGGGGGTGAAGGGGTGAGGAGTGGAGGACCAGGGGCAGGTGTGAGGAAAGGGTGACGGGCTGGTGTGGGGGGGGTGAAGAGGGTAGGAGTGGAGGACCAGGGGCAGGTGTGAGAGAAGGGTGACGGGCAGTGTGGGGGTGAAGAGGGTAGGAGTGGGGACCAGGGGCAGGTGTGAGAGAGAGGGTGACGGGCTAGTGTGGGGGGGGTGAAGAGGGGTGGGAGTGGAGGACCAGAGGCAGGTGTGAGAGAAGGGTGACGGGCTGAGTGTGGGGGGGTGAAGAGGGTAGGAGTGGAGGACCAGGGGCAGGTGTGAGAGGAAGGGTGACAGGCTGGTGTGGGGGGGGGGTGAAGAGAGGGGTAGGAGTGGAGGACCAGGGCAGGTGTGAGAGAAAGGGTGACAGGCTAGTGTGGGGGGGGTGAAGAGGGTAGGAGTGGAGGACCAGGGGCAGGAGGTGTGAGAGGGTGACGGGCTAGGTGTGGGGGGTGAAGAGGTGGGAGTGGAGGACCAGGGGCAGGTGTGAGAGAAGTGACAGGCTGGTGAGTGTGGGGGGTGAAGAGGGTGGGGTGGAGGGGGACCAGGGGCAGGTGTGAGAGAAGGGTGACAGGCTAGTGTGGGGGGGGTGAAGGGGTAGGAGTGGGATGGGAGCAGGTAGGAGAGAAGGGGTGACAGGCTGGTGTGGGGGGGGGGTAGAAGGGGTGGGAGTGGAGGACCAGGGGCAGGTGTGGGAGAAGGTGACGGGCTGGTGTGGGGGGGGGTGGGGGTGGGAGTGGAGGACCAGGGGCAGGTGTGAGAGAAGGGTGACAGGCTAGTGTGGGGGGTGAAGAGGTAGGAGTGGAGGACCAGGGGCAGGTGTGAGAGAAGGGTGACAGGCTAGTGTGGGGGGGGTGAAGAGGGTAGGAGTGGAGGTGAGCAAGAGGAATTGTGCAGCTTGAAAGACTATTTTTTTTATTATTTAGAAGTTATAACAAGTTAACCTATGGCTTAATATCATGATTAACTCATACTGGCTGTGAGCTAATATTTACTCATTTTTGCTTTGTGCAATACTGTCAGTTTTGTCACCAGAACGGAACCTCACAAAAGCCATATTCACACTACACATGATAATGTCCAATAATATTCACATTTTCCGTAACGCTTGTTACGATGTCCGTGTCGCTTTCGCCTGCCCTAATTACAGGGGAAAATGGAAATTAATCCACTGCTCTAGACATCAGAGGCCATGTAACACTGCTATGAACAGGGAGAATGTTACCTCTCCCACCTGGGGCTGTATTGTTACACTACATTAATATTACAATGCCCTTGCCATAATCAAATGCTTCTGTTACTCATTGTCTGAGATAAGTCAACCCACCAGAAAAGAAAAATATACTGTATGCCCCTTGAGCTGGTGACAGTTCCTCACGTTTCTATGGGGGAGGGAAAGACCTGGAAGAACAGAGCACGGCTGATGGCCGTAAGAGTGTAGGGGAGTGAAGCATAATTTAGGCTTATTTATTGTCTCACAACATTTGGTTATTAATACTGTATATGAATATATAATAAACCACTCAGTAACATAGGCACAGACTTACTAATTTCCAATACCATATTATTCTCTTTATTACGAATTAATATTTGCTTAATAAACACTGGGTTGTAGCTGGAGACGTTTTACCTCGCCTTCTCTCATCCTTGTTGCCACCTTCCATTCCCCCCACTACCCTGTCACCCTCCTCTCACACCAGTCCCCGGTCCCCCACTCCACGTCACGAGTGAATACTTCGGATGCCGGTTCATACTCCCGTGATTCACAAGTCTCGGAGATGAGGATTGCCAACAGGAAACATTGACAATTGGTTTGTGAATCTACCACACTCAGGACATATACTAATGAAAAAAAATGTAAAAGAACTATATTATACATATTTCAAAGTCAATATCTGGGTAAAACACCTTATAATCTGGAGGAGTGAATGCATCGGACGAGGGTTCATATTCTAGTGGTTCACAACTCTCGGAGATTAAGATTGACAATGCTTATTGTAGCAGGTGGAAGTACATTGGCAACCCTGAGCCTGGCCGCACTGTTTGTAAACTTTGTAGTCAATCCGACTCTCACACCCTCTCTCACTACATCCTCACTTGCCCTATGACCTCCTCCTACAGGTCCCCAGCCGTTACCAACACCTCTTCCCTCCCTGACCAGATATCCCTCCGCCTAGAGACAGGCCTGGCATTTGACATTATTAGGGACCTGCCACACTTTGCCATAAACAGATAAATTGTACTGGGAATTTCCCCCCACACACTCACCATTCCATCACTTTATGTAACTTGCTGACAAAACCCATGACCCATCAGGCTTTTACGCCCTTAATGCAGGAGTCATAAAGGCAAGCATGAACTACTCATGCTTCCCAGATGGGCGCTGTAAATACTTTTGCGCTTCACCTTGCATAGGATGTAAGGGGGTGCTCAATAAACTAGCCCCCTAGGGGGCAATCTAAAAAAAAAAATCTATCACAAGTGTCATTCAATTACCACTGGCTGTCCCACCAGTCTTGGGTAATTTCCCGACGATTGATATCAGTGGACAGACAAAACAGGCAGGCAGGTAGATTTCCACCAGGTTACAGAAACACACTTGTGAACTGTAGTCTTCTTTAATAATCACCAAGTCATCACAAAACTGCTCACATGGACTTCTCACTTTGAATATAACAGTATAATATAAACAGTTGGCACTCTACAGGTGTACAATTCCTTCGTCTTTTCACTTTATATCGCTCACAACAATTCCACAATACTTGAACAACTATCTTTAGCTGTCACTAAGCTTGTACTTCACACTCTGGATGCCCAGAGCATCCTAGCACCACCCAGGTCTTGCAGGTCGGAACGAGATATGCTCGGAAGGTTCGAGAATGAGCTAAGCTTTCAATACTTAAGTAAATCATAAAAAAAATGATGTAATACATCCTAGAAAATTCTTGGTTAATAATGACAAATAATATTACACAAGACAGTGGTATCCATGTGTTTTTAAACGTCTTACATTCTTCACAATTATCACTGTCACCACATTCATGTGTTCTTATGCATTCATGGAAAAGTGAAAATGCTGTAGTAAAAAAGTTAAAAGCATGCAAATGGTGTACACACTCTGGATATACATCCCCTTTCTTCAAAATTGCTGAAAGACAAATGATAACAGAAACATGGAAGAATAGGTCTTGAGAACAAATTCCGGCTTGGAAGTCATGTACACTAATACTGACACGTTCCTTGATAAGAGAGAGGAGTTTGAAACACTACTGAAGGTACACCAACCCGATATTGTAGGAGTTGTAGAACTGTTGTACAAGAACAGGAGAATTGACCTGGAGGAATGGGAGTTCAGTAATGACGGATATGACTCATTTATGAACCTTTCCCAAGAAACTTGCAAGAGGGGTGTGGTTATCTATGTTAGGCAAGACCTTAGAGCCAGCCAGGTGAGGGCACAGAGAGAGGATGTTTCTGAAGAGTCCAAGTGGTGTAAAATTAAATTAAGGGGAGGAGACTTACTTATTGTCTGGTGTATCTACAGATCCCCAAACTGTAGCTTATTAAACCAAAGGAACTTAGAGTCTTATTAGACAATGCAACGGTGCTCAACCCTAGCCACCTCCTTGTCATGGGGGACTTTAACTATGGCAACATCGACTGGAGAAATGAAACCAAGCCAACTGACCTAACTAACCCAGCTACTCTTTGTAGAAACTCGGAGATATTTTTCTGTTCCAACATGTTAAAGACCCGACTCATTACTGGGGGAAGCAAACACCCAAACCTCTGGACCTCATCATAACAAACGAGGAGGGTATGGTGGCCAACCTGGAACACCTAGGGCCAGTTGGCACCAGCCACCACGTAAGGTTGTCTTTCAGATTTAACCATTACTTGGTTCATGACAAAACCAGGTCTAGGGTTAAAATATTACAAGGGTAATTACGATGGGATGAGGGAGGAGATGAGGGGGTATCCAAGACCAAACCCAGTGCCTCCAGGAATACAAGGAGACCACTACACATGAACCATGCGACAGTCTGCAGAGTTAAGAAAAACACTAAAAAATCTGAGAACTGGGTTAGGACAAATAATGAGCAGGACAGGAGGATGTATGTCAGATCCAGGAACCAAGCAAGGTCAGAGTGTAGAACGGCTGAAAAAGAGTTTCCGAGGCGGATTGCGAGTGTGGTCAAGTCAAACCCAAAGGCATTTTACCACGACGCAGTCGAAATTAAAAATGCGAGTAGGCATTTCGGACCTGAGGCTTGAAGATGGTAATTACGCTGATTCTGACCAGGACAAGGTGGAGGCATTGAACAGCTTTTTTCATTGGTGTTCACAAGAGAGGACGCAAGCAATCTTCCTGCGTTTGAGGACAGATGGTTTGACACAGCACTGACCCACATTGTGTTCTCGAAGGAGGGTATAAGAAATAAATTGCCAAAGCCAATGGTTCATAAGACTCCAGGCCCTGACACGGTGCATCCCAGTGCTGAGAGAGTTGTGCAACGAACTTACTGAGCCCCTGAAGATGCTGTTCTGAAAATGTCTGGATGAGCAAAAAGGTTCCCAGTGATTGGAAAATGGCTCATGCGAGTCCTATCTTCGAGAAGAGCGATCGTCACTCCACGAATAATTAAAGACCAGTAAGCCTGACCAGCATAGTATGTAAAGTACTTGAGACCATTATAAGAGATGCCATGATGGAACATCTACTACAAAACAACCTTGTAAAGGATTGCCAACATGGTTTTATGCCGGGGCGCTCCTGTTTAACACAATTACTCGAGGTATTGGAAGTTTGGACCCAAATTCTGGAGCAGTGGCAATATCGACAATTTATACCTAGATTTTGCCAAGCCTTTCAACAGTGTACCCCGTGTGAGATTCGGGGAAATGTTCTAGCGTGGATCGGAGACTTTCTGTATGATCACAAGCAGTGTGTGGTGATTAATGGTACAAAATCGTCATGTGTACCCGTCACAAGGGGGGTACCACAGGGCAGTGTATTGGGCCCATTGTTGTTTGTTTGCTTTATAAATGACATGCCTGAAGCTGGACATTCCTCCATACAAATGTTTGTGGAAGATGCCCAGTTATTTAGGGAAATTAAGAACCAAACAGACTGTGAAGAGCTGTAGAAAGATTTTTGTGAGCTTCAAGAATGGTTGGAAAAATGGCTGCTAAGATTCAATGTCATGAAGTGTAAGAGGATGCACCTGGGACGTATCAATGGTCAAGAGGTGTATCACATGTCCCGAAGGGACAAAGAAATTGCATTAGTAAAGACTGAATGCGAAAAGGACCTGGGTGTGTATGTAGACAATGAACTAAAGTTCTTGGGCCATTATGAGAAGGTGAATCAAGCAACTGAATTATTAGGTCTTATAAGAAGGTCGTTCAGATATCTAGATGGTCCGTCCCTCGTAACGATCTTCACGAATGAGGTGCTTCCCCGCCTTGAGTACTGTCACCCTGTCTGGTTCCCGAGATATGCTAGGTGTAAAGGCCTGGCCTGTGAAATATAAATCCCTAGCCAGCCTAATCAGGATCTTATAAAAAGGAAAGTCAAGAACCATGGGTTTCCAAGGGGTAACAAACAACTCTTTACTAGTACGAAAATAATCACAATAATTGACACCACTCACACAAATATTAAATAAACAGCACTGGAATCAAACAATTACTTAAAACAAAACAATCAATACAACAAAGTAGAGGTATTTCCTACGGCTGCAGATGAATATTCCTCCTAACCAGCATGGTGGAATGTTCTGGTAACGCGGTGATCCGCTTAATCACCGCTTTCGGGGGGGAAGGTCCAGGGCAGTTTCCTCACTTGGCGCCGGTGTTGGTGGGCGATGTCTTGCCACACAGGAGAGACGTCAGGGCACGGACGATGGATAGGGCATGGAGGAAGTGGCGATCAAGTGGCAGTCGCGGCAGTAGCTGGAGTAGGTGACTGGAGTTGACAGCCGAATAGTGAAGGACTGGGGAATCAGCCCACGCCCTGGAACCTCAGATGAGTACACAACCAGAGTTGGAATCAAACAGCTAGGTGCGAGTACAGCTGTGGTAACGGCTGGAGAGTGTCTGGCGTGTGACAAGGCAGCAGCGACCTTCTCACCTCTGTCCCCCAGTGGGGCCGCGAACAAGCAAACGAGCGGCGAACAAGCAAACGAGCGGCGAACACTCATCCCGCTCGTTTCAGCCCTTACACTAGGGACTCAGTTGATTGAAAATGTCCAAAGGAGGGCCACCAGAGTGGTGCCTGCCCTTTGGCACCTCAGCTATCCAAGAGAGATTAAAGCACATGCAACTGCCTACCTTATAATACAGACGGGCAAAGGGGGACCTAATTGAGGTGTATAAATATCTCAAGGGGCACTACTCAGTCGAGTGTCCATACCTGGAGCTGGCGGATGCCAGCCCCACAAGGGGTTACAGCTCAAGGTTGAAGAAGCCGCAAGTCCAGAAAACTGTGAGGGAGAACTTTTTCGGAGTGAGTTGTGAACTCTTGGAACAACCTGCCAGAGTGTTGTGACAGCACCGAGTGTGGGCTGTTTCAAGACCAGACTTGACTAGCACTGGAGCATGTTCAGATACATTCAGGTTCAGATACATTCAGGAACCAGTGCATGCCCAGTAATTGCCAAAAGTGCATAATAGAGACGTGACCAACTGCCCAAGCGGCTAACGAGCCGATCAGTGGCAAAGAGGATAAAAGTAAAAAGAGTTACCTGTTCATTTAAGCATTCAAACATTTGATTTAAGGCAGTGGAGTGCCCAGGATTTATCAGTCCAATAGTGCTTGATGAATATCACTCAAGAGTTACTACTTGTCCGGGAATGTCTGAGGAATATTCAATGTCGTTACCTCCAGGATCAAGGGGCCGCGTCCTTCTCTTTGTGCACCAGCCTTCTTGATTTTTCACTCAAGACTTTCTAGAGCTGAAAGAGAATTCGGGGGGAAAAATTTACTTACCGAGCCCTGACTGTTGTTAAAATTCAGGGTGTGGCCCTGGTTACACTCCCTACTGTGTGTGTACTGCAGTGTGTGTGTGTTGTACACTTGATGAATACGTTGTGGTGTGACACTGATGTTTCTATATTCTCTTTGGCTGGTGCATTACTGACTGCCTCTGGGTCTATCAAAGAGAGATACTCGACACATTGACATAGATTAGCCCATTTTCAAGCTAAAACCTACTGAATTTATAGGTACTCCAATAAGTCAGGTCAGTGGTGAAATTAACAGCAACTTATGATTACATGTTATAGTTACTGAATAATACGTTACATCATTATTAGACTGTAATACTGTTTTAATCTCTTGGTCCAGGACTGATAAATTTTAAGGTGTCGGCCAAGGTGATTCAACAATATTCAAGCCTCACGGGTCATCTTGAATGACCCGGGAGAGTCTGCGTGGGTGATGACTGACAACTGTGGTGCAATAAGTTCATCAGGGTGGGTGATGACTGATAACTGGGGTACAACAAGTCAACAGTGTGGGCGAAGGCAAACAAATGTGGTGCAATAAGCAGGGCTGGTTTAAGCTTAATAGGGGCCTGAGGCACGAATCAACTTGGGGCCCCCTACCCTCAAGGTTTATATATATATATATATAGCAAGAACAAAATATACCCAAATACTCAATGATTTCATCAATATTAAGCTTCTGCAAAATAACACATTCAATGTTCGTAAGAGACAGAAAATTGAGACGTTGCTAGGGCATCGTTGAACGAAGTTCATGTTTTATATGCTTCAACTTCAAGAATGTTTGGATTTGGGGGCCCCTTAGAGTCGGGGGGGCCCGAGGCCAGTGCTTCAAGTGCCTCTTGGTTAATCCGGCGCTGGCAATAAGTGATCAGTGTGGGTGATGACTGGCCACTTTGGTAAACGCTTCATGAACTGTTTTTTTAAGGGGATTAGCCCACCAGGGCACAGGTCAATGACCCACACCAGGGCCGGAGGGGGGGGCAAAAATATAATAAGTATAATAATAATTAATAAAAAAATAATACAAAGTATAAACAAATATTAAATAAAAATCCAATATAAGAATAACAACAATACTGTAATAATAATACTTAATAATAAAGGACCATAAATAATAATAAAAAAAAGAGCAAGAGTGAGAAACAATATACAGTATGTGTGTTGTGTTGTCAGAGAAACAATTGAGACCCTGCAATTGTGTGAAAATGAGGCAGAAAGTTAGATAAGCAGCCTGGGACTTGGTCACAATTTTTGTGATGCCATATGGCAGCAGGGTCTACCATTAGACAACACATTATGCTTACTGTACAATATCTTCCCAGGCATTAGTACCTCCCTGTTTGGTAGCTATCTACTACCTACGATAATTGCACCAAATTATTTAAACCTGAATTCCTTCCAATAAAAAAGTACGCATGATGAACTGAAGAAAACATTTGGTCTTTTTTTTTAAAAAACAAAACAAAAAACAACAACAAATATTTGAACCAGTTTAGACAGGTAAACATTGGCATGTACGACATGCACTATGAGGGGAAACGCCGTTTACACATTTATTTAATTTTGTAAATATGACGACACTTAGCAAACCTCAACAAATTCATCCTTGACTCGTAAAATTTAAGTTAGGGCGGGTAAAGTTGAGTCGTCTGAAGAATGAATTAAATAATTTAGCGGTTATGTAAGTGAAACTTGCCATCAACACAACACTAACTCCAAGCGACCCTGCACCTCAACTCTCCCCAGGGCTAGACATCTTAAGCTAATGTAAAATAGAGCTCTTTTGTTTGAGTTTCTCCACGTTTACTCCCTGTGTGAGGCCTCACCAGCATGTTTGTTATATATCCTGGAGGAGAGAGAGATGGACGAGACGTTATATTTGTAACAGCATCGGTAGGAAGTCTAAGCTAGGTACTGTACCACCGTCCATTTTAAATAAGTATATATTTTCTCTCCACTCTGTTAGTTTTCTTTTTTTTATCCTCTTCACCGCTGATCGGCTCGTTAGCCGCTTCCTTAAACCAATTCATTTCCTCCTTTCCCACCCGCTGAAGTAGTAACACCTCCACACATTCCACCAATTTTTATGTAAAAAAATTAGCACGAGGTAGTGGCAGAGAACTGAAGTGTTTAGCATTGTAAGACCAGGAAGTAGGAGTAAACATCACCCTTAAATGATATTTTATTTTGTTTTAAAAAATATTTTTTTCTTTTAGTTATATATATATATATATATATATATATATATATATATATATATATATATATATATATATATATATATATATATATATATATATATATATATATAATACTCAACCGGGTCTCTCGATTGTCATCCCAGAAAATGACTATCGACTCCTGTGGTTTGTGAGGTTGTGGTGACGGTGGCTTACAACAGCTGTAATAATTCTTATGTCAAAATTATTGTGTGGGATAGAACATCACCCAGGGTCTCAGGCTAATAGTGTTACCACTGTGAAATGCGTTGCGAGCTATGATGTGGCTTTTGGGAGTCGTGCTAAAGCTTAATGGTGGAGGTGGTGTGTTGAGGAATGGCTAGATTAATTCACACGGGAACTTAGAGAGCAACAAGTGAAGGTGAAGCTGTACGGAGGTGGCAGGTGACCTTCTCTACTGACGGGGTGTCAAGTTATATAAACAGGGAAAGGCCCGGGACGAGACTTTTACTTCGTCAGAGCTACAACACCACCTTCGCTAACTCTGATATGCACTCTTAATGATTTGTACGTTTAAACTTCTACCTCTAACTGCAGACGGTGCACTGGATTGAGGCAACCGAAAGAGAGAGGAAAGAAAAATGTACTACGACTGAGGGGGAGAGAGAGAGAGAGAGAGAGAACGGACCATAGACAAGTATCACTTTACTGACACGCCAACTTGGGTCACAAAGAGGCACCAAGACCCAGCCTGTGAGATGAACAGTTGCACGCACGCACACAACGTTACCTTCAAGAAAAGACCAAATATACCACAGTATGTAATTCATATAAGTTGGCCCGACCTTAAATCTGAGGATCAATTTTGGTTCTAAAATATTTCAGGACAGGTTTCATTGACTCGCAAGTCAGCCAAAAGCTGATGATAAACAAGTTAGGAATAAATTGAAGGTCAGATGAAGTCACTGCCACGCCTCACCGGTGGTAGCAGCATCATGACACGGGGCGCTGCTGGGGGGAGGTGTGAAGGTACCCAGTGCACCCCTCTTGTAAGGTGTGGTGTGGTGCAATGCATGATCCCCCACTTAATATTCCTGACCTTGCGAAGGGTGAGGAGAGGGGTGAAGGTACTGTGGTCTGTCTACGTGTGAATAATTAAGTACTAAGAACACCTAGTGATCATTCCCTCCAAGAACCTGGATGTTGATCAGTATTGATGAAAAGGGTTAGTGATGACAGTAAGAGCAACTAAGGTCAAGGGAGGAAGTACTGTACGTCACCCTAATGACTGGCAGTGAGAGGTCAACAGTCTCTAGTGTGTTTGTTTAACGTCTTTTTTCTTCATATAGTTAATGTGACTTTAGAGTTTAGAGCGAGGGTGCGTCTCAAAGATCATATCCAACTCTACCACCACACTGTTACCGCTGACGCCACACCTCGCGATAACAATCTCTCGTAAAACACGGCAAAAGAATAAAACTAACTGGTTAAATAGTTTAAGTAGAAATATGGGGTATAAAAATCTCAGAGAATCGACCTTCACTGCACACGTTCACTGTCACGGTGGCCGCATTCTTATATGATCACTTACCAGGAATATCTACCACACGAACCTTTGATAATCAAGATCCTGGTGATTAAGGTAACTTTCCAGAAATTTAGTAATCCCCCCCTGAGTCCATCAACAGGTGTGAACTACATACACTCTTTCAATATACTGAGTACAAGTTGTTTAGCTTCCCATCAACCTTGACAAGATATATTAATTCTGCACATTTTACTAGAAAATTTTCTCCACTTCATATTGCATTCGGAAGATATGTCAAGCAGTCTGTATGTCTTGTAAAGTACATTTAACTAGGACAGGTTTTAGGTATTTACGGTCCAGTGGAGCAGTTCCAGCAAAATGGACCAAGTAATAATTCAGAAGGTTGACCGAATCGATGTGAGGCCACGGGATGACCTTTGAAAGTTTTTACGGTGCTATTTTATCTGAAAATGAAAATGACCATGTGGACGTGACGCCAATGTGACTGTGAGGCCACCTATTAAATGAGATCGTCCAGGAAGGTCTCTTTAACACAGGTGCTGCCACTCACAATGCTCAACTTAGAGGAAGAATTAACAGAGGCATACACGCACGTCGATGATCACCACTGTTACTTGTATCTATCTGGATTTAGCTGATGGCCGCTCCAACAGAGGTCACTGTCTTAATCAAGATATTGAAGCTAACATTACAGAAAACTACTAGAGCTACAGACCCGAGAACACCTAACATGGATAATAATAACAACATTAAGGATGATAATAATAATAAGCACAGGGTTCTAACACTAAGGCTATTTCAAATTCCATGTCTTTCGGGATTCTTTGACACAGTTATGTCTGAAAGTGTTAAACAACCGGAGGAGTGTTCAGTGTCCAACATAGTCAAAACTATAAAGGTCAGGTCGCTCACTTATCCCCGGAGACTGGTGATATCCAGCATTTACGTCACAGTTACTTTATTCAACACAAGTCAGCAGACATAATATACAGGTGTGTTGCAGTCAATCTGACCAAAAGTTCACGGGAGAGTATTTGTTTTCTTCGATTCTCTGTCAATTCTTACAAGTTCACTCTTTATTCTCGACAGACAACGATAACTCACTCTGCCCGGTATCGTTTCCAGGTGTCCGGATAGTGAGGAACCTTGTGGATAAAAAGTTAACACAGGATAGTTCAGGGTCTGTGGTTCTCTGAGACTTGCTTCCTGTCTTAAGGGTTGTTGGTTCGCGGCCAGGGCACCTTTGGTACTCCCAGCAATGAAGAGGTATAAAGATAAAAGTCGTGTCCAGAAAATTGGTGGAAACATCTCGTGAATGGCTAACCATTCGGCGCGCGCTTCCTCGTATCATGGAACAGCTGGATTCAGGTTGCCAACTGCCTGGATGTTGTTGTGGCCTGGCTTTCAGTGCGGTTCATTAGATGTACCGTGATCATCGGACAAAACGAAGACATGACTTTTGTCTTTAGCTATACCTAACTTAGCGATTGGAGAGGTGAAGGCGGTCGAGTGTAGCATTGATCGCATTACCTATTTGTGCTGAAAGCTTAGTATACAGTGTGCTGTATCCACACTGCCCCCTGTAGATCGTCAGGCCTCTGTGATGCAGTTTTATTTTCACCCCTTGAAGGGATCCTAAATGTTCATTTTATGAATAAATCACATTTGTTTGTCATCAACAATAACATCAATTCCTAACCCACTAACATGATGTACACAAGTTGTCTCACACACACGACTAACTCCATCAAGACACAGCTGACCTTTTTAAATAGTCACCACAGTTCTCCCCTGACCTATTTAGTCTCGCGCCCTCTGAGAAACAAACTTTCGCTGAAGGTCATACATTAATAAGATCGAGAAAGATAAATATCACAGTGATTAATGAAAGACTTGTGGCGGCGGATTAATGAAATATTTTTCACGTAGGAGAGTAGAGACGTGAAGCTGAAAGTTGATCTGTCAGTGACGTGAGTCATTAACATCAGGATCGCAATCAATAATAAATATTTACTTATTCATCAGCAACTACACCGGCCAGAAGACTCCTGTCAACACTGAGTACTCGTGGGTAGGTGGACAAGGGTGAACACCAGTAGTCCTCTGTGGCCGGGAATCGAACCTGGGACCACTGGCTTGCGAGAGGGATGGATGTCCTGCCACTGAGCTATGGAGTTGGTATATAGAGAAGGTGGCAAGTGAATAAGAAAATACCAATGAATTGCGAGTGGTGTGGGAGAGTGAGTGGTCAGGTGGGTTGGGAGGGAGAAAGTGGGTGGTGAGGGAGTGTCGGTGGTGAGGGAGAGAGACAGGTACTGACCGTGCAGGTGAAGGGAGAGGCGACAGTGTTGGAGCAGCAGGAGAGTGAGAGTGGTGAGGGAGAGCAGGGCGAGCCCCAGCCGTCCACCGCCTCTCACCCGCATCACACAGCATCACGCCGCCTGCGGGAGAGAGAGAGAGATAGAGTGCGTGAGAGGTTGCAAAAAACATTCCAATCATCCATATCATCCTGACCACATCACTCCACACTGATCACCACGATTATAGGAGAGCTATCAAGGACTTCCAACTATAACTTCATCATCAGAACGAGCTATGAGAGAGAGTTATAACCATATGGCAACATTTCCTTATTAATTATTAACAGAGTTTAGCAAAAACAAAAAACTGTTGCCTAAGTCAGCACCACCGAGCATGAGGCACCTGTGCTATCATGAATATATTTAATTACTATTAGGCATGAGGTAGGCGTAGACTCATAAATTAATGCTAACACACTGGCTTCTTTTATCACGTGAAAAATTAATTAGTTAATTAATTAACTTTTTTACGGGTACGGCTCTTTGAAAACCCAGCAATATAAACCGTCCCAAACACTTACTTTTATCAATAATGTTTTCATAACTAACAACCATTGAAAATTATCGTAGATTCATTTTATGCAACAAAAATATGTTTATTAACTCGGTATATACACCTACTGTACATACCTTGTCTACCGACAAGAGGTGTGGCCATGCAGAGGGAGGTCATTGGCCTGTGTAAGATTCGTCCATTGTTCTTGACAATATTGTCAAGGGCGGTGTTGAAACCCACTACTGTTCTGGACTCCACAGCTTGGACTGGTAGACCGTTCTATAGGTCTACCAGGCTGTGTGAAGAAGTATTTCCTTACCGTTCTGCATAATAACTTGGCGAGCTGATAGTTATGTTCTCTCGTGCTGGTGGTGCTTGTCATCACCAAGAAATGTCCCGGGTTCACGTTTTCTATCCCTTTCGGGATTTTAAATGTTTCAATGAAATCTGCCCTATTGTGCCTTGTCTGGAGGGATGGATAATCGAGATGACATAGTTCTGGAATCATCTTAGTCGCTGTGTTGCACCATTTCTAGGGATGTTAGGTCTTTCTGTAGGTAGGGTTCCCATACCTATAAACAGTAATCCAGACTGGGACCAACTTGAGATTTATATAGTTGATGGGGCATTGTCCTTTATAATTCCTAAATCGGTTTGCTTTCCTCACTTGTTGCGTCACCTTCAGCGACTGATCTATAACAACGCCAAGATCTTTCTCTTTATCGACAGTATCCAGGAAAGTGTTAACAGCCTCACATTTCGTACTGCTAAAGAACATTTGTATTGAGGTAAAGCATTCATATACTTAAAGGTTAACCTCAGCCCTAATATATATTTTTTCAGTGTTACTGTTGGTATCTAACACATATAAAATATATAAAAAATCTGGAAAATAAAAGTAAAGTTTTAGAGTAAAACCTGGTGAAAGAACTAGCGCTCAGCTCCTAGCGTGACGTCATCAAAGAACCACTTCAATACTTTACATCAGGGAAAATTTTTGTTTTAATAATTTCATACAACATGAATTTAAACAGGAATTAAACAGTAAAATATAATTTAAATATACAAACTTTACACACACACACACACACACACACACAGCCTGGTCGTCTTCTCTCAACTCCACCCAACAACGTCAGCTAGAGAAGGTACAGAAAAGGGCCTGCAGAATCATGCTCGGAGCAGAATACTCCGGCTGCACCAACGCTCTCTCCACCCTGGAAATGCCATCCCTCAGTGACCTCCACCACCAAGCACTGGAAAGGTTTGGCAGTGGACTACTGCAGTACTGCACCACCCTCGCCATCTACTGCCACCTGTAGCCCACCACCCAACTCGCGCAGTCCGCCACTACAACAAAATTCAGCCCATAACAGCCCGCACCGATAGATATAAGAACAGCACCATCCCATCTATTGTTAAAATGATAAACAACTCCTGATTTATGTACTGTACAGCCTTGTAAATGTATTCAATGCATATTATATCATTATGTCTAAATCTAATGTGTCTATATTTTCAGCCACCGCCTGCAACTCTATTAATAAACCGTTTATTATTATTATTATTATTATTATTATTATTATCACACACACACACACACACACACACACACACACACACACACACACACTTGTCAATAAATATCCATTCATCACACACACACACACACACTTGACCACCGAAGGGTCAAGACGTGCCTGGCGCTCCTCTCGGAGCTGCCAGGTCAACTGTTAAGTTGGCCCATACCAGCTCCCTCCCCTGAACCCTCCTCCCCACCGGAATATCAACAAGTTCACGCTAGAAGTTGCTATTTCATTTAGGAAAGGAATGGAACCAGTGTTAAACAGAGGTGAACGGTGGTGAACAGTGCTTGAGTCAGTGAGAACAACTCAGCAGTGGCAGTGGTACCCAAGTTGACCTTCACACAGTGAGGTCCCAGGTACTCAGCGATAACGGCCCGACCCAACAACAGCGATGTGTTAATCCGTCTACGATAGGAAGGCCTGGGACCACACCTCACTCATAGAACACCGTCTGTGAGGGAACTACTACACCACGTGAGGCCCCTCATAACATCATCTGTGAGGGAATTACTACACCACGTGAGGCCCCTCATAACACCATCTGTGAGGGAATTACTACACCACGTGAGGCCCCTCATAACATCATCTGTGAGGGAATTACTACACCACGTGAGGCCCCTCATAACACCATCTGTGAGGGAATTACTACACCACGTGAGGCCCCTCATAACACCATCTGTGAGGGAATTACTACACCACGTGAGGCCCCGCATAACACCATCGTGAGGGAATTGCTACACCACGTGAGGCCCCTCATAACACCATCTGTGAGGGAATTACTACACCACGTGAGGCCCCCCATAACACCATCTGTGAGGGAACTACTACACCACGTGAGGTCCCTCCTTACACCATCTGGGAGAGAGTTACTACACTACGTGTTTGCTGTTCAACACCTACATTAATCTGTATGTTCACTGTATGTTCCTTTACCTTTCTCTAATGAAGGCTTTTGTTAAACCACCAATGTATGTAATAAGTCATTTATGTCCAATGTATATTTTCAGCCTTCGGGCTGCAGAACTTTTTCAATAAACCGTTAATTATTATTATTATTATTATTATTACACACACACGCACACACACTGGCAGCTGAGCAATACTGAGCCCCCATGTTAACTATACTCCGAGGCTCTCACATGTCTAATTTTACAACTCTTACAACACACGAAAATTAACAATTTAGCCATTATGAGTTATCAACAGTATTTTTGTTGTTTTATTATGTTAATTGTTAGAGACTGGAACTTGGACTTATAAATACTGAACATATTAGCGTTGTGTTGCTCGCCACTCCCACGTTACTGCCTCTATGACGTCACAGTAGCTCAAGAGGTGTCGGGAGTTTGATGGAGGAGTCGGTATTTTTAATAAAATTTTAAAGTAGTGGTTGCTTACGTCAGTCCCTTTCTTCCTTTTTTTGTGTATCAGACCTGCAAACTATGGGTGCCACAAGTATTTTTCCTACATTAATCTTCGTTTCTTTCTCTCATCACTAGATACGAATAAGACACAGTCCTAGTGCACTATCGAAGCCATCTTTATCATTAATATGAGGCCTTAGTCTCGGTGAAACAGGCATCGTCACATCCTCAGCAAGAAGAAATGTTCTTGTGAATTTCGACGTTCTAGGATTATTGATTTAGTTTCTCATAATCGAAGGTGTGGCGGAGACCTGTTTCTATGGCAGCTCAGGAGGGTAAACTATTGTAAGTTCTGTTCATTATAAACAATTAATCGCCTCACAATTCTCGGCCAATTAACTTGAAAATTAGCAGACTTGTCCCTTGGTTTAATACATTCAGGCACCTTTTTTTAACTTCCTTTACTTTGGCTCCTTTTAAGATGTGGAGCCAAAGGTCAATACCCTCAATAGCGTATATCCTGAGCTGCAGTTCGGTCATGTTTACACCTTTGAATATGTACAACAGAGGTATTTCTTCCTATTGGACCTACACAATTATTGTTGAAAGAAGTAAGGTTTGTGCATTTTTTGTCATTTTATAAGGGGTTAAAAAGATCCGAATGTTTGGTATCTTTTTTTTTTTTAGGGTTTTATTAAGTTTCTCCGAACTAAGGTTAGAGTTTTTACAAGGCGCGCGCGCACACACACACACACACACACACACACACAAACACACACACAAACACACACACACACACACACACACACACACACACACACACACACACACACACACACACACACACACACACTTACTTTTGCCCATCGACCTTTCCTCCGATCATGTCCCACCTCCTTCAATACTTTCGGCCCCAACACACTCCAGGTTGTGGATTCCACCCAGCTCCTCGGCGTCACTATAGATAACAAACTGAATTAAAAAACACACGTCAGTACAGTCGTCAAAACCTCCAGTTTCCGTCTCCACCTCCTCCACCGACTCGAGTCCCTCAGAGTTTCCAGCGCCCGAGCTCCTCAGTGTTTACTCAACATTCATACTTCCCTAGCTCATCTATGCCTCCCCTGCCTGGTCTTCCTCCCTAAATGCCACACAACGAAAACAAACTAAAAATAAGTGCAGAAGAGGGCATGCGAGATTATTCTCTCCCCTTCCCACTCCACATATCAAGAAGCGCTCAACACACTGACCCTTTCAGCTCCCTCTGATTAATTATCACCAAACCTAAATACAATAGAGTGTTTCGAGGAGTTTCAATTTCTTCCTCTGTTTGATGAACTGGATCACGTGAAGATTAGGCACCCCAGTTTATTTCACCTGATGAGTAAACAACCTAACCTACCCTATACCCTACTTCCCAGAGGTAGCGTTAGTGTATAATCATCAGGCGAAATAGGCGGTGTATATGTGTGTGTGGGGGTAATCTTCATGTAATCCCAATGAACTTAAAAACTGTAGAAAGTAAGGAGGAGGAAGATAAAATTATGAACAGTTTTGAACACATTCTCCCAAACACTCTTGGCGGAGACTTTCCTGAGACACCCTCTTAAGTATGTAGTGAAGGTATAGTGAAATAGATTAAACATAAACACCTCTTAAAATTATCTCCCTAAAAGGATATAAAATTACCTAAAGTAACAAAGACAAAAAGAGGGAGGATTGGGTAATATTTTATCTCCGGTGGTTAGGTGTGCACGGTCACGCTAACAGACGTAAACATAAGTGAAGGTGTACCGCAACAACCCATGATGTGAGGAAACGCGTATTACAAGGCTACACCCTGTAATGTCAACCACACATTGGCTATATTCAGCTTACCACATCTCTGCCACACTCAGCCCACCACACATCGGCCACACTCAGCCCACCACACGGCTGAGACAATAGTGTGACAATTGTAAATCACCACAAACTTCCCCGCAGCTAACCACACGTCGGGGTTGAAATTCTCCAAGGTTCTTTTAGTACAGTCTTTTTTTACCTGAAAGAGAGATTAACAGGGTGATAAATGGGTGTAGGTGAGTGAGGGTCAGGTCAAAGGTCAGTGGCTCGCGAGTCTAGACACCGCGACGACGCCTGTATTATTGGTTATAGAGAACGACCACGTACAGGCGGTCATCAAGGACAAGGGGAGTCACGTACAGGCTAGTTGTAGTACTCAGCTGGGTCCATAAACCTGTTGACCTTGACAGCTGGGACCCTGAGCCACGTCTTCCTGGTGCCGCGCCTCCTCCGCCTAGTGGCACGCCTTCTACTCGTGTCAAGCCTCCTCTTACTAGTGCCGCGCCTCCTTTACTAGTGCCAGGCCTCCTCTGACTAGTGTCATGCATCTTCCTGTAAGTGCCATGCTTCTTTAGCTGTTGTAGCGAAGGAGTGGTGGTCGACAACAGAAGAACACGAAAGTAGGGTCATCGGTTAAATATTAATAAAATACAATGATGAGGTGCATTAACAATTACTAGTAGTGCTTCACCTGTGTAGAGAGGCCGGCAATGAGGATCTTGATGATGGTGAAAATTACGTCTTCTTCCATGACAACTGTCCGCTTGTCTTGATGCTCTCTGACACCTGCTAGATCACACCTGTGATTGTTAACGCCTGTTGGACCACACCTGTGATTGTTAACACCTGCTGGACCACATCTGTGATTGTTAACACCTGTTGGACCACACCTGTGATTGTTAACGTCTGTTGGACCACACCCGTGATTGTTAACACCTGTTGGACCACACCCGTGATTGTTAACACCTGTTGGACCACACCTGTGAGTGTTAACACCAGCTGGACCACTACATAACTGTACATAAATCAAATATTGTTTTCTCTCCCTTCAGTACACGTCTTGAGGTAGTACATGTACCTCGTCTCCCTGGACACTGTCATCTAGTTTTCGCTGAGGATGTCAAAGTCACTTAGTACTCTGATACCATCACCACCACACAAGGATTACCTTCACCACCACACAAGGATTACCCTCTCCCCCCCACAAGGATTACCTTCACCACCACACAAGGATTACCCTCTCCCCCCACAAGGATTACCATCACCACCACACAATGGACAAGGATTACCCTCTCCCCCACAAGGGATTACCCTCTCCCCCACAAGGATTACCATCACCACCACAAGGATTACTCTCAACAAGGATTACCATCACCACCACACAGGATTGCCTCTCCCCCCCACCACCACACAGGATTACCTCTCCCCACAAGGATTACCATCACCACCACACAGGATTACCCTCTCCCCCACAGGATTACCATCACACCACACAGGATTACCCTCTCCCCCCACACCACACACAAGGTTCCCTCCCCCCACAAGGATTACCATCACCCACCACACCCTCTCCCCCCACAAGGATTACCTTCACCACCACACAAGGATTACCCTCTCCCCCCCACAAGGATTACCATCACCACCACACAAGGATTACCTTCACCACCACACATGGATTACCTTCACAAACCACAACCACAAATGGACTACCACCATGAACCAACATATAACAACTACCACTAACGACCAAAACTACCACCATCCACTACACAACTCAATATGTTGACGACACAACCCTAACTAGACAACCCAACCGTTCAGTTCTCACTCATCTTTGATAAAGAATGGTAGGTACACTTATCATACGCCCATCTATATCCATATACAATACACTTACACCTTAATACACATAAAACACCTCACGGTTCACCTATACACTCGTGTCATGGTACATCTCACGTTCATTTACATCACAGTACACAACCGTTTCGTTCACCTACGCTACCACACTCAAGACGGGGGAGAAGGCAGGGTGTAGCATATGTACTGATGGAGTCCTACTTAGTGGTGAGTCTCAGGCGGTGGTGGTAAAACTGTTCCCTCACTGTACTGTATACTTATCATCCTCTTACACTTTACTGGTAACATTTAGTCCCAATATGTCGGGTTTATCGCTCCACCAGGGTATGTTGTTTCCCTGGTCAGGTTATAGATCAGACTTCCAAATACTACCGATGTAAGTGCCATGATGTAGTACAGTATATTGTAGGTTAAATCTCGCGTCTGTCGTTCAAGTGTACAGTGTGAACACATTTAGACGCTCTCAGATATTGTTACTATTAAGACTGTGTGTTGCTATGAATTGTGAACAGCCTCGAGAGATTACTTGATCGTACACAGTGTAAGAATTTAGGATATAGTGTATAAAAGTATCCAGTATACCATTCTTCAGTATACCATTACCATTCTTCAGTATATCATTACCATTCTTCAGTATATCATTACCATTCTTTAGTGCATATGTGTTTAGTTGAGGCAGTTGTTACAGTGTTGTGGTATTCAACTAATATAAATTCTGTGTCTTGAAGTCCCCATTATTATCTCTTGGGTCTTACAATATTCTCAGCAGCCTCATGAAAAACCCCGCCGTCAATGTCTGAGCGTTGATTTTCGCCGTCGCCCTCTACAGAAATAAATGTTTACCCCTTCTTCTGTTGGCGCTATATGACATGTTGCTGTAACCTGCGTGTGTTTATCGATATAAGGATGGATTAGGTTAGGGTTGGGTTAGGTTAGGTTAGGGTGAGAGTAGCGTTAGGTGAGATTAG
The DNA here is from genome assembly GCF_018991925.1 of Homarus americanus. Taxonomy (NCBI): domain Eukaryota; kingdom Metazoa; phylum Arthropoda; class Malacostraca; order Decapoda; family Nephropidae; genus Homarus; species Homarus americanus. The sequence continues at coordinate 8,453,617 of NW_024722227.1, forward strand.
CGTTAGGTTTGGTTTGATTATTAGTCTATTAACGTTACTTTAGGTTAGATCAGGTAAGGTTAGGTTAGATCAGGTTAGGTTAGGTTAGATCTGGTAAGGGTGGGTTAGGTTAGGTTAGATCAGGTAAGGTTAGGTATCCGAGCCGTCCATGTTACTAAGACAAGAACTCTGGTTTTCCTCTCTCGGGTCATGAGTCAGTTTCCATGAACCGCCGACCATGGTGTAATGTAAAGGTCCCCCGACCCCAGGTAGAGCAAGTTCCTGTGGATTCTGTGGTCAAAGGTTCAGTGTGGCTAATATACCCACTTGGATAAGACTACTATCAAGACGCTCTAAAATGTCGACAAAACCGCAGCGATTGCCACCTTCGACATGACTTACACACAACACTATGCGAAGTTAATGTGCTGTCAGGAGTGATTATGGTACTGGGTGTTGTAAATAACGAAGGTGTTGTGTAATTGATAGTTATGGAGGGAATGAGGACAGTGGTAAAGTTAGTAGTAGTGTTGTTGGTGAGGTTTGTGGCGAGTGGGGGAGTTTAATGCAATTTAGGTAATGATCACACACACACACACACACCTAATGCTGTACTAAAAGAGAGAGACCAATAAATTCATGAAAGTAACCATGGGGTGGAGGATCAAACACACACATACACGTATGTACAGACGCACGCACGAAAAATTTATATACAGTATATATATATATATATATATATATATATATATATATATATATATATATATATATATATATATATATATATATATATATATATATATATATATATATATATATATATAAATCCTATCTTGCTCTTGTGAGACCACACCTGGATTACACAGTTCAGTTCTGGTCACCGTATTACAGAATGGATATAGAATCCTTGGAAAGAATTCAGAGGAGAATGACAAGACTAATCCCGGGCATTAGGAACCTTGAGTATAGAGACAGGTTAAAGCATCTTAATTTGCACTCCCTCGAGAGACGTAGAGCGAGGGGCGACCTGATAGAGGTGTACAGGTGGAAGGCAGGGCTAAACAAAGGGGACATTACAAAGGTACTCAAACTATCCAACCAGGAGCGAACTCGTAACAATGGTTTTAAATTAGACAAATTTAGATTTAGGCGTGAAATAGGTAAACACTGGTTTTTTAACAGAGTAGTGGATGAATGGAACAAGTTACCAAATATCATCATTAACTAGAATATGCTGAATTGCTTCAAACATAGGTTGGATGCTTATATGAGCAATAGGGATTGGGTGTAAACGGGACTGCCCAGTATGGGCCAATAGGCCCGATGCAGTTTCCTCCATTCTTATGTGTATATATATACATATATATATATATATATATATATATATATATATATATATATATATATATATATATATATATATATATATATATATATATACACATACGCCACACAACACCAAGGTCAGCAGCGGTCATCACCCACGCAACACTCTCGGCTCACTACCGGTTAACCCAGTGGGAGGAGGTCGTTGATACACAATACTGTACACACACGCACTCACACTATTGTGCCATACAGCTACACCATTACAACGCTACACTCCACTGCACTTTGCGCCATCACCCCTGTATTGTTGTCTGTAAACTGCAAAATTACACCATGTACCTTCTATACGACTGTACCGTTCTATAACACTGAAACAATTATCTACCACCACTTGTATATCAACAGTTTAATGCTATAAAAGATCCCATGTGTTTATGTGTAAAGGAGACAAGGTATTAACAACAGGGGTGGGTGGAGCAAGGTTACCTAACAGGGGTGGGTGGAGCAAGGTTACCTAACAGGGGTGGGTGGAGCAAGTTTAGCAGAAATTGGGTGGAGCAAGGTTACCTAACAGGGGTGGGTGGAGTAAGGTTACCCTAACAGGGGTGGGTGGAGCAATTTGCTGGGGGTGGGTGGAGTAAGGTTACCCTAACAGGGTGGGTGGAGCAAGGTTACCTAACAGGGGGGTGGGTGGAATGGAGTTACAGGGGGGTGGGTGGAGCAGGTTACCTAACAGGGGTGGGTGGAGCAGGTTACCCTAACAGGGGTGGGTGAACAGGTTACTAACAGGGGTGGGTGAACAGGTTACCTAACAGGGGGTGGAATTGAACAGGGTGTATCTAACAGGGGTGGGTGGAGTAAAGTTACCTAACAGGGGTGGGTGGAACAAGGTTACTAACAGGGTGGGTGGAGCAAGGTTACCCTAACAGGGGTGGGTGGAGCAAGGTTACCTAACAGGGGGTGGAGTGGAGCAAGGTTACCTAACAGAGATTGGGTGGAGCAGGTTACTAACAGGGGGTGGGTGGAGTAGTTTACCTAACAGGGGTGGGCAGAGCAAGGTTACCCCCTAACAGGGGTGGGTGAAATAAGGTTACCTAACAGGGTGGGTGGAGCAAGGTTACCCTAACAGAGGGGTGAAATAGGTTACCTAACGGGGTGGGTGGAGCAAGGTTACCTAACAGGGTGGGTGAATGAGTTACCTAACAGGGGTGGGTGGAATGGTTACCTAACAGGGTGGGTGGAGCAAGGTTACCTAACAGGGTGGGTGAGTTACCTAACAGGGTGGGTGGAGCAAGGTTACCTAACAGGGGTGGGTGGAGTAAGGTTACCTAAAGTGGGTGGAAGTAGGTTACCTAACAGGGGTGGGTGGAGCAAGGTTACCTAACAGGGTGGGTGGAGCAAGGTTACCTAACAGGGGTGGGTGGAGTAAGGTTACCTAACAGGGGTGGGTGGAGCAAGGTTACCTAACAGGGGTGGGTGGAGAAGGTTACCTAACAGGGGTGGGTGGGCAAGGTTACCTAACAGGGTGGGTGGAGCAAGGTTACCTAACAGGGGTGGGTGGAGCAAGGTTACCTAACAGGGGTGGGTGGAGTAAGGTTACCTAACAGGTGGGTAAGGTTACTAACAGGGTGGGTGGAGCAAGGTTACTAACAGGGGTGGGTGGAGAAGGTTACCTAACAGGGGTGGGTGGAGCAAGGTTAACCTAACAGGGGTGGGTGGAGCAGGTTACCTAACAGGGGTGGGTGGAGGAGTTACCTAACAGGGGTGGGTGGAGCAAGGTTACCTAACGGGGTGGGTGGAGCAGGTTACCTAACAGGGGTGGGTGGAGCAAGGTTACCTAACAGGGGTGGGTGGAGTAAGGTTACCTAACAGGGGTGGGTGGAGTAAGGTTACCTAACAGGGGTGGGTGGAGTAGGTTACCTAACAGGGTGGGTGGAAAGGTTACCTAACAGGGGGGTTGGAGTAAGGTTACCTAACAGGGGTGGGTGGAGTAAGGTTACCTAACAGGGTGGGTGGAGCAAGGTTACCCAGGGGTGGGTGGAGAGGGTTACCCAACAGGGGTGGGTGGAGTAGGTTACCTAACAGGGGTGGGTGGAGTAGGTTACCTAACAGGGGTGGGTGGAGAGGTTACCTAACAGGGGTGGTGGAGTAAGGTTACCCTAACAGGGGTGGGTGGAGTAGGTTACCTAACAGGGGTGGGTGGAGTAAGGTTACCTAACAGGGGTGGGTGGAGTAAGGTTACCTAACAGGGGTGGGTGGAGTAAGGTTACCTAACAGGGGTGGGTGGAGTAGGTTACCTAACAGGGGTGGGTGGAGTAGGTTACCTAACAGGGGTGGGTGGAGTAAGGTTACCTAACAGGGTGGGTGGAGTAAGGTTACTGGGGTGGGTGGAGTAAGGTTACCTAACAGGGGTGGGTGGAGTAAGGTTACCTAACAGGGGTGGGTGGAGTGGAGGTTACCTAACAGGGGTGGGTGGAGTAAGGTTACCTAACAGGGGTGGGTGGAGTAAGGTTACCTAACAGGGGTGGGTGGAGTAAGGTTACCTAACAGGGGTGGGTGGAGTAAGGTTACCTAACAGGGGTGGGTGGAGTAGGTTACCTAACAGGGGTGGGTGGAGTAGGTTACCTAACAGGGGTGGGTGGAGTAAGGTTACCTAACAGGGGTGGGTGGAGTAAGGTTACCTAACAGGTGGGTGGGTGGGTTACCTAACAGGGGTGGGTGGAAAGGTTACTAACAGGGGTGGGTGGAGTAGGTTACTAACAGGGGTGGGTGGAGTAAGGTTACCTAACAGGGGTGGGTGGAGTAAGGTTACCTAACAGGGGTGGGTGGAGCAAGGTTGGAGACTCGCCACTACACACTGCCCTCCCTCCATCAATATTCCTACATCAACACCTCGTACATAAATCAGAACCTTCAGAACCTTTAAAACTTGTCCACCTGGTGTTAACACGGTGACCCGTAAAGTGTATAACAATGTCTAGTACAATCACATAGTACACAGTTTACAAGTGTGTTTCCAACGTGACGAGTTGGGAAAACTGGCCTAAGGTGTGAGCCCACAAGGTGTTCACTGAGACCTTCACTGTGTTGTGTCTGCACTCCCCGATGGCCGCGGCCAGACTGTGGTCTCTACTGGGAGTTGCTCAAGGAAGGAGGCTGTGTTGTCATGTCACAAAATCATTGTTGTTACACACCATTGCAAATTCTCCCTACATTATTCTTTTTTTTTCGTTTTGACGAGAGAGTTATCAAACATTTGCCCTTTCTGACTTGTTCTGCTAAATTCAGGTTTTAGGACTCAGGAATCTTGATGGTAAACTATCCTTTTAAGTTATGAGCAATATTTGGTGGACTACATCACTCCCACCAAAGGTATTTATATACAACGTAATGCTTTATCACCACTAACCATAAAACTTACACTGAAACACTAGCAGACAAGTCAGATCACCTGAACATAAGACACCCTAGCGCATTTACCCTGATGATTAAACACCCTAACCTAACCCCCAGGTAGCTTTAGGGAGTTTAATTGTCAGGTGAAATAAGTTGGGGTGTCCAATCTTCACAATATCCGATAAGTCTTATGAAAATCTTAAACGATACTGAATAAGAAGTCACTATGGTCCTCCTCTTAGGTTTAAGGACAATATCACATGTCTTCCTCACCGGCGACTCTCCTGGTGGTGGTGTGAAGTAGACACGTCCTTGGCGCCATAAGCTGGTCAGGTGAGGTTATGTGTCAATATAACAAGAAACATGAAGACGCAGAATCTCCCGTAGAGTACTGAAGGCTGGAGTGAGAACACGAATCTTCCGGTGACAACAAAACTGACACCGTATCTATGAAATCGGGAACCCAATGAGAATATAAACTGAAGTATTGATTAACTTACTATACACGAATTGGAATAAAGTTTTGTTCAGCATTTGATGAATCGAAATAAGGAGTTTAATTTAGTATTAACTGAATAAATAGTTTAATCTAGAAATACCCAGGAGTTAAGTTTTTGTTTTATTTAATTGCAGTATAGTAGCCCGAGTCTGTGACCTTGTGAACGAACACCAAATGACTTTTGAATCTCCTCGCTGGTACCAAGGCCGTCACCACTAAATAATTAGGATTCTTGCTCTACTCTGCTCAGCCCTTCCCGTCTAGCTTCTTAAGGGCATTAGTTAAATATAGTAGATACAGTTTAAACAGACGCCCAAACACCAAGACAAGCGAATCTGTGTGTGTGTGTGTGTGTGTGTGTGTGTGTGTGTGTGTTGACCTCGCTGCATGGGGATATCACAAATGGATATTTTTTCATGAAAATTTATATGAAGAAACAATAAAAAAAAACCATTATACACAATATTAGGCCAAGTCTCGACAGTAAATTAAGTTATACAAACACCAGCAATGTTTTTTCTCAATTTCCTGACCGTCCAAAACAAGATCTGTCCAAGAGTGTACTGTGTTCACCTGATTGAATTTACACGAAGGACATTTTAATAAAAAAAAAGTCAATAGCAGCGGTTTAGGGGATGACCACCTGAGGTCACTTGTAGTATATGATGATCCACATAGCGCAAATAGGAAGTGACCGTGTTGATATTTTGACCACGGTGAACACGATACCAGCCTGACTGCCGCCACACTACTACTGCACCACCACCACCACCACCAGCCTCCACCACAACTGCTGCTGCTGCAACACCATTTTACTGCAGCACCTCCAACGCGACACTGTTGCTGCACCTACATCATAACACCACTGCTGCTGCTGCATCACAACACTACTGCTGCATCATAACACTACTGCTGCTGCACCTCCTCCATCACCAAATGTATCAAACTAAAACACGAGAAAAGATTGGACCAATACGGTCAGACTCCGGCGAGCTCACTGATAACGACGGAGAAATGAGCAATAATTTGAATAAATATTTTTCAACAGTTTTCACCACCGAAAATCTAAACATGATACCCGAGGCACCGACTCTATTCAGAGATAGTGAAGAAAACAAATTAAGTGAGATAGTAGTGACTAGTAACGATGTTAGTAAGCAAATAGACAAAACTAAAGCCTAATAAGTCACCTGGTCCCGATGAGATATTTGCCAGAGTATTAAAGGAATGTAAGGAAGAGCTTAGTATGCCCTTAGCAAAGTTGTTTAACATGTCCTAAAAACAGGTGTAGTACCAGAATCCTGGAGGATAGCGAATGTAATACCGATTTTCAAGAAGGGGATAGATCACTATCCTCTAACTACCGCAATCAGTCTAACATCAATAGTAGGCAAATTACTGGAAGCAATCATTTCAAACTCTATTCGAAATCACCTGGAGAAGCACCGATTGATCAATGATTCCCAGCATGGCTTCACAAGCGGACGTTCTTGCCTAACTAATCTATTAACATTCTTTCATCAGTTTTCGAATCAGTGGACGAGGCACAATTATGATGTGGTATATCTCGACTTTAGCAAACCTTCGACAGAGTCCCCACGAAGACTAATTAGAAGGTAAGCTCATGGCATCAAAGGTGACATCCTTAAATGGATGAGCGTGGTTACAGGACAGGAAACAGCGAGTGAGCATTAACGGCACTAAGTCCCATTGAGCAACGTCACAAGTGGAGTTCCCCAAGGCTCAGTACTTGGACCATTATTGTTTATTATATACATAAACGACATAGATATCGGCATAGACAGCAACATAAGTAAATTTGCTGATGACACTAAAATAGGACGTGTTATCAAATCTGACGAGGACTCGGCAAAACTACAAGAAGATCTAAACAAATTTTTCGAATGGTCTGAAAAATGGCAGATGAAATTCAATGTCGACAAATGTAAAGTACTCAGCATAGGAGATGTAAACAGGGAAACCAGATACCAGATGAACAACGATGCCATAGAGAAATCCGACTGCGAGAGAGATTTAGGAGTAATGATAAGTAGGAACCTTAAGCCAAGTAAACAATGTGTTTTTGCTCGTAACAAGGCTAATAAAGTACTTGGGTTCATACAAGAGTGTTAGTTACAAGACTAGCGAGGTCATCCTAAAACTGTATCTTGCTCTTGTGGGAACCACCTGGATTACGCAGTTCAGTTCTGGTCACCGTATTACAGAATGGATATAGAATCCTTGGAAAGAATTCAGAGAATAACCAAAGACTAATCCCGGGCATTAGGAACCTTGAGTATAGAGACAGGTTAAAGCATCTTAATTTGCACTCCTCGAGAGACGTAGAGCGAGGGCGACTGATAGAGGTGTATAAGTGGAAGACAAGGGGCTAAACAAAGGGGACATTAAAGGTACTCAAATTACCAACCAGGAGCGAACTCGTAACAATGGTTTAAATTAGACAAATTTAGATTTAGGCGTGAAATAGGTAAACACTGGTTTGGAAACAGAGTAGTGGATGAATGGAACAAGTTACCAAATATCATCATTAACTCGAATACGCTGAATTGCTTCAAGCATAGGTTGGATGCTCATATGAGCAATAGGGGTTGGGTGTAAACGGGACTGCCCAGTATGGGCCAATAGGCCCGCTGCAGTTTCCTCCATTCTTATGTTCTTATGTTCTTATCACCGCCTTCACCCTCGCCTCCAGCGAAAAAAAGTTTACTCTAAAAATTGGTCAATATTAGTTGGCAAACACTGCCGTCTGGGTGGTGATGCAGGACTGTTATATAATATACAATAATAAGGAGTAACACTAATAACAATAATAACAATAATAATAATAATAATAAATTAATAATAATATTATTAAAAGAACAATAATAATAATAATACTGCTACTAATAATAATAAAATAGTTAAACTAATAGTAATAGTAACAATAGCAATAAACAACAACACAACTTAAAATACAAAATAGCATTAAACCACAATAGATATAAGAACCCACTGCCCCATGTTCTAATTAACCCAGGCACCCAGAGCCGTCGATAATAATAGGAGTGTGGCCATCTAAAACACAGGCGCCATGCTGTTACTCAGCGGGCGGGAAGTCTTCTCGGACTATCATATACATACAGTATACATACACACATATAATAATAATAATAATAATAATAATAATAATAATAATAATAATAATAATGGTTGCCCCTCGAAATCGAGGATGGCTGGCCCAAGAGCCACCTAGGCGTGAATTTGTTTAAGGTGTAAAGCTGTCGCCAACAACAACCACACCCTGAGTCAACGAGTTGCATGACCCAGTGTCAACGAATAGTCCGAGAAGATCGGACAACTCGCTAACTGCACTGGCTAACCATTACCCCGGAATATGATCCGCAAATAGAGAACGTTAATCTAGGCTCCCAATTACTGCTGAGTAGACAGTGGCAAATGGCGTCAAGAAACTTGCTCATAGTTTCACCCCGCCCGGAAATCGAACCAAGGTCTGCTCGCTTGCGAGGCGAGCATGCTGATTATATATATATATATATATATATATATATATATATAAAGTCATAAACGAATGCACACACAAACATACACACACTACATATACATAATTGCACATACAGCCACAAACAAACCTAAACGTCACACAAACACATGCACAACAAAACAGTTGTACCGTATCAGAAAAGTCCACAAGTCTTTTTAACACACACACACACAACAAAAACAGGTTTGCCCAAAATATACTAATCTGGAGTTTTTTTTAGAGTCCAGTGTTTTTTTTTCTGTAGTTTTTGTTTTTGTTTTGCCTTGTGGGTACAGTGACGTCTTTCCTGCCTTTTTTGTGGGGTTGGGGAGGGAGGGGGAGGTAGGCGGGCGCGGGAGGGTAGGTGGGGGTTCCTCTTAACGGTAAAGGCGAGCGCGTTCATATCTGAGTTTTTCTCTGAGGAATCAAATATTATCGGAAAAAACAGAGATGTGAACGCCACTGAACACCTGGAGTGCGATGAATTAAACCCTTGCATACGATCAATTAATCCCTTGAATATGATGACTTATCCATTGTACTCACTGAGTCGTTATCGTACTCAAGGGACCAAGACGTCGTACTCAGGGGTTACAATGTCATCACACGGCAGCCATCTTGGGGTTAGTGACCACCTTCAATGTTCGAGTGTTTTCTTACTTCGCTTATCATTGTTTGTCCTACTCTACGGTTAATTGTTTGTCTTACTCTACGGTTAATTGTTTGTCCTACTCTACGGTTAATTGTTTGTCTTACTCTACGGTTAATTGTTTGTCCTACTCTACGGATAATTGTTTGTCTTACTCTACGGATAATTGTTTGTCTTACTCTACGGATAATTGTTTGTCTTACTCTACGGATAATTGTTTGTCTTACTCTACGGATAATTGTTTGTCCTACTCTACGGTTAATTGTTTGTCTTACTCTACGGATAATTGTTTGTCTTACTCTACGGATAATTGTTTGTCTTACTCTACGGATAATTGTTTGTCCTACTCTACGGTTAATTGTTTGTCTTACTCTACGGATAATTGTTTGTCTTACTCTACGGATAATTGTTTGTCTTACTCTACGGATAATTGTCTTACTCTACGGATAATTGTTTGTCTTACTCTACGGATAATTGTTTGTCTTACTCCACGGATAGTGTTTGTCTTACTCCACGGATAATAATTGTTTGTCTTACTCTACGGATAATTGTTTGTCCTACTCTGCGGTTAATTGTTTGTCTTACTCTACGGATAATAATTGTTTGTCTTACTCTACGGATAATTGTTTGTCTTACTCTACGGATAATTGTTTGTCCTACTCTACGGTTAATTGTTTGTCTTACTCTACGGATAATTGTTTGTCTTACTCTACGGATAATTGTTTCTTTTACTCTACGGATAATTGTCTTACTCTACGGATAATTGTCCTACTCTACGGTTAATTGTTTGTCTTACTCTATGGATAATTGTTTGTCTTACTCTACGGATAATTGTTTGTCTTACTCTATGGATAATTGTTTGTCTTACTCTACGGATAATTGTTTGTCTTACTCTACGGATAATTGTTTGTCTTACTCTACGGATAATTGTTTGTCTCACTCTACGGATAATTGTTTGTCTTACTCTACGGATAATTGTTTGTCTTACTCCACGGATAATTGTTTGTCTTACTCTACGGATAATTGTTTGTCTTACTCTACGGATAATTGTTTGTCTTACTCTACGGATAATTGTTTGTCTTACTCTACGGATAATTGTTTGTCTTACTCCACGGATAATTGTTTGTCCTACTCTACGGATAATTGTTTGTCTTACTCCACGGATAATTGTTTGTCTTACTCTATGGATAATTGTTTGTCTTACTCTACGGATAATTGTTTGTCTTGCTCTATGGATAATTGTTTGTCTTACTCTACGGATAATTGTTTGTCTTACTCTGTGGATAATTGTTTGTCTTACTCTACGGATAATTGTTTGTCTTACTCTATGGATAATTGTTTGTCCTACTCTACGGTTAATTGTTTGTCTTACTCTATGGATAATTGTTTGTCTTACTCTACGGATAATTGTTTGTCCTACTCTATGGATAATTGTTTGTCTTACTCTACGGATAATTGTTTGTCTTACTCTATGGATAATTGTTTGTCTTACTCTACGGATAATTGTTTGTCTTACTCTATGGATAATTGTTTGTCTTACTCTACGGATAATTGTTTGTCCTACTCTACGGTTAATTGTTTGTTTTACTCCGTGGTTAGGTTTACAATTCTCCTTTTCTCTTGCCTTTTATGCATTTCCAGTATTTTCTTATTACTTTTACGTTTTCCTATTTTCTGTTTATCATATTTACATTTACCCTATTTTTTTTTACATGTTAACATTATCCCACTTTTTTTACATATTGGTATTTTCCATATTTTTTTTACATATTCACCTAACCAAATACAATCTAACATGACCTGACCTAATCTAAAATGACCTAACTTAACCTGACCTAACCTAACATTACATAACCCCTCCAGGTAGAGTTACGGTGTTCAGTCATCACGTTATTCAAGCTGGGGATTAATCTTCATATGAGTTTTATAATTACTTAATTTAGGTTATGTTTTTCCCAATATATATATATATACTGTATCATAATAGTACAGTACGCCCTGGATCAATGTGCTACTCCGGTTTGTGAGGTTTTCAACTTAATTAAATAAACATACGAACGTAATTGAGAGGCGAAGCGGGCAGCCACTGTCACTAAGGCGGTAACTTAATCGCCAATGGAAATGTGAGAAATTGATAAAATAAAACTTTACAAAATAAATATAAGGCAGTTGAACCTTTAGTATGTCCTTATTTTAGCGTAAGTTCCTTGATATTATAACAACTTGGTAGGAATGTTGGTATGTGACCAGTGGAAGTGATTTGTGCGTCTGGCAGCTACGGGAAAACAGTAACACACAAAACAGGCGACACGACGTTTACAGCGGTATTTTTCTCCACCATAACCGTCCTAATTCGTATGCAATTAAGATGCTGTACTTACTAAAATCAAACCAGTGAGCGTTAAAACGATAAATTTCGTCTAAATGAAAAGGATTCCTTCCCTTTATGTTAACTCGAGCAGATTAAGTGTATGTTAATATCTGTAATACTGTATGTTTCTTTGTCACAGTGTAAGTGAATAATGGCCTAACAGAAGGTCTTCATAATTTTTTTAAACTGATTAAAAACTATGTCCGGGAGTGTGTTGTGTTGTGATGGGCTGCCACTGTGTGTTGTGTTGTGATGGGCTGCCACTGTGTTGTGTTGTGACAGGCTGCCACTGTGTGTTGTGTTGTGACGGGCTGCCACTGTGTGTTGTGTTGTGATAGGCTGCCACTACGTGTTACGTTTCAGTTTTTACGGAGCTGGTGAAGTTATGTTACTGCTGTTGTCATCCAGTTGATGTCATTGTTATTGTTATTATTACTGTACTGTACTGTACTGTTGTAAGTGATATTACAGATGCTGCTGTTGTTACTCGTATTGATGCAATTAATATTAGCGCTGTTTGTAACCATTATTATTATTATTGTAAGTATTAGCGTTGTTAGTTATTATTTTTTGTTTTACTGGTATTATTTGATCTATCATTATTACTACAATTATTGTTGTCATTAATGAAAGTTTTTACATTCTCATATTACTGTCATTATGTTAGCGTTATCTTTAGCACTATTGTCATTGATATTGTACCTACCGTTAATATCAATGTTATCTTAAGCTATTCTTGTAATAATTAGCAACATTACTGAGTTATGCTTATGTTGTTATTATTTCCCTGCCTGCAACTGTGGGCCAGAGCATTGTTTTCGGTCCCGTTGTCTGCCTGTCCCCAGAATAACCCAAGAACAGGTTTACACATTTGCATCAAACTTGTCAGGTTTGATCAACACATAACAAAGTCCACAAGAGAATACCGTTATGTGGGGAGGAAGTGGCGGTGGGAAAGCGAGGACACATTTAGATGGGAAGGAGGAGGTAATGGAAGTAGGGGAGAGGACAGTGTTAGCTGGGGAGGAGAGAATGGGGGCGAGAGAAGGAGGGTATATAGTGTGTTAGGGATGTGTAGTGCTGTGCTGGTGGGTGATACAAGATATGCAAAACACACACACACACGCACGCGCGCGCACGCACACGCGCACGCGCGCACGCACGCACGCACACACACACACACCGTTAGATGCAGTTACACAATCCGACACGTCAAGGCAGTGTGCGACTTCCGGGTGTTAGGTTCCCCGACACCTGTTGTTATCGCATGTTGGGAGGGGACCAGGCAAGGGGGGGGGTAAGTGTGGCCCTCTTACACCTCACCCCTCCTCACTCATACACGGACACACACTAACAGACCACACAGCTTATCTCACTTTAAGATTATCCACACTAACCTAACCTAACCTAACCCCTCAAGGTAACGTAATGTTGTTTAATCAAGAGAAATAACTTGGGGTGCCTAATCTTCACGTGAACCCAATAATACAGTGAATGTTTCAGTAACTCGGGGAGGGATCTTTGTGTTGAGTGAGCTGTGTTGTTGAGTTCCACCACCTTATTATGGCAGGTACTCTACAGGTACCCCCAGGTGTTTCCTCCTCTACCAACACTGGACTCATGAAGACCTAGACAGATAACCCTGACACCCCCGACGGTATACTCATTTAAATCAGTACACGCCTTTACTGACCTAACTAATGTATATGTTTTGTAAGGAGGGATATTATACTTTTTCTATGATTTCTTAACGCTGGTATGACTAATCCTTGATAGCTATTTCTATCAACTCATCCTCAAGGTCGACTTTGCCAATTTCTATATAATAAAATGCACACTTGGTGATTAAACTCCTTGGACACTTGGCCACTATTAAGCATCTATTTGTGGGTTATATATGTGTGTGATTGACGAACGAGGTATTTTCAGTATGTAATTATGTCAACGTAACAAACTATACAAAAAGTCACTGTAAATATATATCCAAACCCTAATTCCTCCTTACCTACGTGACCCTCAAGTAGACGATGCCAGATAGTGCCCAAAGTGTCCAGGGAATTACGTCAACAAGCGTACATTATTAACGACATTCTCTATCACATTATTTAATTTATAGGTTAGGTTAGGTCAGGTCAGGTCAGGTCAGGTTAGGTTAATTTATACTTCCTCCTGTGAGTGACCTGATCTAAGTAACTGTAAGAACACAAGACAGTTAAACACGTCCATGAGCAGGTGTTCTAGTCTAATATGAACACCTGTCAGTCTCTTACCTTGTAGTATATGTATAATTCCTACCTCTTGATACATAAATTATTGAGTGGATAATAATTAGTCATTATACTGATATACACCAAATTATGTCAACGTAACGAGTGTATAATAATCGTGCCCATATATTTCAGTTATAACAGTCTTGCCTATAGTAATTATTTCACATTGACACTCGTGCACCTCCCAGCTATCAATTAAACTACCAATTACACCACCAATTACGCCACCAATTACACCCAATACACTGAACAATGTACTTTCCATTCATATTAGCTGTCTATAAATTGATGCGAACGAAATTGTCACTACACCATTGAGGAAGGAGGGGGGGTTAGGGGAGGGGTTAGGGGAAGAGAGAGAGAGAGAGAGAGAGAGAGAGAGAGAGAGAGAGAGAGAGAGAGAGAGTTGGATGGGGAAAGAAAAGAAGTATCCCCTCCTTCCTCCCTCCCCTCCCCTCCACCCTCATAGCCGACGTCCAAGCTTCAACTCTCACAAAAGTTTAAATCATAAAAGCTTTCTGAACCGAGATTTTCAAAGCTTTTAAACTGTGATTGCGAGGTGGAGGGCCCAACTGTCCTGCTGCTGCTGGTCTAATGTTCTTACCACACACACACACACACACACACACACACACACACACAGACCCCCTGATATGACTCCTTAGTAACATTTGTAACGTAATATAAATTAAGGTTTGCCCTGGAGACCTTAATCTCGGACCATGACGTCAGCTGAATCGATTAATTTAGCCGGGGGTCTGTCCAAAATGAAACTTTTGTATACCTCACATGCATGCACATACATACATACATACATGTCAACCCTCAGTGAGATAAGACGTGCCTGAAGGCGCTCTCGGTTTTAGCAGCCAGGCCGAATCTGTTTGGCCCTGCCCACTCCCCCTGCTATACCCCAACGCCCTACCAGCCTTACTACACCAGGATCGATTCAGCAAAACATTCTAGTGATTAGTGAACGAATGATTACGGAGCAGTGTTCCTATAGTGCACTTAAGGAACTTTCTCGGCAAAACATTCTAGCCATCAGTGCAATAAGTGATTACCATACAGTGCTCGATAGTGCACCCCAAGGAAAAGTCAGACAGTGGGCACTTTATCGGTCAACTTTAAAGTGCCAGTGACAAGGACCACCGCGGTGTTTACATATATCGTGAAAACTGTGTCGGCGACCCCAAGCACCGAGGACAAAGTCCACGGTCTTTACAACTGACAAACATTAACAGATGTCTACCAGTGTCAGTGTCCCTCAAAGTGCCGCCAGTGACGAACACTTCCGTCCGCCCTCAACAGATTTCAACCGATGGCCACCAATCACTTACTCCCGACGCACTCTGTATCATCTAAAGCGTGGGAACGGTTATCCTGATGGAAGTGTTATCGCGCTACTCAAGTCACTGAAAATATTCCACGCGCGGAGCCGTAGACAAGGCCGTCATGCACATAAGCCCATTAGAACCGTAACCTCCACTAGGAAACCGGAGAAACCCACCCCTGACAGACCATACCACCACACTGAAGTTCCACGGATATGGTATGATCTCCCGTCTCTACTGCTATCCAACGTCACTTCCCTAGCTAACAAGTTCGACGAGCTGGCAACTACAGTCAGGTCAACCGCCGCGCGCGTGGTTGCCATATGTGAGACTTGGCAAATTGTACCTGAAACGTGTCACATTGAAGGATATCAACTCTTTCATCACCTTCGTCCACAAAGACGCGGAGGGGGCGTTGCCCTCTTCTGTCAAGATGACCTACGGCCGTCACGCCTGGATGTTCAAGTCCCAGCAGATGTGGAAGCATTATGGGTACGTGTCGTGCTGCGGGCACACCCACGCAACACTGCTTCCATTATAATCTGCGTGGTATACCATCCGCCTCGATCACCCACCAGAGACACTCTTATCAATCATCTCATTACCACCTCAGACCACCTCAGAGTTAGGTACCCATGTGCCAAGTTAGTATTATGTGGGGATTTAAATGAAATTGACACCACTGATATCCAGGACCAGCTATCACTATCACAAGTTGTGACCTTCCCCACACACGGTCAAAACACCCTTGACCTTATCTTAACTGACTTAGCGGACCAGTACCAACCTCCTCAACCAATGCCTCCTGTCGGGTGTAGCACACACTTATCAGTGCTCTGGTCCCCTGCTGCCACTCCCACTCAAGTACAGAGACCCTACATCAAGACCTACAGGCCGATTACTGACTCTGCAGTGCGCCTCTTTGGCAGTGGATAGTTCACTATCCCTGGACTGAAGTACTTAGCGTGGATGACGTGGAAACCAAATGGATAAATTATACCAACACCACCACGGAAGCTCACCACCACTTCTTCCCCGAGAAGTCCGTCAGATCTCACCCAGCTGACTTGCCCTGGATCACACCTCGGATCAAAAGACTTATGCAACAGAGAGACAGAGCATTTCATCTCAATGACCACATCCGCTACAGGTCACTTCGCAACAGAGTCATCCGCGAAATACGCACTGCAAAGAAGTCCCACTACCCAACCAAATTACAACACCTGAAGCAGACCAACATCAGTCAATGGTATGGTAAGCTTAAAGAACTCTGTGGACTAAACAATATGACACACCCCCTCCCCTTCCTTAGCCACCTCACTAATGTTGACGCAGCTGAGCAAACAAATAACCATTTCGCTACTATATGCCAGACGCTCCCACGGCTTGACACAACCACTCTCCCTGCTTACCTACCAGCCCCCCTTCCCACTGACTTAGTAGAGGAATTTGACGTAGCAAAACGCCTGGACAAACTAAAATTAAAACGCTCTACCACCCCCATTGACTTACCAATGAAACTATTCAAGGAGTTCTCCCCGGAGCTTGCTAAACCCCTCTGCTCCATCATCAATGCTTCTCTCAGTCAAGCCAGATGCCCAGCTGACTGGAAGACCTCTTATGTATCACCAGTGCCCAAGTCAACCAGCCCACAATCCTTAAATCAGCTACGACCTATTGCAATCACCCCAATACCCAGCCTAATCTGTGAAAGTTTTGTGTTTGACTGGGCTTATGCTGATATTGCAGGAGTCGTAGACCCTCAGCAATTTGGCAACATGAAAACTTCCTCCACCACTCACTGTCTTGTCAGCTTTCTCGATTACATATACCGCCATCTCGAGAAACGAAAAACGTCTGTAGCTGTCGCCTTCATTGATTTCACTAAAGCTTTCGACCTAGTCGACCACAATATAATCATAAACAAAGCTATTGACCTCGGGCTTCGGAGAAGTCTCATACCATGGCTTACAGACTTCCTCAGTGACCGACGCCAAGCTGTACGCTTCCGAGGGGCTGTCTCCACCTTTCAGTCACTCACCTGTGGCGTCCCCCAAGGCACCAAGATGGGACCACTCTGCTTCCTTATGCTCATCAATGATGCCCTAAGAGAAGCCCCTGCTCGCTGGAAATATGTCGACGACCCCACCATTGGGATCAGCGTCAACAATTCCGCTCCCAACTATACCGCCCTTCAGGATTTATTGAACAGTCTCCAAAACTGGGCCACCAACAACCATGTCACCATCAACCATACCAAGACAATGGTTATGCACATCAACCTCTCCTCTGACATTGTCCCACCTCCTTCCATTACCCTAGGTCCGAACACACTCCAGGTTGTAGATTCCACGAAGCTCCTCGGCGTCACCATAGACAACAAACTAAATTGGAAACCACACGTCAGTGAAGTTGTCAAATCCTCCAGTTTCCGTCTCCACCTCCTCCGCCGACTCAAGTCCCTCGGAGTTCCCGCACACGAGCTCCTCAGTGTATACACAACATTCATATTTCCCAAGCTCACCTATGCCTCCCCCACCTGGTCTTCCTCCCTAAATGCCACACAACGTAAACACCTAGAAAAAGTGCAAAAGAGGGCATGCAAGATTATTCTCTCCCCTTCCTACACCACATATCAAGAAGCGCTCAACACACTGACCCTTTCGACTCTCACTGACCATCACCACAGCCTCATCTGCAAATTTGGTAAGAAGCTTCTACACCATCCCCGACACCGGCCCCTACTACCACCTGAGATCCCCTGTCCGAGAATTGCTGTTCGACACCACAACCGCATCCAGCCCATACGTGCACGAACTGATCGCTATAAGAACAGCCCAGTCCCAACCATTGTAAAAATTATCAATAACATGTAATAAATCAGTGTATTCACTCCCAGTAAACACTGCTCCCTACACTGTCACTATGTTGAAATGAACTGTATTTTGAGCTGATCCCCATCTAAGTTACTATATGTCTTATTTGTGTCACTTATGTCACTTGTATATTATTTGTAATTCGTAACCCATTCCCCAAATATGTAACTGTATATTTTCAGCCTTCTGGCTGCCAAGCTCTTTCAATAAACCGTTAATTATTATTATTATTATTATTATTATTACATACATACATACCGGTATACACAATAGACAAAGAAAAGAGATGATGAATTACAGGAGAGAGAACCTGCTGATGATACACAAGAGAATGTGAAATGGCGTTAAATCTCCCAAAAAGGTTCACAACTTACAAGTCCACACGAACAAACTCCTTATGACCTTTGACCTGTGATGTAGGATCCGTCGCTGTGAAGAAAAAGTTCCCTGTATGACCTCTATATGTGACCCTGAAACACACGCAAAATGTTTCATCCCTTTACCACGAGCGAGTCAAGAGTTGAGACACGGACATCAATATGTAACAAACACACATCTGACAATATGTGACATACACACACAAACATATGACTTTTGATATATCCGGCTGAATATTGTGACGGAATTAATAAATCGTATAGTGAAAATACTGACGAGTAACATAGAAAAATATATAATTTAACAGTAGTAAATAAAAGCAGGTAAGCGCGTGCGTGCGTGTGTGCGTGCGTACGTGTGTGTGTGTGTCGCCATTGGGGAAGGGAGGCAGTAGAAGGAGGGGAGAGGAAGAGTGGGAAGAGGATGGGGAGGTGAAAGCGAGAAGAGGGAAGGGGAGGTAGGAGGAGGAGGAGGAGGTAGGAGGAGGAGGAGGTAGGAGGAGGAGGAGGAGGAGGAAGAGACGGTATAGGAAGAGGAGATGAGACGAGGAAGAGGAGAGAGGAATAAGGAGAAGGGGCGATATGTTTTTTACACACACACACACAGACAGATGTAGGTCTTGGGAAATGATCACATGTGGGAGTATGGGTGCATGGATGAGTGAGTGTATGGGTGCATGGATGGGTGAGTGTATGGACGGGTGGGTGAGTGTATGGGTTGGTGGATGAGCGTAGTAAGGTCAGTGGGTCTATGAATATATGTGTGTGTGTGTGTGTGTGTGTGTGTGTGTGTATAATAATAATAATAATAATAATTAACGGTTTATTGAAAAAATTCTGCAGCCCGAAGGCTGAAAATATACATTGGACATAAATGACTTATTACATACATTAGTGGTTTAACAAAAGCCTTCATTAGAGAAAGGTAAAGGAACATACAGTGAACATACAGATTAATGTAGGTGTTGAACAGCAAACTCGTAGTGTAGTAACTCCCTCCCAGATGGTGTTAGGAGGAACTCACGTGGTGTAGTAGTTCCCTCAGATGTTGTTATGAGGGACCTGGCGTGGTGTAGTAATTCCCTCGCTGATGGTATTATGAGGGACCTCACGTGGTGTAGTAATTACCTCACAGATGGTATTATGAGGGACCTCACGTGGTGTAGTAACTCCCTCACAGATGGTGTTATGAGGGGCATCACGTGGTGTAGTAATTCCCTCACAGATGGTGTGATGAGGGACTTGACGTGGTGTAGTAATTCCCTCACATATGGTGTTATGAGGGACATGTGGTGTAGTAATTCCCTCACAGATGGTGTTATATGAGTGAGGTTTGGTCCCAGGCCTTCCTATCGTAGACGGATTAACACATCGCTGGTTGTTGTTGGGTCTCGCGGGCCGTTATCACTGGGTACCTGGGACCTCACTGTGTGAAGGTTAACTTGGGTGCGACTGTTACTGTTGAGTTGTTCTCACTGACTTAAGCACTGTTCACCACTGTTCACCTCGGTTTAACACTGGTTCCGTTCCTTTCCTAAATGAAATTGTAACTTCTGGCGAGAACTTGTTGATATTCCGGTGGGGAGGAGGGTTCAGGGGAGGGGGTTGGTATGGGCCGACTTAACAGTTGACCTGGCTCCTCCGAGAGGAGCGCCAGGTACGTCTTGACCCTTGGGTGGTCAAGGATGTAGTGTGTGTGTGTGATTGTCTTAACAACTTAGGTGAATGCGTGGGTTTACGAGTGTTCGTGAGTGTGTGGATGTTTGGGGTGTATGCACGCGAGTATACATGATATATACATAAGCCATGTACAAATGTATATCCATCAGCGTATACTTGCCTCCGTTCGTTCACACCGCCACAACGTCAGCTTTGTTTACACACGTCAGTCTCTGGGCTCCACACACCATATTTCACTGCTCTTACACCCAGGACGGTTTCCCCTGTCTTCTATCTTACCTTATCTTGTTCCCCTGCCTTCCGCTACCCTCTCCTGCCTTTCGCTACCTTCCCTTTCCTTCTTCTACCTCCCCCTGCCTTATTCTACCCCCCTGCCTTATTCCCCCTGCCTTATTCTCTACCTCCCCTGCCTTATTCTCCCTACCTCCCCTGCCTTATTCCCACCTCCCCCTGCCTTATTCTACCCCCTGCTTTATTCTCACCTCCCCTGCCTTATTCCCTACCCCCTGCTTTATTCTACCTCCCTGCCTTATTCTACCCCCTGCCTTATCTTACCTCCCCCTGCCTTCCACACCCTCTCCTGCCTTGCCACCTTTCCTTTTCTTCTCCTACCTTCCCCTTTCTTCTCCTACCTTTCCCTTCTCCCACCTTCCACTTCCTTCCCCTACCTTCTCATTTCCTTCCTTCTCCCATCGCCTTTCCTTCACCTTCCCTTTTTTTTTTTCCAACCTTCTCTTTCCTTCTCCCACGTTCCCTTTCTTCCCCCACGTTCCCTTTTCCTTCCCCCACCTTCCCTTTCCTTCTCCCACCTTCCCTTTCCTTCCCCAGGTTCCCTTTCCTTCTCCCACGTTCCCTTTCTTTCCACCTTCCTTTCTTTCCCCCACATTCCCTTTCTCTCCCCCACATTCCTTTCCCCCACCTTCCCTTCCTTCCCCCACCTTCCCTTTCTTTCCACCTTCCCCTTCCTTTCCCCCACCTTCCTTTTCTTTCCCCACATATTCCCCTTTTCTTCCCCCCATTCCCTTTTCTTTTCCCCCACCTTCCTTTCCCTTCTTTTCTCCCACCTTCCCTTTCTTTCCCCCACGTTCCCTTTCTTTTCCCCACCTTCCCTTTCTTTCCCCCACCTTCCCTTCCCTTCTCCTACCTTTATCGTCAGCATTTTCATTACTGTATATAATAGTTGACCAGAAGACATTTGAGTTTTGAATCTCTTGTTCACTACAGCAACAAGTCGAGGTTTTCTAGTGAGTAATTTGTGTAATATGTGTGTGTGAGGTAAACGTCCTTGTGTGAATTATGTCTTTCTAACTTTCTAATAATAGTACAGTATGAGGAAAGTGTTTATTGAACTTAACAACGAGAACACCAAAAATGAATTGTAATAGCATTAATAGTAGTAATATTTATGTAGTGCTAGTGCTATTATTGTAATACCTTAGTAATTTAATCAATATCAATAAAAACATTTAAAATAATAATAATATATATGATAATGATACAAATAACAGTAATATTAGCAACAAAAATCAACTACTATAATATATTGTAATAATAATAATAATAATAATAATAATAATAATAACAGCAGCAACAATAAACAATAGCCCTCAACAGCAATAGTCAACAAGTTTTCCGAATCATGACGGTCGACGTCACGAAGTTTCTGAAGTGCATGACTAACTTCAGTGAGTTACTGACTTACTGAAGAAGATTAATGCCCCCCCCCCCACACACACACGGGTTATCGACTCTTATACTAACCTTACATATGTGTGTGTGTGTACATACTACATATACACACACACTCGTGTACAGTTGTTTCAGAATTAGATACGCACATATACTCAGACCTATATATATATATAGCTAGCTACCGTTCTATAGTTACGTACCTAAACATACATATATACATACAGACACACATACATATTAATTAAAAGCTGTAACACTCAGACCGCCGCTATGGACGTAACAATAAAATATTTCCTTAATGCCTCCTGTTTATTACTCACATACCGTAGTTTGTAAATGAGAGAGAGAGAGAGAGAGAGAGAGAGAGAGAGAGAGAGAGCCGTCGTACGTGTAATATTTATTCTCTACGGCCATCACGTTTATCTACTCTTATTATGGCGACTAAATAAAGCCAGGATATAAATTAACTTGATAGGTCGTGAGGTTCACTAAACTCTTTATCCGCCATTTTCGTTTTAAAGTTAATTATACATTTTACCGAGAACAGTGTAGTGAATTTAACTAAAGTCAAATATATGGTGCCATTAAAGCGGGTGGATGCAATAGAAAGTTCTTAAATAATGGCAAGCGACATATAAAATCACTTAACGATAGTCACTAACTGTTATCAACCCAACGCTGAAAAAATATCTACTACTTAATCTGGATTTATCCTGACAGACTCGTAAAGTGTGGTGGGTAAGGCATGTGGGCGCCATAAAGCACCACAGAACACCGTAAACTGTGAGCCACCACCCACGCCCGTAAACCCCACCAGCCACACACAAATTAAACTCAAAATTAAACTCTTAAATATCATATAAACAGCGGCCGTCTCGCTTATGGAACCCGGGATTATCAAACCATTTTAACGCGGGAAACGTATCTCCCATTCCAATAACGCCGAGGAAATTTCATCCAAAAATACATTTTCTAACCATTCGACGCTATCATGCCGCTGCCCCATTACAATAAACAGTGCGGATAAGCGAGGGTGGCCGTATACAGCCGGCCGACACTTGGAAATGACGCATCCGTATAACTTATGGCTCAGGCCCAGCTGTTCCAGGCACGCGGCGTCTCGTCCTGCGCGCGTTCCACAATATTTCGTCGGGTTTCTCCCACTGTGTTATGGCCGCCCGGGAGACAAAAATCCTCCAAAAAATGAATGAACGGAAACCACATGTGGCCGAGGTTTAATATTCCAGGCCTAAGATGCCGTTTGCTTGATATTTGATTCCCCCAGACGTGATCTCTACCCATACGCGTCCCGGCCTCTTCCGGAACCCTACTTGCCGTACTGAAAGGTTTATGGAGCCTCGTCCGTGGGAAATTATTGAGCGTGGACGGCGTGTGGAAAGTTGTGGGTGACAGCAATACTATCCCAAACAAGACTGACGCGATCACTCATCAGACGCGAACACACGCACGACAAACACACCCGTGATTCGGTGTATTGAAACAGAGACCCCAAGAATACATATACAGTACATATATACAGTTCAAAGGGGGGGGGTGTATACCGGGGGCAGGAGAGCGGGATGTTTTCCACGGAACACGGCAGCCATAAACCGACCAGGAAACGTATAAACTCGCAGTACGAAAAACAAAAAATCCTTTCCCTTTCCTTCCCTTCCTTCCTCTCCTCCCTTCTTTCCTCCACTTCCCTACTCCTTTCCTCCCCCACCCTTCTTTTCCTCACCTCCCTCTTCCCTCTCCCTTTCCTCCTCTCTCCCAATTCTCCCTCTCCTACCCAACCAAGCTCGGTAGTTAAGTCATTACATCGGTGGGAGAGAGAGAAAGAACGCGAAAAATAGTGATAATGAATGAGAGATAGAGGTGAGAGAATAAATGAATGAAAGAAAAAAAAAAAGAATTATAGAAAAAAGAAAGAAAGAAAGAATTAAAGAGAAAAATAAAGAAAGATAAAATAATTTTACACATCAACCTTTGAGGATCCGTATCCAGGAGAACGAGTAAGGCTCCAGAAGGGGGGTGGAGGAAAACACACGTAAACCAATTTTTCTTCCTTCTACACCCCTCCCCCCCTCTCACCACTGCAGGCTCGGGGTACAGTAAGATGATAGCGTGTGATAAGAGAGCCTTGCTGGGTGCGGCTGGAGGTTGCCCACGGTGTCACGATAAAGGTATATAGTGTATATGTTTATAGGTCACCCACATTACTGCTTTGTACGAGAACACGATTTCACATAAACAGACGAACGAGAGAGAGAGAGAGAGAGAGAGAGAGAGAGAGAGAGAGAGAGAGAGAGAGAGAGAGAGAGAGAGAGAGAGAGAGTTACTGGTTATCTAAACACACTAAAAATAATAATTATTTCTCAAAACTTAATTAATTATTAAAATAGAAAATATCATATTTTTTACGCAATCCACACACACACAAAAAAAAAATCCAAAGAAATCAGGAATAAAAATTAGCGTTATAAGACGATCATTTTACATCATAAATTTTAAAACACTTTCCTAAAACAAATGACACACACACACACACACACACACACAAATGATCATAAAAATCAAACTAACTTAACGTTCACATTATCACCTTACGTAAAACTGGTAAAAATAACATGATTTTTTCAGACAGGAGGAAATAATCTGGGCGGGCGACGAAGGTTTTAGGTAAGACTGTCTGGACTCGAGATTCTCAAAATGCAGGTTCGTGGGATAATTTTTCTCCCGTAACCAAAGAGGAAAGATTGCGTCTAGCTGAAGTAAGTTGAGTCTATGTAAATATGACACTCTCACGGTTGCCATCTACGAATGTCAGTCAATTAACTAAAAGGGGTTTACACTGCAGCATCATTTACGGGAACAGCAACATAAAGAAGCTTGAGAATCTTTAAGAATCCATCGCTGCGTCGTAGTTCAAGCATGCCACCCAGATGCTTTCTCACATGTTCAACCACTGAGGATAATATTAACTTTCTAATATTCAAGACCCTGGTGTGTTGATGTTTAAAAAAAAAAAAGTGCGCCGCCGTTCACTCGCCACAGCCACCCGCGGAATATTTGTTGAGTTTCTGATTCTGTAACGAGTTCCCACGCGTTGCTATGGTGACTTGACGTTGGTTGGCGTGAGTTGGCTAGGGTGGGGATTGGCGAAGTTTTACCGTCCGATATTGTACTGTACTGTGGGGGTGGAGGGTGTGTGGAATGAGGGGTGGAACAGGTGGAGTGTGTGTGGAATGAGGGGTGGAGGGTTGGGGGGTGGATGGGGTGTGTGAGGTGGAGGGTGTTAGGGGATGGAGGGTGTGGAATGAGGGGGAGTGTGGTGGAGGGTGAGGGGGTGGTGAGGGGTGGAGGGTGTGTGGAATGAGGGGTGGAGGGTGTGTGGGGATGGAGGGTGTGGGGAGGTGGAGGGGAATGAGGGGTGTGGAATGAGGGGTGGAGGGGTGGAATGAGGGGTGGAGGGTGGGAATGAGGGGTGGAGGTGTGGAATGAGGGGTGAGGTGTGTGGGGTGTGGAGGGTGTGTTGAGGGTGTGGAGGGTGTGTGGAATGAGGGGTGGAGTGTGGAATGAGGGGTGGAGGTGGTGTGTGTGAATGAGGGGTGGAGGGTGTGTGGAATGAGGGGTGGAGGGTGTGGGTGGAATGAGGGGTGGAGGGTGTGGGTGAGGGTGGAATGAGGGGTGGAGGGTGTGGGAATGAGGGGTGGAGGGGGAATGAGGGGTGGGTGTGGAGGTGTGTGTTGAGGGGGGAATGAGGGGTGGAGGGGGTGTGGTAGGGTGTGGGAATGAGGGGTGGTGGGAATGAGGGGTGGAGGGTGTGTGGGTGTGGGGGAGGGAGGGGTGGAGAATGAGGGGTGGAGGGGTGTGTGGGAATGAGGGGTGGGAGGGTGTGGAATGAGGGGTGGAGGGTGGTGGAATGAGGGGTGGAGGGGTGTGAGGGGTGGAGGGGTGTGGGGAATGAGGAGGGGGTGTGTTAGAGGGGTGGAGTGGTGGGAGGGGGTAGAGGGGTGTTAGAGGGTGGAGGGTGTGGTGTTAGAGGGGTGGAGGGTGTGGAGGTGGTGTTGGAGGTGGTGTTGGAGGGGTGGAGGGTGTGTTGGGGAGGTGGGAGGTGTGTTGGGGAGGTGGGAGGTGTGCTGGGGAGGTGGGAGGTGTGTTGGGGAGGTGGAAGGTGTGTTGGGACGGAGAGTATGTTAGCGGGTGCACAGAAGGTGGGGTGTGGAACCAAAAATATCATTACCATAAAATTATTATCATTATTATTATCATCATTATCATCAGTTAGTTCTCCTATTACAATTATCTAATCAGTTTTATCAGTATAAAATTAAACATTATAGTAATTATAATTTTAGGAAAAAGTTTGTTTTGCCTGTCGCTGAGGTTCTACAGGTAGTGTATGTCTACGGTTCTATATTTTCCGTGTACTAAATAAATCTTATTATTTCATTATCAACTGAAAACTCTTAAACGTGTTGGATAAATAAATTAGGTGCGTTATAGGGCATTTCAGTAAGTGTTAGAGAAAACGTGTAGGTGTTCAGGGCAGACTAGTGTATAGAGATGCCTGTATCTATTCGTGTGTAATTAGGCGTATGTGGTTATGTGTGTTAATATGTAAATGGACACACACGCTTTCAGGAGAATGTCAAAATATACACGTGTACACATATCAGTTTACGTAATCCTCTTAGGAGTTACAAAAAAAAAAAAAAAATACGAGCGGGGAGAAAAGAGCATCAGCTCAGCTCCCAGGCAGATTAAAACGCGCGTAAATTACCATTTTAGAACGCAATCCACCAGAGCCAATTTCCAATAAGCTGGAGAGACGCGTCACCAAGCCGATTCTAAATGCAATAAAGTCCTTATTGGCATCTCTCGTTAGCACACGCTCGTTGATCCACACTGCATGACTATCCTTCGTTAACATGCACTCGTTAATCCACATTCCTCGTTAACACATGCGCCACCGCCATCACTCGTTAACACAGGCTCCACCACCGTCACTCGTTAACACAGGCTCCACCACCGAAACTCGTTAACACAGGCTCCACCACCGTCACTCGTTAACACAGGCTCCACCACCGTCACTCGTTAACACATCCACCACCGTCACTCGTTAACACAGGCTCCACCACCGTCACTCGTTAACACATGCTCCACCACCATCACTCGTTAACACATGCTCCACCGCTATCACTCGTTAACACATGCGCCACCGCCATCACTCGTTAACACAGGCTCCACCACCGTCACTCGTTAACACATGCTCCACCACTATCACTCGTTAACACATGCCACCACCATCACTCGTTAACACAGGCTCCACCACCCATCACTCCTTAACACATGCTCCACCACACATCACTCGTTAACACATGCTCCACCGCCATCACTCGTTAACACATGCTCCACCATCACTCCTTAACACATGCTCCCACCACCATCACTCGTTAACACATCACCGCCATCACTCGTTAACACATGCGCCACCGCCATCACTCGTTAACACAGGCTCCACCACCACACAGGCTCCACCACACCGTCACTCGTTAACACAGGCTCCACCACCGTCACTCACACAGGCTCCACCACCGTCACTCGTTAACACAGGCTCCACCACCGTCACTCGTTAACACAGGCTCCACCACCGTCACTCGTTAACACAGGCTCCACCACCGTCACTCGTTAACACAGG
This sequence comes from Homarus americanus, assembly GCF_018991925.1. Classification (NCBI taxonomy): domain Eukaryota; kingdom Metazoa; phylum Arthropoda; class Malacostraca; order Decapoda; family Nephropidae; genus Homarus; species Homarus americanus. Next base: position 8,481,317 of record NW_024722227.1, read on the forward strand.
CTCCACCACCGTCACTCGTTAACACATGCTCCACCACGCATCACTCGTTAACACATGTGTGAGAACTTCAGAGATAAACAATTTGAAATACCTCTCTCAGACAACTCAGGTGTCCATCAGGTAACATAATCACACGCTGGTAATGGTAAGCTCTGTCTGGTCTAATTCCAGCGTTCACAAATAATATACTATGGGAAAACTTAATCTGCTTAAGGCAACTAAATAATACATTCCAACTTGCTTATCAAAATAATAAATAAAACAGAAGAATATCGCTGACGGGAACAGAATTTTAACTATTACTGGAAAGGCCACCAAAGGATATTTTTTTTATCAGGTCTTGTCAAAGAAAATATTTATATAAACTTTAATAAAAATCTGCCCAGCGGTGAAAGGGTGAGGGGTCAAAGACAGACTTACACGTACGTAACGTCCTTGATAAAATAATAAAATAAAATAAATAATAACAATAATAAATTAAAATTAATAAAAAAATATTAAAATAAAATAAAATTAATAATAAAAAATTGTCAAAAAAAAATAAAAATATAAGCATAATGAAAGAAAAACATAAATTGAAATAATAGAACTTTCCAAAATTAGAGTCCGTGTTATTAATGACTACGAGAGAACATCAGAATAAAAGGCATTAACATCACGATACATTTCCCCGCGCTTTCCACGCTCCTGTGAAGGCGAATTTTATGTTATTGCCTCACATAACTTTTCTATGCTCTGAATGTTTAATAATTTCCGAGAAACACATTTGGGGCAAAGTTGTGTAAGGAAAAAAATGCGACGGAAAAATGGCAGCAGGAATATTTTGGCGGTAAAAATTTGGCGTGAAAATATTAGGAGGAGGAAATTGACGATGAGTCGCGTGGAACATTATGGCGGGAAACTTAAGTCATGTGGAAGATTATGGCAAGAAACTTGAGGTTGACTCATGTGAATGATTATGGCTGGAAACTTACGTCGTGTCGATGATTATAGCGGGAAACTTGAAGGCGAGTCTTTGTAGGATTATGGCGGGAAACACGAGGAGGCAAATTGAGATACTGTAGGCCTACTGGTGTGGACGAGTCAAGCAATTATATTAAATTAAAAAAACGAAAAAGTAAAAGCGCGCGAACCCATATAAACAATAAACAAAAATAAAGAAAAAACACCAAATACGGAAGGAAAATACAACCAAATTTGAAATATTTCCTCAGTGGAGAAACAAGATCACAGAGACGCAAAGACACACCCGGGCCGAGGGACACACACACCTACAGACTCAGACGCTTTTTACGTTTAGTTTTCTGCCGTTACCAAGAGCACCAGACAGCATCTAGTTAGGTCGACCCTCGGTGCATTCTTGACCTCTTTTGATAGTCGGTTTTTTTTTTGTCATACCTCGAGTGGACCAATTAGATGGGCTCTCACATCTCCAGTAGGCGGAAGACGTATTGTAGGAGAAGTAAATGCTGCTAGATTTTTCAACGTTCTTATGATAAATACTCCTTGAAAATAATGATGTGGAAATACCTGTTTGGGTTTTAACTAAATCACACAATTGTATTTTTTATCTAATATTCTACATTTTAATTCTATCTCCTAACTGGTGCTAAGTCAATGAACAGTATCTAGTTAAGGTCTGGCCACAAAAGAATAATAATAACAATAATAATAATTTTTTCCGGTAAGTAGACTTTATTTAGAGAAATATCGTTGAAATAGTAAATTTATCTGATATTTCAAACATCATTTTGTTTTGATTTTACTAGATATATTAATATTCCATCCTTAGATACTGTAAAATAAATACTGTACTGTATAGCTTACCAATAAAACAAACAAACAAACTTACTCTACCTATTTTTTCAAGCCTTTACCGGAAACACGTTATTTTTGTTTGTTTTAAAGCCTTTTTTCATGTTGTAGTATCAGTCAAACAGTACATTGTTAAATCTCCAGTTTCAAGGAATATTCAGGGTCGGTAGACTCGGTACCTCTCACCGCCTCACCCTCCCCCTGATAGGAAGTGATTAAATGATGACACATAGAAGTTTGTTTAATCCCGGGTCCATCCCCTGTACAGTGTCTCTCTATCACCAATTAATTAAATCAATCACAAACAACAGCAAATTAGTTATTGTTACAAAAACGATACCAGCCAATTAAACTCCCCTATTACTGAGTCCAGCTTACACGACACAACCTTAAGCGCTCGGTGTATCAAGTTAACTTAATCCAGCCTTGAGCGCTCGTTCAATTCAACCTAACCTAACCAAACCTACATTTACCTAACCCCTTCTGAACTGTCCCACTACGTTATAACCGAACTTAACATTACCAAACGCTAAATAATACTGAGAGCAACCTCATCAGACCCATCTTTGTCAAACCCAACCTCACCAGACCCATCCCTGCCTAACCCAACCTCATCAGACCCATCCCTGTCTAACCCAACCTCACCAGACCCATCCCTGTTTAACCCAATCCTCACCAGACCCATCCCCATCTAATCCAACCTCACCAGACCCATCTAACCCATCCTCACCAGACCCATCCCTTCCTAACCCAACCTCAACAGACCCATCCCTGTCTAACCCAACCTCACCAGATCCATCCATGCCTACCATCACCCAGGACACACCGCCACACTCCCCCACCCACTCAGTAACAAACAACACGAAGCGAAATGTGAACTGTGCCATAGTGTGCAAACTGCGCCTCACTGATTAAACACACAGGGCAGCGACGCCTCACAGTTTTCAGTTCCGCACCGCTAGAGACGAGGCCGACGCTCCACCGAGTTTTCTGAATACGGGTACCGGACGTGGGATCTTGGGGGAGGTGGTGGTGGGTGAAGATCGAGGTGGTGGTGGTGGGTGAAGGTGGTGGGTGAAGATGGCGGTGGTGGTCGTGGTTGAAGATGATGGTAGTGGTGGTGGTTGAAGATGATGGTAGTGGTGGTGGGTGAAGGTGGTGGTGGGTGGGTGAAGGTGTGGGGTGGGCAGTGGTGGGTGAAGATGATGGTGGTGGTGGGTGAAGATGGTGGTGGTGGTGGGTGAAGATGGTGGTGGTGGTGGGTGAAGATGATGGTGGTGGTGGGTGAAGATGGTGGTGGTGGTGAGTAATGACGGTGGGCAGTGGATGGTGGGTGATGGTGGATGATAGTGGTGTTGGTGGGTGGTGGTAGACGATGATGGTGGGAGTGATGATGATGATGATGATGAGTGGGTTGGGGTGGAGGATGAAGAATGTGGATGAGGGGGTGGTAGGTGAATATTGTGGGTGACGAGTGGACAGGCAGAGATGGATGAGGATGGTGAGTGGAAGGTAGGTATTGGTGGGTAGGTGGTGAATAGGAGTGGGTGGGTTGGATTAATGGATGGTTGGTAGGTGGGTGGTGGTGAGCGAAGATGGTGGGTGATGACTGATACTGGCATGGAAATGGTGGTCATGAGGCAGATGACTTGGGAGAGAGAGAATGTCCTCACTGATGGAGCCTGATTGACAAAATGTAGTTCCATGAATTTTCTGGAAGCCGCATTGAGCCAGATCCTACGGCTTCCACCCCCTGGATATTTCAAGGCTGGCCCCTCGCTCTTCCTCGAGACCTTCGTGGTAAAACCTACCTCTCTGCTTCCTTGAGGCACCGTAGGCTCCTCTGTGCTCCTGGACCCAAATGACTAAATAGCCCTGTAATCTGTAACATGAACATTTTCCAGGTATTTCGTTCTTCCAAAAACGTTTCCAGCGTGTTGTCAGTGTGTGAGTAGTAACTGCAGGGAGTTCCAAGAAGTGTCTTGGTCACCGGAAGCAGCCACTTGTCTTTACCAACAATTCATCTTTCATTTCTGGAAACATATAAACTAAGTCCTGTGTTATTTTCGGAGGCTGCAGTAATGTACACCGCTGCTCACCGTCCCAGGCGATGTTCCAGTCAAACGTCCTTAATTGTTGGAAAAAGAATCCACGGAGACATTTATAAATTCCGTGTATTTGCTGGAGGCTCCAGTAATCCAGTCTGCTGCCAAACCTTCTTTGAGATGCACCTGGAAGTCATTCCTAAATTCTGAGGACGCACAATGATGTAGACCTTCGTCCTATATAGTTCCCTAAAACTTCCAAACAGGATATACTGTATACAAGTCGTGGGCGTATGTCGAAGGCTGCGGTAATCCAGAACTGCCCCTTGAAGATGTACCGCTGGAAGTCTCTCGTGATTCAAGAAGCTCACAATGATCTAGACTTGCATCTTTACGTTTCTTAACAATCTTCCCGGGAGGTTTGGTATATTTCTTAGTTCCAGCAGCGATAAAGACTGCCGCCCTCGCTCCCCCTCGTCTCTAGAGATACTTCCGAGTTTTGTGTTTTTCCTGGAAGCTTCAGTGATCCAGAGCGACGTCCCCGGGGAACTTCCAGGCGGCCTCTCCACGTCTGGAAAGTCTCCATGGAAGCTTCTCTGAGATTCTTGGGGAGGGGGTGGAGAATGTTGGTGCTGTTCAATATCCAAAAGTTTCCAAAATAAACCTCTCTCTCCTCTCCAGTGTTCAACCTCGTTAAACCATACTCTTGATGATCCAGCCCCCGTTATACAATACCAGAGACTAATTTTCCAGGAGGCGCGGAGCTGGAAGCGGTTTTGTTTGGATTTACCTTTAAAACTAAACCATCATTAAGTTCATCCCTAACGCCGGAGCGACCAATTACACCACCTGCCTCACCAATTACACCACCTGCCTCACCAATTACACCCCCTCCCTCACCAATTACACCACCTGCCTCACCAATTACACCACTAGCCTCACCAATTACACCATCAGCCTCACCAATTACACCACCAGCCTCACCAATTACACCACCTGCCTCACCAATTACACCACCTGCCTCACCAATTACACCCCCTCCCTCACCAATTACACCACCAGCCTCACCAATTACACCATCAGCCTCACCAATTAATCCTAATCTAAGTAGGAGATTCACTTGTAAATACACGAATACGCTGTTATACATTACAAATATCTCGCAAAGCAATGCAAACAGTTTCGTACACATTTATAACACTTAATTAATGAAATTCTCATACATTCCAAGTATTTAAGTATTTCACAACAACGAGTTACGTAAAAGAGTACAAAAAAAAAAATATATATACTGTATATATATTCTTTAAATAAAATAGTGAGGTTTTAGTGAAGCCTGTACGATATTTATCCTGGGATTATCATTCAAATTTTATAACAATGTGAAAACTATTTACAGTGGATTGTATCTGATCAAACTCTGTGTGTGTGTGTGTGTGTGTGTGTGTGTGTTTCAGTATTTCCGTACGTGTGTGGATGTCTGTTTTACTTTATTTGTGTTCAGTATTCAAGCGTATTTGCGTATACGTGTGTGTATTTGTTTATGTATTTATACTGTGTGTGTGTGTGTGTGTGTGGTTGTATGACCTATGGTGTAATGGTCAGCATGCTCGCCTCGCAAATGAGCGAATCCTGGTTCGATCCCCGGGCAGGGTGAAACTATGGGCAAGTTTCTTTACGTCATTTGCCTGTGTCTACCCAGCAGTAATTGGGAACCTGGATGTTAATCGATTTGTGGATCGTATTCCGGGGTAATGGTTAGCCAGTGCAATTGGCAAGTTGTCCGGTCTTCTCGGACTATTCCTTTACACTGGGTCATTCAACTCGTTAACTTAGGGTGTGGTTGTTGTGTTGGCGATAGCTTTACACCTTAAACTAATTCACGTCTAGGTGGCCTTGGGCCGGCCATCCTCTTAACACGAGGAGCAACCATTAAAATAAACCATTAAAACAAAAAAATGGTTTAGTGAATTTCTAACCTAGTCAGTAATGGGAGGAATGGCTCACGACGTCGTTGTCCTTCCTGGAGAAAACTAAATCAATCTGAATGGTCAAATCATTCTAAATCGCTTACCAGCCACATGGTTTACGACGGCCTTGTCCATCCTCCGGTAAAAATAAGTGCCAATACATCTCACGAATTTGGACGGGCCGGCTTTCTAACCTGACGTCCGGTTATACGGTCTCCGGTTAACTGAAGGGTTGGTTATCTAGGCCCTAGTTAACTAGATGCTATATTATCCGAAACTTGGTCAAAGATTATCCAAAACCGGTTAACTAAACGGTAGACTATCTTGGGTAAGTTAATTGGATATTAGAGCATCCGAAACTGGTAAACTAGAGGAAAAATTCTCCTGATTTGGTTAACTGTGGACTGAAAGATCGTAATCCGGTTAAATGATTACTCGTACCTTAGTCTGGTTAATTGAAAGCTAGGTTATCCAGGTAAAATTAACCGTAAGTTAGATTATTTATACCCTAATTAACTCGAGGGGAGATTATCCAGCCGTAGTTATCAGCGACCAAATTAACCAACTTATGGATTACCCGATACAAGGTGAGTGGAGTGTGTATCAGCGGGGTCTCGGTTAATCGGTCTTGTTACGCACCTCGGCTAAGCGGACCCCGGTATGACCTTCATCTTTAAGCGGGAATATCAAATGCAGGTCATGACACGTGGAATTCTTGATTGCAGGCAGACAGTCGGAGAGACAGACAGACAGACAGACGGAGAGACAGACAGACGTACAAAGAGACATACAGAGATTTATGGACAAAAGACAGATAAACCTGAACACACACCCACACCACACACACACACACACACACACACACACACACACACACACACACACACACACACACACACACACACACAAAACACAACACACACACACACACACACACACACACACACACACACACACACACACACACACACACACACACACACACACACACACACAACACACACACACAACACACACAACAACACAAACTCACAACACAAATTCAAAAGCGTTTAATTTAGTACATTTTTTCCCAGTCATAAAATTTTAGTAGTTCGAATAACCATCATTATATAACACGGCACAACATGTATAGCAGTTAACAGCCGGTGTTGACACGGTGGTTGGGTAGTTAACGCTGGGTGGGCGCTGTTTGTGACCTAGTTTGTTATTTGTAGTGTTTATATTTTGGTTGTTTGTGTGTTATTCCTAGCTTGTGTAACGATCCATATGTTACTGATGCACAATTTACTGCGTGAGGTAGGGGGAGACTGTGTTGTTTTTTAGCAGCTGAGGGTGGGTGGGGGTGAAGGTGGGAGAAGGGGTGGGTAAGGGTGGGAGGTGTGGGGGAGGGGGAGAAGGTGGGAGAAGGTGTGGGGGAGGGGTGGGAGAAGGTGTAGGAGGAGGAGGTGGTGTTAAGAGTGGTGGAAGAAGTGGTTGGTTGTGGTAGATTGTGGTGGGAGGTGGGTAGTGGGAGGGTAAGAGGAAGGTGGTCAATGTGTGTGTGGGGGAGGGAGGCAGGGAGGGAGAAGAATGAGAATATGGATGAAGGGAGGTGTGGACTCTGGAGGAGGTAGGGAGGGAGGGACGAGGAGGAATAAAGGTGGCTGGCATTTTTGGGAGTGAGGGAGGGAAAGAGGAATGGAGGGAAAGCCTTATGGATAGAGGGAACGTGGAGAGTAGGGTGAGGGGAGGGGAGAGGCTGACATTTTTACAGCGCGCGCGCGCACACACACACACACACACACAGCAGTTCTCTAGATATAAATATTCTCAAAATAATTCAGGTAAAAACATAAATAACAACACTATCAAGTATAGCAGAGATACGATTGTGTGCAAGAGGATGACACAGTGATGTACAGAAGATGTGACAGTGATGTACAGAAGATGTGACAGAGTGATGCACAGAAGATGTGACAGAGTGATGTACAGAAGATGTGACAGAGTGATATACAGAAGATGTGACAGAGTGACGCACAGAAGATGTGACAGAGTGATGTACAGAAGATGAGACACAGTGATGTACAGAAGATGTGACAGTGATGTACAGAAGATGTGACAGAGTGATGCACAGAAGATGTGACAGAGTGATATACAGAAGATGTGACAGAGTGATGTACAGAAGATGTGACAGAGTGATGTACAGAAGATGTGACAGAGTGATATACAGAAGATGTGACAGAGTGATGCACAGAAAGATGTGACAGAGTGATGTACAGAAGATGTGACAGAGTGATGTACAGAAGATGTGACAGAGTGATGCACAGAAGATGTGACAGAGTGATATACAGAAGATGTGACAGAGTGATGTACAGAAGATGTGACAGAGTGATATACAGAAGATGTGACAGAGTGATGTACAGAAGATGTGACAGAGTGATGTACAGAAGATGTGACAGAGTGATGTACAGAAGATGTGACAGAGTGATATACAGAAGATGTGACAGAGTGATGCACAGAAGATGTGACAGAGTGATGTACAGAAGATGTGACAGAGTGATATACAGAAGATGTGACAGAGTGATGTACAGAAGATGTGACAGAGTGATGTACAGAAGATGTGACAGTGATATACAGAAGATGTGACAGAGTGATGTACAGAAGATATGACAGTGATGTACAGAAGATGTGACAGAGTGATGTACAGAAGATGTGACAGAGTGATATACAGAAGATGTGACAGAGTGATGTACAGAAGATGTGACAGTGATATACAGAAGATGTGACAGAGTGATGTACAGAAGATGTGACAGTGATGTACAGAAGATGTGACAGAGTGATGTACAGAAGATGTGACAGTGATGTTATTTTTGAAGCTGTACCTGTACTTGTATCTGTACCTGGCCTTGTACCCAAACCTGCACCACCGTCTTTTAGTGAATAACACTAAAAATATTTTAAAATACTCAGGTGCTCGCCCACGTCATTTCGCTCTACCCCCACACCTCGCTGCCTCAGTAATCTGGCCATAATGAGATGCCACGGGTCTCTTAATGACCTGGTGGAGTCTACCTGGAGGAGGTGGGGGTCTACCTGCAGGAGGTGGGGGTCTACCTGGAGGAGGTGGGGTCTACCTGGAGGTGAGGTGGAGGGGGTGGGAGGAGGTGGAGGTCTACCTGGAGGAGGTGGAGGTCTACCTGGAGGTCTACCTGGAGGTGGGTGGAGGGGGGGTCTACCAGGGAGGTGGAGGTCTACCTGGAGGAGGTGGAGGTCTACCTGGAGGAGACCTGGAGGAGGGACTGGAGGAGGTGGACCTGGAGGAGGTGGGACCTTCTACGGAGGAGGTCTGGAGGAGGTGGAGGTCTGCCTGGAGGAGGGGGAGGTCTACTGATGAGGAGTCTATCTGGGAGTCTGCCTGGAGGATGGTTCTAGGGGCTTCTTCCTTTCCTCCTCCTCCTCCTCCACACCTGTGACAGTAATTACCCGTGAGGGGGAAAAGGAATGGGTCAGTTTGATGTGTGGTGTGGTCAGATTTAGTTAGGGTAGGGAGGGTAAGGAGGTTGGGGTATGGTAGGGTAAGGGAGGTTAGGGAGGGTAGGGTAAGGGAGCTAGGGTAGGAGGAGGGGAGGTAGGGAGGGAGGGAGGGTAGGGTAGGGAGGGTAGGGTGGAGGTTAGGGTAGGTAGGAGGTAAGGGAGGTTAGGGAGGGTAGGGTAAGGGAGGTTAGGGAGGGTAGGGTAGGGGAGGGAGGGGAGGGAGGAGGGAGGGTGGGGTAGGGGGGGAGGGAGTTGAGGGGTAGGGGGGGAGGTAGGGAGGAGGGAGGGTAGTGGAGGAGAGGGAGGGAGGGAGGGTAGGGAGGGCAGGGAGGGTGGGGAGGGTAAGGAAGGTTGGGGAGGTTAGGGAGGGTAGGGTGGGGAGGGTAGGGGAGGGTAGGGTAAGGGAGGGTAAGGGAGGGAGGGGGGGAGGGAGGAGGGAGTGGAGGGGAGGGGGGGTAGGTTGACTAGTATTTACGTTACTATTGCTTCGGTGTTGTGGTAGGTGAGGGGGTGGTAGGTGTAGGTGTTGTGGTAGGTGTAGGGGTTGTGGTAGATGTAATGGTTGGGGTCACGTGTAGAAGTTGTGGTTAAGTGTTGTAGTCACAGAGGCTATGTTTACGTGAAAATAGTTGTAGAAATTGTGGTTGTGTGCGCTAGCTGTGATTAGGTACGATAATTGTGGTAGTTTCAGTTACATGTGATAGTTGTAAGTGGTTATAATTAGGTATGGAAATTGTGGTAGTCTTGGTTACACGTAATAGTTGTAGTTAATTGTGGTTTACGTGTAGTTGTGATAGTTGTTGACCAGATGAGCATAATCAGTGTTGTGTGTGGGGGGCGCCTGTCAATTGTTGTCTAATACCTTCATTATTCTGACATAACATCAATAATATGTAATGTAAAAATATTTATCACCGCCAACATGAGTGAGTGAGTTTCTATCACACACACACACACACACACACACACGTAAGCCCAAATAAAATACCCCTCTTTTAAGCCCTTGAGAGCCTATCAATAATAACAATAATGATGATAATAATGTTAATGATGATAATAATAATGATGATGATGATAATAATAATGATAATAATAATAATAATAATAATAATAATAATAATAATAATAATAATAATAATAATAACCCAATGCTCAACAAACACCCGATAATAAACAGTTAATCATCATCATCATTACGTTAATTTATAAGACTTTCCTCGCCTGACGTCACAAAGTAATTATATCGAAGGAGTGCCGTGGCCGAGTGAATACAGTGCTCACCTCTTGTCCTGTACACTGGTTCGCATCCGTGGCACCCCCAAGTTCACACCAGCTGTAAATGGGTACCTAATTTGACAGGCGGGGTAGTGAAGGGGATCATGTACAGTGCCGGAGGTTTATCATGCAGTATACTATATCCGCACTGCCCCCAAATGGTCCGTCAGGCACATGGGACGGATACTCTCTCTTTCAAAGGCTGTCTACACCACGAGGGATATGAAGGCTTACACACATTAATGACTCACTGTAGATACTAAATTGCCTCCATTAATAGGTGAGTGAGAGTCATTTTTCCTAGGGCGGTGTATGAGTGAGTTAATGAGTTAGTGAGTTGATGAGTGGGTGGGTTAGTGATTGAGTTGATAAGTGAGTTAGTGAATGAGTGAGTGAGTGAGAGTGATCAATGACCGAGTGAGTAATAAGAAAAAAAGAACAAAAGATCCACGTGTTCTTTTTAACGTATACGAACTCATTGTGCCTAAAATATACTCGTCTATACTTAGGAGAGGAAATACCTGAGGGGAGGGGAGGGGAGGGTATAAGGAAGTGTGGGGGAAACGGAAAGTGGTAGAGGGGAAAAGTAGAGGGAAACGGAAAGGGTGTGAGGGAAAAGGAAAGAGGAGGGGAAAAGGAAAGGGTGAGGGAATAGGAAAAGAGTAGGGGAAAAGGAAAGAGGAGGGGAAAGGAAAGAGTGAGGGGAAAATGAAAGGGGTGAGGGGAAAAGGAAAGGGTGGGAGGGGAAAGGAAGAGTGAGGGGAAATAAAGGGTGAGGGGAAAAAGGAAAGGGTGAGGGGGAAAGAGTGAGAAATGAAAGAGTGAGGGGAAAAAGGAGGAGGGGAAAAGGAAAGAGGAGGGGAAAAGGAAAGGGTGAGGGGAAAAGGAAAGGGTGAGGGGAAAAGGAGTAAGAGAATGGGGAAGGTGGTGATGGGAAAGGGGGGGGAGGAGGGGGGGAGGAGGGGGTGAAGGGAGGGCAGGAGTATTGGGCCATACATCAGGTGTCCCCGCGGGACTGATATTGGTGCCTTCCCCCCTCCCCCCCACCCCTCACCCTCAACCTGGAGAGGAGATGGATGGCCTCCCCTCTCTCCCTCCACCTCTTCTTTACCTTTTTCGTCACTGTCTCACATCGTTTGTTCCTCCTCCCTCCCTTCCCCCTTTCTCACTCTCCATGTTTTTGTCACTCCCTTTCTCTCGTGTTCTCCCTCCCCTCCTATGTCCTTGTTTTTTTTCTCTCCCTTGTTCTCCCTGTTCCCTTCATTCGTATTTTCTCTCCTCGCCTCCTTTATTTTTATCTTCGTTCCCTGCCTTATTTTTTTTTTTACCATTTCTCTCTCATCGTCTCTCAGTCTCTCTCATTTCGTCTCTCAGTCTCTCTCACTTCGTCCCTCACTCCCACTTTATCTGTCACTGTCTCTCTCACACTTCATCTCTCACCTCGTCCCTCACTCCCACTCTCTCACTTCGTCTGTCACTGTCTCTCTCACACTTCATCTCTCACCTCGTCCCTCACTCCCACTCTCTCACTTTATCTGTCACTGTCTCTCTCACACTTCATCTCTCACCTCGTCTCTCACTCCCTCTCACTAAACCTATACACCTATTACCCTGCCTCAAAACGACTCGCAGCTCTTCCACCCTATAGGAGAGTTTAAGTTTATTTTAGGCTCGTACAGCAACAGATACTGTTTATGTGAACCAGAGGCCATAGTTGCTTAATGTACTTGGCCTCCTGAATGTACCAGAGGCCATAGTTGCTTAATGTACTTGGCCTCCTGAAGGAATATGTTGTGGGGATAGCTAGAGAGAATATATTGTTTTGGTCACATCAGGTTAGGTTGAGGGTTGGGTTAGGGAAGGTTACGTTAGGTTAGGGTGTTTAATCATCGGGTGAAATAAGCTGAGGTGTCTAAGCTTCACGTAAATATATGCTCGAGGTTCCTGTGGTCTCCCTGCTGCCGTCCCCCGACTATACAGCCGAGCGGGAGAGCCTCGAGTACAATTGCCCTCAGCGCGGCAGTAAAGCACCCGACATCACTCTGCTGGTCCTGCTACCTCGTGTCCAAGCTTGGAATGAGCCGCTGTGTGTCGCTCTTCTGTCTCTGTCCAGTGGCTTGATGACAGGATGTGAGAGAGAGAGAGAGAGAGAGAGAGAGAGAGAGAGAGAGAGAGAGAGAGAGAGAGAGAGAGAGAGAGAGAGAGACATTATTTTGCACGTGAGTCAACCTTTGTCTCATTTAGGATTCTGTAAGTTATGCCACGTAAAAGAACGAACGCGTCGTGAAGGCACTACATATCCTCCTTCCCAGCAAGAGTCTGCTCACGGTTCTTCACTGTCCTCTCCCAGAGTCCAATTTCACTCCCCAGGTCACCCACTTCACCGTCGTTAACTAAAGCACTGCCATTCATCTGCACTTACATCCTCGCACGGTGCCTCAGAGTGTAGCCTGTCATAGCCGTGCACCCACCCAGGATGAAGGAAGCCCCCAGGCAGTTGATTGATGGCATGCAGTGGAGAAAACGCCTCCCTAGACGGATCATAACCAAAGTCATCTGCATCAAGATGGGCTTTAACGCAACAACCCTTCCACTTTTCCCCTCCTACCTATCATTGTTACATGTTCCATTTACTTTTCATTTCACTCCTCCCTACTTCTTCTTCCTCCTACCTCTCATCTCCTGTCCTCATCCCCGTTTCCCCTTGTTATCTCTCCATCTCCTGCACCCTTCGCTTTATTTTCATCTCTCTCCTTGTTTCGCCTTGGTTCCAGACGTTTATTGCTGTTATCCCTTCACCTCTGTTTGTGTCTCCTTCCTGTGTCTCCTTTATCACACTCTTCACCCTCCCCCCCTCTGTCTCTCTCTCTCTCTCTTCTTCAGCTGTTTCACCCTCTCTTTCTCCCTCTCTTTTTCAGCACTAATCTTACTCTCGTCTTCAGCTCTCACCTCTCTCTTTCAACCCTCTCAACCCTCTTACTTCTCCCTCTTTCAGCCTTCTCTCTCTCTCTCTCTCCTACAGTTCTCTCATTCTCTTCATTCCTCTTACACTATTTCTCAATCTTTTTCTCTCTATCCTTCAATCCTCACCATCTCTCTCTCCCTTCCTTCTATCCTTCTCTCTCCTCTCCATCTCTCTCTCTCTCCTCTCCATCTGTCTCTCTCTCTCTCAACCTCTCTCTCTCTCTCTCTCCTCCATCCTTCTCTCTCCCCTCTTTAACCCTCTCTCTCTCTCTCTCTCTCATTCTTTTCCTTTATCCTTCTCTCATATCCACTTAATCTATTATCACCTTCCCCCTCTCCTCGTCTCCCTTACTTCTCTGATTTTATTCCGTTCTTCCCTTTTCAATCTGTTTTGCTCTTCCACCCTCCTTTATCACTTCCCTCTCTTATGTCTTCCGTCCCACTTCCCTATTCATCCCAGTGACCATAATAATTACGAATGACTAAGAAGGGAAACAAGAAGGGAATAATAATATCAAGGTGAATAAAAGGAAGAATAGAATGAATAAAAGATAGAAGGGAATTAATGAAAGATAGAAAAGAATGAATGAAAGAGAAAGGAATAAAAAAGAGATGGGAGGAATAAGTAGATGAGAAAGTCAAAGGAATAATAGGTAAAATAAAGCAATAAGAAAGGATGAAAAATAATAATAATAATAATAATATGATGATAATGATGAATGAAAGGAAGAAGTGAATGAATGAATAACAAGAGGAGGATGTGGATAAATAGAAATAAGAAATGAAAACCATAACTCTCTCTCTCTCTCTCTCTCTCTCTCTCTCTCTCTCTCTCTCTCTCTCTCTCTAAGGTTCTAAATTATTTTTCTTTTAAATAGTAATTTTCCCATTACTAAAGGTCATACAATTGTGATGGACAATATGCGGCGCTTCCAGTCTCTTTAGTCCATGAGAAACTTTGACAAACATTAAGTACTTTAAAAGTTTGGTTAGGTTAGGTTGTGTCTTGGTAAATGTAAACAAAAATCCACTTTAATGCGGGCACGGGTGAGATAACGCCTGTTGATTGGTCCTCCGCTGCCCTATAAACATACTCATAATAAAAACAGGTAATGTTCTGGTTCAGCCTCGTCAGAAAACAAGTAAACCAGCTGCTACTAGGCTTATGGTAATCCCTCACCTAGGCCTACTCGTCTGTAAGCCTCCAATCTGATTAGTATCTTAAGCCCCTCCGTCGGTATGGGTCTATAAAACCCACACCGCCATGATACCAATAACACAGATTACAAATACCTCACAAGAGATACCACACTCACGCCGGGATACCACCATACTCACGCCGCACGCCGGTACCACCACACTCACGCCGGGTACCACCACACTCACGCCGGCACCACCACACCACGCCTGGCACCACCACTCACGCCGGGTACACCACATTCACGCCGGGGTACCACCACCACTCACGCCGGGTACCACCACACTCACGCCGGGTACCACCACACTCACGCCGGGTCCCACCACACTCACGCCGGGTACCACCACACTCACGCCGGGTACCACCACACTCACGCCGGGTACCACCACACTCACGCCGGGTACCCCAACGCTGCTGCTCTCAAGTCTATGTTAAGGTTCCGCCTCAAAAGCCTTATTATCAAGCATCAATAATATACAAGTCTTAGCACTACACTACAGTCCTCATATAGGGACAGTGTCATATACAGTAGTTGATGCCTTAACCGGCGGCCAAGAATTACCTTCTCCGCCCCATATACGTACAAATGGCCGCCGCCCCTACAGGCAATTCTCCCACTGTTGATGGCAGCCGTTGAAGCTTCATTGTGGATATAATAGTATAATACTGTACATGAAACTAGTCATTTTTATATCGTAAGGTAGTTCATGTAGTTTAAAATCATCTCTAATACAGACGTAATTAAGTTAAAAGTCAACTAGCACCTGACGTCACAGTAACAGCCCCAATCAAAGCCCTGTTGCTCTAACGTCACACTAAGACAGTAATTAATGAACATCTATCGTGTGATGTCACAGCAACAAATCAATTACAGAAATTCTAGTTTACTCTGACGTCACGGCACCCAACCACTCGGAAGACTTGCTTCACTCTAACGTCACAGCAGCTGACCAATCAAAGGCCTATATCACTCTGACGTCACGACAGTGAATCAATCAGACAGTTCTATTTCGCTCTGACAGCAATACGCGAATCAGCGTGCTCTCTTTCACTCATGCCCGAATAAGCGTGGATTTTTCCAATTACTGGCCGAGCTGCTGGTGGGGACCATCTGGGCCTGTTGACTTAATCACTGACCAGACTGCATACATGACGTGCAACGTTATCAGTGCTCGCACGCCCTCCCTCACACACAGACAGCCAGATGAATGCCCGACAATAGATAGACAGATACAACGGACACACAGACAATAGAAACAATAAGTCAAACACGGAGACAATGGTACAGACAAACAATAAGTCAAACACCGAGATCCACACACACACACACACACACACACACACACACACACACACACACACACACACACACACACACACACACACACACACACCACGAGACAACCTCTCACCCCGGAAACGTAAACATAAGGATTAGAAGATAAACAATGTACACGTGTTCTTAAGGCGACTGTTGTTGTGGAGTCAACGACCTTGAGAGAGTCATTCCTGGACTGAGGCCATAACATACCCCGTCGTTAGTACTGAATACATACAAGTGTTACCACAACAGCTAACATCATTGTTAACTCGTCAACAACCACTGCCGACCAAGCTGACGAGAACTTTTTTTTATAATACTGTATATATATATATATATTTTTTTTTTTCAGAAAACTGTTGGCACATCATCCTCAACTGATATTTTAAACGAGAAAATTATCAAGGAGTTCGGCTCTGAAATTATCAACAACATTACAAAATTAATGATTCAGTAACCATAGCACCTTCACCCACAGTACCCAGGGTGAGGGAGTTGCCTCATCTCCACTACTGTCCTTAACCCCCGACTGACTCTTGGTAAAATGATGATGTGTAAGGTGAGCAACTTCATGCACTAGACTACAGTACCCTATGTCGGCTTTACACAGCATTAAACTAAACCTGGATAACTTCATGCACTAGACTACAGTACCCTATGTCGGCTTTACACAGCATTAAACTAAACCTGGATAACTTCATGCACTAGACTACAGTACCCTATGTCGGCTTTACACAGCATTAAACTAAACCTGGATAACTTCATGCACTAGACTACAGTACCCTATGTCGGCTTTACACAGCATTAAACTAAACCTGGATAACTTCATGCACTAGACTACAGTACCCTATGTCGGCTTTACACAGCATTAAACTAAACCTGGATAACTTCATGCACTAGACTACAGTACCCTATGTCGGCTTTACACAGCATTAAACTAAACCTGGATAACTTCATGCACTAGACTACAGTACCCTATGTCGGCTTTACACAGCATTAAACTAAACCTGGATAACTTCATGCACTAGACTACAGTACCCTATGTCGGCTTTTACACAGCATTAAACTAAACCTGGATAACTTCATGCACTAGACTACAGTACCCTATGTCGGCTTCACACAGCATTAAACTAAACCTGGATAACTTCATGCACTAGACTACAGTACCCTATGTCGGCTTTATACAGCATTAAACTAAACCTGGATAACTTCATGCACTAGACTACAGTACCCTATGTCGGCTTTACACAGCATTAAACTAAACCTGGATAACTTCATGCACTAGACTACAGTACCCTATGTCGGCTTTGCACAGCATTAAACTAAACCTGGATAACTTCATGCACTAGACTACAGTACCCTATGTCGGCTTCACACAGCATTAAACTAAACCTGGATAACTTCTGGTAACTTGAGATGATGTTCAAAGTTTTCGACACACCTGATCATGTTCTCATTATGTCCCTCATTGATTTTAGGAAGGTGTTGAACCACTACTGCCCTCAAGGAACTGTGCCAGCTGGGGTGTCGCTCATCCCCGTTCCCCTTCACTCACTACTTCGTCTTAGGTTCCGTCAGTGTCAAATATCAGTGTTTGGTCAGATTGGGACGCCATTACTTGTGTACTGCAGCAAGACATCCAACTAGGACCCATTATATTCTTGCCTATGGTCAAAGGGTTACCTGAGATTCACCAAGTCCCATAAAATTGTATAAGAGATTTTAATACTTATACTACTGACACCAATGTTTTTAAAATTTTAGAGTAAGTATAAATAATCCTTGACAAACTAGATGACGAAGACGAACATGATCCCAAACACTCAGTAATGTGAACCAACCTTCAAGTATCCGCTAAGACCAACACGGGGCACTCCTACTGTTCGCCTCACGTCAAGGTACTGAGGCTCTGTATAAACTCACTACTTAATGAAACTGTCTCCTCAATATAAACATACAGTATTATGTTCTATATAAGGAATTACTATAATGTGGTATATCAGGTCACAATACGAGTCTGTAGTTCCTGTACGGCTCCCAAGACTCACACGAGATAGAAGGTGAAGTTCATTGAAGGTTTATGTGAGTTTATTCTTCCAAGTGATGGTACAGGTTACCAGAATGATCCTTTTACCTTAAAGTTACCACCCAACACACACGCTACTGGTACACATAACCCACACTACACCAAGACTGCTGGATAGCCCAGGTTATAGACTCAGGACTAACTGGGTCTATTGTGGATACGAACAAACCATGTTTAATAGTAATAATAATAAAATTATCATTATTGATGATGATTATTATTATACACACAATAAAGTTCCTGGAAATAAATATACTCACATACCTACACAAAGACAAATACACATGCACGGACACACACACACACACACACACACACACACACACACCTAAGGGAATAACAAGATTTAGGGGAAGTTGGCCACTTGAATTTGCATAAACTGAGGAAAACACTTGAGTGTTACCAGAAGACGGCCAAACAAGACCACACCTAAATAAACTCGAGTCACCCCACAACACTTCCTCTGTCCTTCACACCAATGACTCTCACACATAATCTTCCTGAAACTTGACGTATCACAGGGTCTGGGTGTATTAATCTGTTGGCTATATTGCCCGAGACGGCACCACTTGAATGGTAACACTGTATAGCGATGCTGGGTTGGCATCAGTGAGGTGTACCGATGTGTTGGCAATACCGTCCAAGCAGCAGTATTATGGTGCCACTTCGAATGGCAACACTGGCAGTATTACTGTACTGGCAATAGTGTGGTGGTTGCATTGCCAATAATGTGGTACTGTTTAATGGGAAGTTGGTAAAACTTGGTGGTAGAAAGACTGGCAACACTGGACAGAAGTGAGGTCTGAAATACTGAGAAATTACAGCGTTACCAACACTGGGGAACTGCGGAATTGGCAATACTACGGAATACCTCTGTGTTGGTAATAATGGAGATTATCTCGGGGTTGGCAACACTGGAGGAGTATCTCGGGGTTGGCAACACTGGAGGAGTATCTCGGGGTTGGTAACACTGGAAAGTATCTCGGGGTTGGCAACACTGGAGGAGTATCTCGGAGTTGGCAACACTGGAGGAGTATCTCGGGGTTGGCAACACTGGAGGAGTATTCCTGGGGTTGGCAACATGGAGGAGTATCTCGGGGTTGGCAACACTGGAGGAGCATTCAAGGCTGGCAACACTGGGAGTATCTCGGGGTTGGCAACACTGAGAGTATCTCGCTGGCAACGCTGAGGAGTATCTCGCTGGCAACACTGGAGGAGTATCTCGGGTTGGCAACACTGAGGAGTATCTCGGGTTGGCAACACTGGAGAGTATCTTCGGGGTGGCAATACTGGAGAGTATTCGCTGGCAACACTGAGGAGTAATCTACAAATTCAGGGAGGGAGAATGAAAGGCGGGAACAATGGTGACCAATGTACACTACTCGCGCCTTTGTACCCCCTCCTGCTCCCCCACCCACGCCTTGTACCCCCTCCTGCCCCCCACCCACGCCTTGTACCCTCCTGCTCCCCACCCACGCCTTGTACCCTCCCTCTGCTCCCCACCCACGCCTTTGTACTCCCCCCTCCTGCTCCCCACCCACGCCTTTGTACCCCCTCCCTACTCCCCCACCCACGCCTTTGTACCCTCCTGACTCCCCACCCACGCCTCTTTGTACCCCCTCCCCTGCTCCCCCACCCACGCCTTGTAATTCTCCTGCTGCCCACCCACGCCTTTGTACCCCTCCTGCTCCCCCACCCACGCCTTGTAATTCTCCTGCTCCCCACCCACGCCTTGTACCTCCTGCTGCCTGGCACCCACGCCTTGTAACTCTCCTGCTCCCCCACCCACGCCCATGGTAATTCTTCTGCCTCACCCACGCCTTGTACCCTCCTGCTCCCCACCCACGCCTTGTACCCTCCTGCTCCCCACCCACGCCTTGTGTACCCTCCTGCTCCCCTGCACCCACACCTTGTACCCTCCTGCCCCCACCCACACCTTGTAATTTCCTCCTGCTCCCCACCCACACCTTTGTACCCTCCTGCTTCCCACCCACGCCTTGTACCTCCTGCTCCCACCCACACCTTAGGTTCCCCCTCCTACTCCCCACCCACGCCTTGTACCCCCTCCTGCTCCCCACCCACGCCTTGTATCCCCACCATGCCTTGCCCCTCCTACTCCCCACCCACGCCTTGTACCCCCTCCTGCTCCCCACCCACGCCTTGTACCCCCTCCTGCTCCTCACCCAGTAGGCGGGAAAGGCAACTACAACAGTAACGGGAGGGAGAACACAACGACAGGAATAACAGAAAAGAAACAGGAACAACAGGAAAGATACAGCAACAGGAACAAAAGAAACAACGGGAAGGATACAGTAACAGGAACAACAGGAAGGTCACAGCAACAGGAACAACAGGAAGGATGCAGAAACAGGAACAAAGGGAACAACAGGAATAATACAGCAACGGGAACAACGGGAAGGATACAACAACGGGAACAACAGGAAGGATACAGAAGCAGGAACAACAGGAAGGATACAGAAGCAGGAACAACAGGGAGGATACAGCACCAGGAACAATAGAAACAACAGGAAGGAAGCAGGAACAGAAACAACAGGAAGGAAGCAGGAACAGAAACAACAGGAAGGATACAGCAACAGGAACAACAGGAAGGATACAGAAGCAGGAACAACAGGAAGGATACAGCAACAGGAAGGATACAGCAACAACAGCTGGGACGGGACACACTAATTACAACATTCACCCAGAGTTTCACACTTTTGTAAGCTCTCCCAACATTCTTCTTTTAATTTTCCTAATGGCGCTGACTTGTCCACCCCATGTGCCAATATGTGGTGCTATTTGAGAGAGAGAGAGAGAGAGAGAGAGAGAGAGGAGTGGGGGGGGGGACTTCATGGTCTCATGACGTCACCAACTGAACAAGCAAGTGCTTCACCGACTAGGATATTGATCCGTTTGATTCATTTAACTGATCGACTCGTCCAATCCCTTACCAGATGCTTCACTGCTTTACTTGTCAGCTGCTTCACTTGCTAGCTGCTTCACTTGCTAGCTGCTTCACTAATTCACAGATTCATTTCCTTATCAGCTAGTTCACTAATTCACTCCCTTACCAGTTCCCATATACGTATTACACTGATTCGGTAGGTAAACAAAAAGCCTTCACTCTTCTCGCTACTGATAGGTTTTCTTAATTAAAACTAAGACCCCCGAAGAGTCGTTCATTTTACTTAATGTGTTGAAATAAGCCAACAACACCTTTCTATTAAATTAAATCTCTGTTCCCTGCACAGGTAAACAATTCAACACTGTTCTTCGTTGTGAAATTTCAGTAACAGGTAATATTACGTAACCTAACCCAATCTTCGAACAAACTGACGCAATAAAAAATCAATCGGTATGCTGCATGACCCGTGACGTCAGAACAGGTAAGGTCCGAGTGGGTGGCGTGGCAACACTAAACACAACGACACTCACGCTGTCCACTAATTGGTAAAGTTAGAATAGTTTTTGTTTATACGGGACAAAGATCCGCATTTATGGTCACCGGGAACCTCAGGTGGTCGCCTGTGCACAGTCCCAGTCAACCGATTCCTATACCGTATGAGGGGACCCTATGGATAAGAGACATTGAGAGTTCCCCTTTTAATACTTAGTAATATATTATCATCTTTATGTGTAAGTCTTGCAATTGCCTCATTACAGGGGAATAAATTACACCCAGAAAGCTCTTATATATCTTCCAGACGTCCAGGACTCGTCTCAACACTTCTCTAATAATAATAATAATAATAATAATAATAATAATAATAATAATAAATAATCCACACCACTCAAGCACTTAGGTTGTATTTAATATTTATCATGGGCGGAAGAGTTTTACACAAGAGAGCAAAACATAAATGAGTGTAGTTGTATCGTGCATTACCGAAGTCTTCAATCTCAAACATTTTAGCAGGAAGGAGATAATGGTATATTTTTGGCGGGAAATAGACGAGGATGTAGTTTTGGCGGGAACGACAGGGGATACATTTATACATTTTTGGCGGGAGAAAGATACACATGAGCGGGGAACATGAGGAAGATGGAGTACAAGGGAGGGAATTATTTTTGGAAAGAAAGAGAAACAAACAAACAAACAAACAAAAGGGAAAAAATCTGCGGGAAAAAGAAAAATTTAAGATGAAAGTGCGAGGAAAAATGGTGGTAAGAAACGAGACCAAATTTGGCGAAAACGAAAGGATTAAATTTTGGAAGGAAAAATCACATGTAATTTTGACTTTAACTTCAGTGAGAAATTTTAACGGGAACTGAAATGAAATGGGAGGAGAAGGAAACTCGACGAAATAAGTGTAACATGCGCACATAAATAAGGGAACCATAGCAGTAAGGGCGAAGAGGATAGCATTCGAGAATTTGCATAGTAAATGTGTTTTGAATGTTGAAAGGACGAAGAGAGAGAGAGAGAGAGAGAGAGAGAGAGAGAGAGAGAGAGAGAGAGAGAGAGAGAGAGAGAGAGAGAGAGAGAGAGAGAGAGAGAGAGAGAGAGAGAGAGAGAGAGAGAGTGTGTGTGTGTGTGTGTGTAAAATTGTTTTCCTTCATCATCGTAATCTGCACTGGCATCCGATCAATGTAAATATTTGACAAGTTCCAACACACAACGACCTAGACAGAAATATGATTAACGCAAACATGAACACTGAATCAACATGAATACTGCGTCAACACGAATACTGCGTCAACACAAATCTGCGTCAACACGAATACTACATCAACATGAACACCTTTACGTAAAACTTGCCCGAGTCGTGATGCTCAACAAATCCTAAGACGTCAACCTCATTTTCCTTAACTGTAAAGATACGTCAGACAAACTAGGTCAGCTATAAAAAGTAAAAACTAGGTCAGCTATAAAAGGAAGAAACTAGGTCAGCTATATCAGCGCAGGTACCCGAAGCTACACTAAGCACCATACGAAGTTATGGATTTACCCGGTACCTTTCACCTGTGTTGTGTGTACAGGGAGGCTGACTCACCTCTCACTGTATACAGGAAGCCAACACACTAGTCACCTACCACGGTTGCACCTACACTCACCTGCAAGGAAGAAAGGTGAAAGTGAGAACTAGAAATGCATTATTGTATACAGTGAATAATACAACTGATAAAAAAAATACAACAGTTAGTAATAATACACATATGTCAATACAGTAAATTACATAGTAACACAAAAATACAGTAATACATACAATACAAAACTACAATACAGCAACACACAACAAACTACGACAGTATACGCAACAAACTACGACAGTATACGCAACACACAACAAACTACGACAGTATACGCAACACAACAAACTACGACAGTATACGCAACAAACTACGACAGTATACGCAACAAACTACGACAGTATACGCAACAAACTACGACAGCATACGCAACACACAACAACCACGACAGTATACGCAACAAACTACGACAGTATACGCAACACACAACAAACTACGACAGTATACGCAACACACAACAAACTACGACAGTACACACAACACACAACGACAGTATACGCAACACACAACAAACTACGACAGTACACACAACACACAACAAACTACGACAGTATACGCAACACAACAAACTACGACAGTATACGCAACACACAACAAACTACGACAGTATACGCAACACACATACCGACATAATAATATAAGACCTTCAAGAATCACTAATATTTCCGTTTTAATAAATATTTTAAAACTGTGAGTGAAGAAAATTGTTAGGTGAACCCAGTATTGACAAGTGGTTTCGCTGTGAGGGGGAAATTATAATACAGTTGTGATGCTTCTGTCAAATGTTTCCCTTCCCCTAAAGACTTTATTTTATATAGATAACAGCTAGTGGACTCTTGTTACGGACTCTTAAGCCATTTTATTCTCACCCAGTGGACTCTCAGTGGATTCTATAAACGGACTCTCGGCCAGTGAACTCTCAGCGAACTCCCAATTAGTGGAGTCTAAACGCAGCGGACTCTCACTTCACTGGACTCTTTACTGATATCGATAAACAACTACTGGACTGTCTCAATCACACTCCATTTTCTTGAGCATTTAAGAAATCCTGAAATTGTTGAAGGTAGAAATATTCACAATTACTTTTACAACTCACCTCACAGTCAAAAGGTCATTTCTATAACTCACCTCACAGTCAAACGGTCATTTCTATAACTCACCTCACAGTCAAACGGTCATTTATATAACTCACTTCACAGCGAAACAGTCATTTACACAACACACTTCACAATCAGTCGTTTCTACAACACATTTCACAACCAAACAGTCAGTTCCACAACTCACTTTACAGTCACTCATTTCCACAACTCACTTCAGTCACTCATTTCTACAACTAACTTCTGGGAACTTCGCCTCGCAAAATATCACCAAAAGATAGGATAATTGCTCACAGGCTAAGGACACGGTTCATTCCTCCCTCTGTTTCTCACGGTCTTTCTCTACAGCGCCGCCCTCAGGAGCTTAAATGACGTGATAAAAGCCAACGGTAGTGGGTAAAATGACTCTAGACTAGTGAGGTGACGGGAATAACTGTGACCGAAGCTGGAATGGTGAATAAAACAGTTAAGGGCGTTGGTGTGGTAGGATAAACGGTCAATAACGTTGGTGTGGTAGGATAAACGGTAAAAAACGTTGGTGTGGTAGGATAAACGGTAAAAAACGTTGGTGTGGTAGGATAAACGGTAAAAAACGTTGGTGTGGTAGGATAAACGGTAAAAAACGTTGGTGTGGTAGGATAAACGGTCAATAACGTTGGTGTGGTAGGATAAACGGTCAATAACGTTGGTGTGGTAGGATAAACGGTCAATAACGTTGGTGTGGTAGGATAAACGGTCAATAACGTTGGTGTGGTAGGATAAACGGTCAATAACGTTGGTGTGGTAGGATAAACAGTCAATAACGTTGGTGTGGTAGGATAAACAGTCAATAACGTTGGTGTGGTAGGATAAACGGTCAATAACGTTGGTGTGGTAGGATAAACAGTCAATAACATTGGTGTGGTAGGATAAACGGTCAAAAACGTTGGTGTGGTAGGATAAACGGTCAATAACGTTGGTGTGGTAGGATAAACAGTCAATAACGTTGGTGTGGTAGGATAAACGGTCAATAACGTTGGTGTGGTAGGATAAACAGTCAATAACATTGGTGTGGTAGGATAAACGGTCAAAAACGTTGGTGTGGTAGGATAAACGTCACACCGGTGATAAACGGTCAATAACGTTGGTGTGGTAGGATAAACGGTAAAAACGTTGGTGTGGCGGGAACGATTAGAAACGTCAGGGTAACAAGAAAACGTTCTAGTAGTAGAAAAAGGTTAGGTGACAGGAAAAAGGTTGGGTGACAGGAAAAAAAAAGGTTGGGTGACGGGAAAAAAGGTTGGGTGACGGAAAAAAAGGTTGTGACAGAAAACAAAGGTTGATAACAGGAAAAGGTTGGATAACAGGAAAAAGGTTGGGTGACAGGAAAAAGGTTGGGTGACAGGAAAAAAGGTTGGGTGACAGGAAAAAGGTTGAGTATGAGAAAAAGGTTGGTGACAGGAAAGGTTGGGTGACAGGAAAAAGGTTGGGTGACAGGAAAAAGGTCAAAAGGTTGGGTGAAGGAAAAAGGTTGGGTGACAAAAAAAAGGTTGGGTGACAAAAAAAGGTTGGAAAACCCGTTGGTGGAAAGAATACACAAAACAGTGGGTGGGAAAATTTATATTAAAACGTTGGAGTTTGGGAGAGGAAAACCGTTATAACACTCATGATAGAAAGAACATTTAAAAACATTGAAGGAGCAGGAAAAACAGATTATAAATATTGGCTGAGGGAAAACCGGTTATAAATGCTGGCCTGGCGGGAAAACTGTTAAAAACGTTGATATAGCTGGAAAAAATAAAATAAAATAAAATGGTGTCGCAAAAACAATAAAACTAAAAATTAACGCAGGAAAAAACATTAAAATCGTTAGTGTAACAGGAAAAAATTGAGAAAAATACGGTTAAAAACGTTAGGGTGGCGGGAACGAGCTGCGGCGGGCACCTTGTGGGGGACAGATATGTGCCTCCCTCATTGTGCCTCTGTGATGACTAGACCTCACCAGCCATGTCCAGGAGGAACGGGGAGATATACATAATATACGTACACACAGGCGGCAGGACAGATATATACAGTACATAAACATCGAGCATATACATGCACACACACACACACACACACACACACACACACACAGAATAAAAAAACAAAAAAACGTAGACAATACAGTTTCCAGCTATTGTGGAGCTCCTCAGAAAATATAATTATTATCTTGATACAAACAGGAGAAAAATGTTTTATGAAATTCTGACTGACACAGTGGCAGGAGGGAGGAGGGAGGGAGGAGGGAGGGAGGGAGGGGAGGGTGATGAGGTGGTGAGGCAGGAAGGTGGAGATAGTGAGTGAGGGAGGGAAGGAGGAAGGATGGAAAGTGAGGGAGAGAGATGAGGAGAGAGAAAGTGAGGAGGGAGGGAGGAGGAGGGAGGAGGGAGGGAGGAGAGAGTGAGGAGGAGGAGAGAGAGTGGGGAGGGGAGGGAGGAGGAGGGAGGAGGAGGGAGGGAGGGAGGGGGAGATTGGAGGGGGTGAGGCGGGGGTGGAGAGGTGAGTGAGGGAGGGAAGGAGGAAGGAGAAGAGTGAGGGAGAGAGTGAGTGAGTGAGTGAGGAGTGAGTGAGTGAGGGAGGGAGGAGGGAGAGGGAGGGAGGGGAGAGGAGGGAGAGAGTGAGGAGAGAGGAGAGAGTGAGAGAGGGAGAGAGTGAGGGAGAGAGAGAGGAGGGAGAGAGAGAGTGAGGGAGAGAGGGAGGGAGGGAGGGAGGGTGAGGAGTGAGGGGAGAGAGTGAGGGAGGGAGGGAGGGAGAGTGAGGGGAGGGAGAGAGGGAGGGAGGGAGAGAGTGAGGGAGAGAGTGAGGGAGGGAGAGAGGAGGAGGGAGGAGGAGGGGAGGGAGGGAGGAGGGAGGGGAGGGAGAGAGAGGAGGGAGGAGAGAGAGGAGGGGGAGAGGAGGAAGGAGAGTGGGAGGAGGAGGGAGGGAGGAGGGAGGAGCGAGTGAGAGAGTGAGGGAGGGAGAGAGTGAGTGAGTGAGGGGTGGAGGGAGGGGAGGGGAGGAGGGAGGGTGGAGGAGGGAGAGAGTGAGGGTGAGGAGGGAGGGAGAGAGTGAGTGAGTGAGGGAGGGAGGGAGAGAGAGAGGAGGGGAGAGAGGAGGGAGAGAGAGAGTGAGGGAGGGAGGGAGGGAGGGAGGGGAGGGAGGGGAGGGAGAGGGAGGGAGGGAGGGAGGAGGAGAGTGGAAGGGAGAGAGGGAGGAGGTGAGGAGGAAGGGTGAGAGAAGGAGAGAGAGATTGAGGTGGTGGAGGCAAGGAAGTAGAGATAGTGAGTGAAGGAGGTAGGGGAGGAGGGAGGAGAAGGAGATAGAGGGAGATAATGGTGAGATAAGAAAAATAGAGATAAGTGAAGGAGGGAGGGTGGAAGAGAGAGGGTGAGGAAGGAGACGGTGGTGAAGGAGGGTGGAGATGGTGGGGAGGTGAGAGAGAAGGGGGAGGAAAATGGTGGAGAGGCAGGGAGAGAGACAGTGAGGAGGGGTACCAGGAGGGAAGGAGTGAAGGGGGAAAGAAAGAGGGAGGAAGAAAGAAGAGGAAACGGCGGTGGGGGAGAGGAGAGGTTAATGAAACAGAGTGAGAAGAAAGAATAGGGAGGGAGGGAGGGAGGGGTGGCGTTAGTAAAGGGAAAGGAAGAATTGGTGGAATGGGGAGGTGGAGGACAGAGAGAAGTAGACAAGTAAAGGGAGGAGAAAGAAGGAGGGAAGAGAAAGTGAGGAGAAAGGAATAGAGAGGAGACGGAAATGAGAAAGTGAGGAGGTAGGAAAAGAAGGAGGAAGTGGGGAGTAAGAGAGAAAGGAGGAAGAGTAATGACAGGGTGAGAAAGTGATGAAGGGAAGAGTAGATGGAAGGAGAGAGAGAGAGAGAGAGAGAGAGAGAGAGAGAGAGAGAGAGAGAGAGAGAGAGAGAGAGAGAGGTGGGGAAAGTGAGGCTAGAGTGAAGCTGAGTGAGGAAGTGAAGAAGGGAGGAGAGAAAGGGAGGGAAATGGAGGGAGGGAAGGGTCGAAAGGAGATAAAGGGAGGGGATGGAGTAGAAGAGAGGGAAGAGAGGGAGGGAAGGGAAAGGACAGCGTGAGAGGAGGGGATGGAAAGAAAAGAGGAGAGAAAGGGATGGGCGGCGTATGGGGAAATTAGGGGAGAAAAGGGGAAGGAAAGAAGGGAAAAAGGAAGAAAAGAGGAATGGACAGAGAGGAAGAGAGAGAAGGGACGGAGGGGAGATCAGACAGTTAATACCAGGGACCAGCAAGGTGATATTGGTTCAATGTTGACAATGACTGATGGACACACACACCAGCCTCTGTGTGTGTGTGTGTGTGTGTGTGTGTGTGTGTGTGTGTGTGTGTGTGTTTCCTGTTCCCCAATTTCCTCTTTCTTTACTTCTATTACTTCATATTCTTTCTTTGCTCTCTCTCTCTCTCTCTCTCTCTCTGTCTCTCTCTCTCTCTCTCACCACATTGTAAGCCTCCACGTCACTGACCATAACTTAACCTAATCTGTTCATTTCTTCACCTTTTTAAGTCTCGTCCATTTCACACATCCTATTTACTTCCCTCATTTGCATCGCCTCAGAATTGTCTTCACCCCCTTACATTATCCTCTTCAGCCTTCCATTACCTTCAGTGTTCTTATTACTTCACTAACTTCATTCCTTCCTTCTCTTCAACACCATCATTGTCTTCACCTCAATTGTGTACCAAATCTTTAACCGCTTTCACCCATTGACTTCACTATTTCCTTCACTGCTTCATCATTATTCCTTCACTTCCTTCATCACTTCAGTTATCTTCAGCCACTCTTGTCTTCACCCCTCTCCTCTATACAAAGGAGGGACGAGAGTGGGAGAGGGGAAAGTGAGGGTGGAAGGGGAGAAGGGAGAGTGAGTGGGGAGGGGAAGGGGGAAAAGTGAGTGGAGAGGGGAGGGGGAGGGGGCAGTGATTAAAGTGGAAAGAGGAAATGAGATGAAATCGTGAATGAGAGAAATGGGAAATCGTGAATGAGAGAAATGGGAAATTGTGATAAAAAAAGGAAGAGGGAAAGAAGTGGTAAATGGTAAAGAAGGACGAATAAATGTAGGAATGAAGGAATATCACAAGTGGAAAGGAAACAAATAAACATAGGGAATATTATGATAAAGATACACAGAGAAGGAGAACTACATTAATAAAGAAGGAGAAGAAAAATACTGGATTAACGAGAAAAGAGTAAAAAAAGAAGAAGAAAACACGATAAAAAGAAGGAAAATTAGGGATATAAATAGCGAAAAAATATGATAAAGATGTAAAAAAAAAAGAATAGGGTGATAAGAACGATAAAGAAAGGGGAACGGGGTATAGTAAATCGAGAGAGAACGGAAACTTGAGAATAAAACAGAGGAAGAGTGTAAAGACGGATGATGATTTAAGGGGGCAGATAAAAGGAGGGAGAGAAGAGAACTGTGTGTGTGTGTGTGTGTGTGTACGGGAGAAGATTGGTTTGGTAGTCCGTCTTTCTCCGGTGACCTGTTTGTACACACACACACACACACACACACACACACACACACACAATCATCTTACTCTATAATTACCAACACAAGTCAATCACAAGTGACAAAAACAGACAGTCAAACAGACAAGAGCCGTCAGATAGACAGACATACATTCTCTTAACTCGAAACCACAGCCAATTAGGCACCAACTCGCCCTTTAAGTGGTGACAGAAAGAGACAGAGACAGACAGACAGGGATTGA
Source organism: Homarus americanus (assembly GCF_018991925.1). Classification (NCBI taxonomy): domain Eukaryota; kingdom Metazoa; phylum Arthropoda; class Malacostraca; order Decapoda; family Nephropidae; genus Homarus; species Homarus americanus. The sequence continues at coordinate 8,511,370 of NW_024722227.1, forward strand.
GAGGAAAGGCTGGTACAGGAAGGACGACAGGAATAGACAGAGACGAACATAAATATAAACAAGTAAAAGAGACAGACAGACAGACAGAAACAAAAAGACAAACCATACAGACAGGGACCGAAATATGACATACATTGAGAAAATCACAGACTAAAACAAACACAGGAACAAACAAAAACACAGACTAAAACAAAGACAGGAACAAACAAAAACACAGACTAAAACAAACACAGGAACAAACAAAAACACAGACTAAAACAAACACAGGAACAAACAAAAACACAGACTAAAACAAACACAGGAACAAACAAAAACACAGACTAAAACAGAGACAAGAACAAACAAAAACACAGACTAAAACAAAGACAGGAACAGACAAAAACACAGACTAAAACAAAGACAGGAACAAACAAAAACACAGACTAAAACAAACACAGGAACAGACAAAAACACAGACTAAAACAGAGACAAGAACAAAACAAAAATACAGAGACTAAAACAAACACAGGAACAAACAAAAACACAGACTAAAACAAACACAGGAACAAACAAAAACACAGACTAAAAACAGAGACAAGAACAAAACAAAAACACAGACTACAAATAAATACAGGAATGACAAAAAACACAGACTAAAACAAAGACAAGAATCAAACAAACAAACACAGACTAAAAAACAAAGACAGGAAACAAACAAAAATACAGACTAAAACAAACACAGAACAAATAAAAACACAGACTAAAAACAGAGACAAGAACAAACAAAACACAGACTAAAAACAAACACAGGAACAAAACAAAACATGACTAAAAACAAACACAGGAACAAACAAAAACACAGACTAAAACAGAGACAAGAACAGACAAAACACAGACTAAAAAAAACAAACACAGGAACAAACAAAAACACAGACTAAAACAAAGACAGGAACAAACAAAAACACAGACTAAAACAAACACAGGAACAAAAAAAAAACAGACTAAAACAAACACAGGAACAAAGAAATAAAAACAAAAACAGAAACCCAAAACGAAAACAGACAGACAGACAATAGAACCACCACCCTGGGAGTCAAGAAACAACCAACTTAGCGAGAGGTAATAAGTGGTGGTTGCCGTAATTAGCGCTTAAGCAGAGCTAATTAGACCATTCACCCTGGCTAGAGGAGAGTATCTGGATTCTCTTAATGCCCTCCTACACCATCTTCACTACACACTATAACAACTCTCAACCAACACCTACACAACCACCACAGTCTTCTGATATACGCACACACACACACACACACACACACACACACTAAAAAGGTATAATCTGTGTACCGTGTGTGTGTGTGTGTAGAAGGTTATTATTAGAACATATGCTGTTACTATTGTTGATATTATTATTTCTACGACTACTTTTATCCTTATCATCGACATTACAATGCTATTATTGATATTATTATTAAATTACCTTTATCATTATTTTCATTGCAATTACAATTCTAATTATATTATTATTACAAGTATTAATACCATTATAACGTTATTGTTATTATTATTATTATTATTATTATTATTATCACACTTGCAAGACTTTTTACACTCGAGAGGGTCAACAGACTCCAGCTATAATATACACAACAATTCTCCCTCATTCACACCCACATGACGGCTGGTGACCCCTGACCCCGGCCAAGTGGTCAACAAGACAGGAGAACATTTATCGTTACACTGTTGTCTGGGAACGTCAACAAGACCCCATTATACCGAGTCTCGTGTGTACTGGTCACAGGACACGGGAATATTGAACCCAAAAATAACCCCCAATTTGTGGAGGTTTGGGGTGACCATCTGAACTCTGTAAAGTGGTCAAAATATATGAAATTCAAAACTTTTTTATATCAATTTTTTTATAGCAAATCCCATGTATATTGGTTGAATTACGACATAGGTTAGGTGAGGTTTATGGTTAATATTTCAGTCCACTCTGTGTTCAGTGGCTGTTTCACCTTGGCCTTGCTCTCAACTGTTCATATTAATAAAGTCCACAGTATCAGAAATCAAAGTTAAACACAAATAGATCAATCGATAACTCGTGAGATGGGCAGGTGTATACATAAGATACACATACGAATAACTAAATACATGGACACTCACATATAGACAGATAGCTCGACCTGCAAATAAATATAGACTCAAAGATAGAAGGATAGAAAGATAAATGATTCTTCGTTCAGTAAAATTGTCATAAAATAAGGTCACATTATTCCAGCATGTCATATATATTGCAAGTATATACATAGTGCATATAGACGGTGCAGGTATATACACCGTGCATATAGACAGTGCAGGTACATGCAGTGCAGGTATATACAGTACAGGTACATGCAGTGCAGGTATATACAGTACAGGTACATGCAGTGCAGGTATATACAGTACAGGTATATACAGTACAGGTATATACACAATGCATATAGCCAACGCAGGTGGACTTTAATTTCTCACACAAGGATGCCACAAAACACGTCTCCCAGGCTACCTATGTTTCTATGGTTACTCATGACCAGGAGAGGATACAAGATGGCGCCAGGATGTCATGTGACCTAACCTGACCAATCACATTAGATCTATCTCGTGAGACCAAGTTCGGGAGGGGGGGAGGATTGACCTTGACCACGTAAGATCATTAAAAAAGGTCAAAATAGATTAAATAAGAATGACTAATCAGGGTGTAATGACCGTGATAGATTAAATAAGAATTAATTATCAGGGTGTATTGGTTGGATCACGGCCTAAGTCTATCATGTTGGTAATTAGTTGAGTGGGCATTAAAGTAGTGATGATTATTTGTTTAGTATTATTAAAAGGGACAACAAATAGAGGAAGAAGAAGAAAGAATAAAATGAAAGAATAGACCAGAATGAAGGAAAAATGGAAGAATACAACATAATTATCATAAAATTATTACTAGCAATATTACCACCACTATTATCACCTGTATGATGAGGTGGTATAAAATCTCTCGTACGTACACACACCCCCCCACACACACACCCCCCCACACACATATTTCCCACCCACAGAAAAAATATTTACCTAATATAGAGAATACTAAAAACAGACAGTAATAGACAGACAGACAGACAGACAGACGATTCATCTACTGTCAAACAAAATCGTTAAATCCGGGGTCGAAAACTGGAGAGAGAGAGAGAGAGAGAGAGAGAGAGAGAGAGAGAGAGAGAGAGAGTGAAAAAAGGTGAAAAAAATAGTGACGTCACCAGCCACAATAATAACAGTGTGAGTGGTCCATTAATATGCTAATTACTAATTACCACAACAAATAAAGCAAAAAGTTATGCAGTCCACTCACAAAATGGTATTAGCCACCCCGAGCTGATGTGTGTGTCTGTCTGTCTGTTAGTTGCTTCTTCCGTGTGTGTGTGTGTGTGTGTGTGTGTGTGTGTGTGTGTGTCTGTCTGTCTGTTAGTTAGTTGCCTCTCTACTGTGTGTGTGTGTGTGTGTGTGTGTGTCTGTTAGTTGCCTCACTGTGTGTGTGTGTGTGTGTCTGTTAGTTGCCCTTACTGTGTGTGTGTGTGTGTCTGTTAGTTGCCTCACTGTGTGTGTGTGTCTGTTAGTTGCCTCTACCGTGTGTGTGTGTGTCTGTTAGTTGCCTCTACCGTGTGTGTGTGTGTTCGTTATTGCCTCTACCGTGTGTGTGTGTGTGTGTGTCTGTTAGTTGCCCCACTGTGTGTGTGTGTGTGTCTGTCTGTTATTGCCCCCTACCGTGTGTAAAAAATCTGTTAGTTGCCCCTACTGTGTGTGTGTGTAGAATCTGTTAGTTGCCTCTACCGTGTGTGTGTGTGTGTGTCTGTTAGTTGTCTCTACCGTAATAATAATAATAATAATAATAATTAACGGTTTATTGAAAGAGCTTGGCAGCCAGAAGGCTGAAAATATACAGTTACATATTTGGGGAATGGGTTACGAATTACAAATAATATACAAGTGACATAAGTGACACAGATAAGACATATAATAACTAGATGGGGAAAAGCTCAAACTACAGTGCATTTCAACATAGTGACAGTGCAAGAAGTAGTATTTACTGGGAGTGAATACACTGGTTTATTACAAGTTATTGATAATATTTACAATGGTTGGGACTGGGCTGTTCTTATAGCGATCAGTTCGTGCACGTATGGGCTGGATGCGGTTGTGGTGTCGAACAGCAATTCTCGGACAAGGGATCTCAGGTGGTAGTAGGAGCCGGTGTCGGGGATGGTGTAGAAGCTTCTTACCAAATTTGCAGATGAGGTCGTGGTGATGGTCAGTGAGAGTCGAAAAGGTCAGTGTGTTGAGCGCTTCTTGATATGTGAAGTAGGAAGGGGAGAGAATAATCTTGCATGCCCTCTTTTGCACTTTTTCTAGGTGTTTACGTTGTGTGGCATTTAGGGAGGATGACCAGGTGGGGGAGGCATAGGTGAGCTTGGGAAGTATGAATGTTGTGTAAACACTGAGGAGCTCGTGTGCAGGAACTCCGAGGGACTTGAGTCGGCGGAGGAGGTGGAGACGGAAACTGGAGGATTTGAGAACTTCAATGACGTGTGGTTTCCAATTTAGTTTGTTGTCTATGGTGACGCCGAGGAGCTTCGTGGAATCTACAACCTGGAGTGTGTTCGGACCTAGAGTAATGGAAGGAGGTGGGACAATGTCGGAGGAGAGGTTGATGTGCATAACCGTGTCTTGGTATGGTTGATGGTGACATGGTTGTTGGTGGCCCAGTTTCGGAGACTGTTCATCAAATCCTGAAGGGCGGTATAGTTGGGAGCAGAATTCACATCATGATCCCAATGGTGGAGCTGTCGACATATTTCCAGCGAGCAGGGGTTTCTCTCTTAGGGCATCATTGATGAGCATAAGGAAGCAGAGTGTGTGTGTGTGTGTGTGTGTCTGTTAGTTGCCTCTACCGTGTGTGTGTGTGTCTGTCTGTTAGCTGCCTCTCACTGTGTGTGTGTGTGTGTGTGTGTGTGTGTGTGTGTGTGTCTGTTAGTTGCCTCTACCGTGTGTGTGTGTCTGTCTGTTATTGTCTCTACCGTGTGTGTGTGTGTGTGTGTGTCTGCTAGTTGCTCCTACCGTGTGTGTGTGTGTGCGTGTGTGTGTCTGTTAGTTGCCCCCTCACCGTGTGTGTGTGTGTGTGTATGTCTGTCTGTCTGTTAGTTGCCTCTACCGTGTGTGTGTGTGTGTGTGTCTGTCTGTTAGTTGCCTCTACCGTGTGTGTGTGTGTGTGTGTGTGTGTGTGTGTGTGTGTTAGTCCCCGCTACTGTCTCTGTGGTGTTGTCTGCGTCTGTTAGTCCCCTCTACTGTGTCTGCCTGTTCGTCTATACCCACCGTGAGCTGATAGAGTAGTAGCTTTCTGTTATTCTCATTACTGTGTTGCTCTGGTGACTGTCTGTCTGTCTGTCTGTCTATTATTTCCTGCTCTTGTAAAGCTGTGATGATGTCTCTGTCCTTCTGTCTACAGTCACCGTGAGCTGATAGTGATTCTCTTAATCCCCGCTTCTGTCTATCTGTCTGTCTGTAATTACGTGGCAGAGCTTAGAGAAAATATTGATCCTGGAGGAGGTGAGGAGGGACCCGCCCTGCTCATGGTCGGTGCCGGGGCGGGCGAGGCCAAGGGTGATCCTCCACACCATCACAGGCAGAATAAAGCCAATAAATTAAACCCGACTGGAAAACTTGACCAAGACAAGGGTGGGGCGTATTAGTGGGGGGGGGGTAAGGGGGGGAGGAAAGGGTAAGGGGGAGGAAGAGAGTGAGGAGGAGGAGGACAAGGAGGTCGCCGCCCCTTCATCACAATGATTACGAGGGGCGAATAGTGCATAATACTCTCTCTCTCTCTCTCTCTCTCTCTCTCTCCTGTAAAAGATGTGTTCCAGCTTGGATGTTTCTTATCCATTATCCGTCACCCAGCAGCACTGTCTTCCTTAAAAAAATAAAAATAAATAAATAAATATACGCTGGACGCCATATTCCTACCCTCTCCACGTCATCGTACTCAAGAGATCAAGTCATCGTACTCAAGAGATCAAGTCATCGTACTCGGGAGGTAAAAAAAAAGAATCAAATAATAATAATAAAAAACAAAATAGCACAGAACTCACTCTGGTATTTCTCCTACTTACAATATAGTGCAATGAGAGAATTTTTTTCCTAGTAGGTAATAAACGCTAATTATTGTAATGTCTTTTTTTTTTTCAGGAATAAAAATGAGATTCACTAGGGTGTGTGGAGTGAGGGAGGAGGGTAGAGGGAGGAAGGAAAGGAGGGAAGGAGGAGGGGAGGGAAAGAAGGAAGGAAGGAAGGAAGGAAGGAAGGAAGGAAGGAGTGATAGGGTAGAAGAGATGGTAAAAGAGAGGAATAAAGGAATACATATAAGACAAACACACGAGAGAGAGAGAGACTTTCCCTTATAAACCAGAGTCTTTTAAACGTCAACACAGTAGACAAACAGCTTAACTAAATACCTTCAGAATCGGATTAAATCAAGTGTGTGTGTGTGTGTGTGTGTGTGTGTGTGTGTGTCAGAGCAGGTCAAACACACACACACTCCTCCCCTGCCCCACCCCCCCCACACACACAGGTGCCCGTCGTCGACACCTGAACCTCATTAATTCCAGGACATGTAGCCATAGCGTCCACCTCCACAGCCTGAGTAACACCCACCACTCCTCCCCGGCCTGCCCCCCGGCCTGCACTTCCTCTGTAGGTCGTGATGAAGGGGGCAAGAGTATGGTAGGCCGATCTGTACTTCAGGTCGGGTAGGCTGACCGCTCTCTTTCAGGTGTGGGTAGGCCGATCTGCTCCTCTTTTCAGGTGTGTAGGCCGATCTGTTCTCTCTCTTTTTCAGGTGTGGGTGGCCGATCTGTTCTCTCTTTTCAGGTGGGGGTAGGCCGATCTGTTCTCTCTTCTTTTCAGGTGTGGGGTAGGCCGATCTGTACTCTCTCTTTTCAGGTGTGGGGTAGGCCGACCTGTACTCTCTTTTCAGGTGTAGGGTAGGCCGACCTGTACTCTCTCTTTTCAGGTGTGGGGTAGGCCGACCTGTACTTCTTTTCAGGTGTAGGGTGCCGATCTGTACTCTCTCTTTTCAGGTGGGGTAGGCCGACCTGTACTCTCTCTTTTTCAGGTGTGGGTAGGCCGACCTGTACTCTCTCTTTACAGGTGTGGGGTAGGCCGATCTGTACTCTCTCTTTCAGGTGGGGGAAGATCTGTACTTCTTTTTCAGGTGGGGTAGGCCGATCTGTACTCTCTTTTTCAGGTGTGGGGTAGGCCAACCTGTATTTTTCAGGTGGGGGTAGGCCGATCTGTACTCTCTTTTCAGGTGTGGGTAGGCCGATCTGTACTCTCTTCAGGTGTGGGGTAGGCCGATCTGTACTCTCTCTTTTCAGGTGTGTAGGCCGATCTGTACTCTCTTTTCAGGTGTGGGTAGGCCGACCTGTACTGTAGGTCGTGATGGTCGAGGTAAGTGTATGGGTTTTTTCCGATGTTTAAGTCAGTGAGAAGTGTAGATGAATAACTAAGAGAGGTGGAAAATAACACTCTTCTCTCTCTCTCACTTCTCATTTTTATTTCTCTTTCTCTCACTTTCTAATGCTTTGTATCTCTCTCTCTCTCTTTCTTTTTATCTACGGGTATTTAAAAATAACAGAAAAAACAAGTACTAGTGAGTGAGTGAGTGACATTCTCTGTGAGTGAGTTACATTCTCCGTGAGTGAGTGACCGCCCTGTGGAGTTACTGACACACATACATTTAGTTAACTGTAGTTGAAATTAGTTCCCATTAAGCTAGGAAGGTCACATTAAATTAATTGGACAGGATATAAGAGCCTCTTCCAGGTGTATTAGTTTTATCCGCCAGTGAGTGAGTGAGTAAGAGAGTGAGTGAGTAAGAGAGTGAGTGAATGCGTAAAGGAGTGAGAGAATGAGTAAGGGAGTGAGTGAATGAATAATTTTTTAGGACAAATTGTATGTCGAGGGAGAGAGAGAGAGAGAGAGAGAGAGAGAGAGAGAGAGAGAGAGAGAGAGAGAGAGAGAGAGAGAGAGAGAGAGAGAGAGAGATAAGAGATAGGTAGACAGATTACCAAGTATACACAAACACAGACAATGCAGGTATACAAACAAAAGGTAAATAATAGGTCATTTTAACCCTAGGATGACCTAAAGCACCCATTAAAAGCTACCAATTACCACAAGTGTTCTTAAAATGTAATGCTGGTGTGAGTCATCAAATAATAACAAGATAAACAAAGTAAATGCAAAATACATGACTAATGGTATTGAGCATTTAGGCTAGAGATTAAGAATGGTAGGGATTCGAACCAACGGTACCCAGACAAATATTCACTGGATAGGGTTACGTTAGGGTTGGGTTGGATTGGGTTAGCTTAGGATGTTAGGTTAGGATGTTAGCGTTAGGTTAACTTTAGAAGAGTTTTTGTCCGGTGAGTTTTTGTCCTACCCTCGAACTGCCACATTTAAACGTAAAGTCGAGTTTTTTTTTATCCCGTGATCTAGCGAGACGGTTCAGTTGGATGCGGCATCAGACGACTCTACCGTAGGGGTGGAGCTTTTAGGCGTCCTTGGGTTCAGTGTCGGTGTGAAATTTGACCCCAGGAGAAGCTCTACCGGGTTGAGAATACCCTAACACTAGGGTGGTTCACCTGACGTCAGGGGTTTATTGTTTCACGGCTCCTTTATCGAGCAGCTTCGAACCTTTAACCTGGAGAGAGAGAGAGAGAGAGAGAGAGAGAGATTAATACTGAGACCAAGCAGAGAGAGAGAAAGAGAGAGGGATGTGATGCATTATGTAATCACCATGACAAGCTGTGCTGTACCGGCCTGCAGAACATTTGCTTAATTAAACTACAAGAAATTATGTAGGTGTGAGTGCAATAAGGTCCCGGATTCTCAAGGTTCAATCATCAAATTTCTGCACTAACTCGGGACCATGAAAAGGAAAATTACCCTGTACCCAGATAATTCCAACACACGGTGAGCAAAATGTCATTGAAAACGCGCCGAGACTCTACCTAGATGCGTTCACTAAACAACCAATTAAAAAGTAAGTAATGAACGAATGCACAAACGAATCCGAGTTCATTAGATATGAGATAAAAACAAACGAACGAATCCGGGTTCAAAGTGTTACACACACACACACACACACACACGGACGGACGGACACACACACACACACACACTATCAAGAAGCGCTCAACACACTGACCCTTTCTGACTCTCACTGACCATCACCACGGCCTCATCTGCAAATTTGGTAAGAAGCTTCTACACCATCCCCGACACCGGCCCCTACTACCACCTGAGATCCCCTGTCCGAGAATTGCTGTTCGACACCACAACCGCATCCAGCCCATACGTGCACGAACTGATCGCTATAAGAACAGCCCAGTCCCAACCATTGTAAAATTATCAATAACATGTAATAAATCAGTGTATTCACTCCCAGTAAACACTGCTCCTCACACTGTCACTATGTTGAAATGAACTGTAGTTTGAGCTGATCCCCATCTAAGTACTATATGTCTTATTTGTGTCACTTAAGTCACTTGTATATTATTTGTAATTCGTAACCCATTCCCCAAATATGTAACTGTATATTTTCAGCCTTCTGGCTGCCAAGCTCTTTCAATAAACCGTTAATTATTATTATTATTATTATTATTACTACACTGCTCTCCCATACGCTCATTATAAACCAATCAGCGCTTTACGATCTTACACAATACGCACTAAACTCTTCAGATATTTTTTTACGATTCATTGAAATTTCGTCTATAAAGAAAAAAAAGTCGTAAATATAAGAAAACAAAACAAAATCGTAAAAAAAGTTTGAATGAGACGAGAAAAACCTTTTTATGCTCGTCCCCACTTTCCTCCTCCGACACAAATTACCTCCCTCTCCACCCCCCATGCCACCTCTCCCTTCTCCATCCCTCGTGCCACCTCTCTCATCCCTCACCCCACCTCCCCCTCTCCTCACCCCTACCTCCCTCTCCAACCCCCCCTTCCACTACCTCCCTCTCCGCCTCTCCTCACCCCTACCTCCTCTCCTCATCCCTACCTCCCTCTCCAACCCTCCCTTCCACTACCTCCCTCTCCGCCTCTCCTCACCCCTACCTCCCTCAACCCTCCCTCCCTCCCTCTCCTCACCCCTACATCCCCCTCTCAGTTTTAAGTTACCATAGAAAACAGGACGGCCGAGGAGTTCAATACGAGGGAGAAACCTGGAGGACCTCACTTAGAGATTAATTGCCTGGAGACCAATCACCTGGAGATACAGGACAGTCACCAGCGGTCACTAGGAGTCACCAATCTGCGACATTTGCCCCGCCACGGTAACGACTCGGGGATAAGGTCTGTCTCCGTGCAGGTCAGGTCAGGTGACATTTTTTTTATTCACTAATATATTCATGGAAAATGGAGTTTGTAAAAGTCTTCTATGAATTGGATGGAAAAATTATTATGGTATTTGTAATCGATCCGTCAGTTGGTTTTGGGAGTAGTACGAACACCTGACAACACGTAGCGGGGGACTCACTAACGCTGACACCGATATAGACTAACGCTGACACGGATATAGATTCTAACGCTGACATCGGCGTAGACTAATGCTCATCTTTACACTAATGCTGGTGCTAATACAGACGTCGAAGCCGAGACCGACGCCGAAACCGACGCCAACACACATTTTACACCGACGCCGACATTTTACACCGACGCCGACTGACAACTAAAGGAACACTGTAGGTAAATTGAAAATAATAAAATAAAGCAAAAGTTAAGGTCACAAAAGGAAGAGAAGAAAATTTGCTGGGAAATAAATTTACCTTAACAAAATAGTGTCACGACTTTGGAAATAAGGGGAAAAAATACACCCATAAATAAAGTTAAACAATAAATAAAAAACACGTAAATTAATAAATAAATAAGAAGAGACAAAACAAAAACATATATTTATAAAGTATATAAACGACAAATAAATAAAACGAAAACACCAAAAACACCGCCAACCCCCCCCGTGACCTTTGACCCTCTATAACCAAAAATACGCAATTACTACACGTTTAAAACACCAAGAAAGTGTATTGATGTTAACTTTCACCTAGAGTGGTCGAAATACTGTATGACCTATTAACAGTTCAACATAATACAATATACAGCGACTTATTTTTACAGTTTAATTCATCCATCCCAGTCACCAACTTCTCTAATCTCAGTTTCATCCATTAATTACATCTTACCATTATACCCTAATCCTTGGCCCTCCTACCCTAATCTACCCTCAGTTTGACCCAATTCTATGACCAAATTATCACACTGTCCTTATTCTATAGATGCCAGTGCCTCGCTGCTGCCCCCCGAGCCTGTTGGTTGGTCCTCAGTAAACGTCCACAAGAGGGTCAGTTACGTTCCCACACTCGTTTGTTGATTATTATTATGAGTGTAGGAGGTAGGCAGGTAGGTAGGTAGGCAGGTAGGTAGGTGAGGTAGGTAGGTAGGTAGGTAGGTAGGTAGGTAGGTTCAGCAGCTTATATCCTTACATCCAGTGAATTTGACGACTCTGGAACGAATTAGAAACATGAAGAGGTGTAATCTCTCTCTCTCTCTCTCTCTTCCTAGCTAGGGAGTTAAAAAAGCATAACTCTAATTATCTTTTAAACCTTGGGAATTGAGAGCATATATACGAGGACACACGTACACACCGCGTGAGGAGAGAGAGAGAGAGAGAGAGAGAGAGAGGTGGGGCAATGAAGGCAGATGTAATTCCACACGTGAAGGAGCCTCCAGGAAGGTGTGGTAGGATAGTGGACACCTGGGAGGAGGAGGGAGGAGGAGGAGGGAAGGAGGAAGAAGGGAAGGAGGGGATGGTGGAGGAGGGGAAGAAGGGTGGTCGAGGAGAGAAGAGAGAGTTGAAGGAAGGGAGAGAAGGAGGGAAGCAGGGTAGGGAGGAGAAGAGGAAGGGGAAGCACGAGGAAGAGTAAGGGGAAGCAGAGAGAAGAAGAGGAGGAAGACAAAAGAAGCTAGATGAAGAAGGCAGTGGGGGGAGAGGAGTTGGAGGAATGGGGAGAGGGGGGGGGAGAGGCAGGGTGTGGGGGAGCTGAGGGAAGGGGAGAGAAGAGGTGTTACAAGAAAGTGAAAAGGGAAAGCAAAGGAAAGGAGAAGAAATAAAAGGAAAAGGGGGAGGAAAGAAGGCAGGGAAGGAAAACAGGAAGGAAAAGGAAGGGGGATGGTCTTCTATGGGTGAGAAGAGAGAGAGAGAGAGAGAGAGAGAGAGAGAGAGAGAGAGAGAGAGAGAGAGAGAGAGTGTGTGACCATAAACAGGTGTGGCAAGCAACAAGTGTGGAGAAGACAGGTATAGTAATGAGATATGGGGGACAGGTGTAGGACGACAGATGTGGTGAAGACAGGTATGGAAGAGATGTAGAAGGACAGGTGTAAAAGGACAGGTATGAACAGAACAGGTGCTTAGGTGAAGGTCCAACACAACACTCATTTCAGTAGGCGGCTCGTATAAGACGCGATGCACACAAGTAATTACCATGTGACTCTCTCTCTCTCTCTTTTACACACTTTAGGACTAAAACCCCTCACCCCTTAACTCACCAAGTGCCACAACACCACCATTATTCATCACCAACACGTGTATGTGAATAAACAACAGAATTTATGCGTTCCACCGCCCGACTCAAAAGATCCTAAATATAGACATTCCTCGTAAGTGAAGATTGAAAAGAATCGCCTCGAAGATAATCCCCCAGGACAACTTATTTCACCTGAAGATTAACCATTCTAACGTTAACCCAATCTAACAAAAAACCTAATCTAACCTAAATACAGATACGAGTACATCCTTTGTCAAGTTAGTTCCACTCTCACATCTTCCCTTACGAGAAATATCCACCGTACGGATCTCTTTGACTCCCAGGTACAGGTCCCCCGTCGCCTTGTCTAGTAACCCGAGATGATGGATTCGGTCACAACTCCTTCACCCAGAACAAGAAGGAGGAAGGGGAGAAGGAGGTACTGTCTGTACTGTTTATTAAAGTCCTGCCGCCTCTCCTTTGGTTAACATTCACTTAACAAACTTTCTAATCGAATTCCCACCAGTAACGTGGTTCTTATTGTTAAGTGGTGCCGGGGAGGGGGAGGGGAGGGGGGGAGGGGAAACATTATCTTACTTGGTAAAATCGGTATAGATGGACAGTAGTGGCCCTAAGTAAAATCGTCACAGGGGAACATTACCTCTTATTAAAATCGGCACCAGGGAACAAGAAGACCTTTCTGTAAATCGGCACGGGGATCAATATCTCATTTAATAAATTCGGCACAGGGGAACAAAAATGCTCCCCCTCCCACTGAACTAACGGTGCATATGATCATCAACTTCAAGTGTGAGGCTCAATGTAAAGCAGTAACAGTGCCAATGTAAACAGTAACAGTGCCAATGTAAAACAGTAACAGTGCCAATGTAAAGCAGTAACAGTGCCAATGTAAAGCAGTAACAGTGCCAATGTAAAGCAGTAACAGTGCCATCGTGGGAGTAGCTCACACTCGCCTCTCCAGCTGCCGTTCACAGCTCGGACAAACAGCATCAGTTCCAGCATTTGACTTGTGAATAAAACTATTGATCATGCTGTAGGTTGGGAAGGGTGGGGGGGGGTAGGAAGGGGAATGGGGGAGGGGGTAGGGAAGGAGGAGGAGGAGGAAGGGATGGGATGGGAGAAAGGTATGGGTGATTGGCAGGAAGGGCGTATTGTGAAAGGAAAGGAGGGAGGGGGGGAGAAAGGTGTGGGTGGAAGGAAAGGGGGGAAAGATAAAGGCGTGGGTGGTGGGGAGGTGTAGGGTAAGGAAGGTTAAGGGATGTGGAGATAATGACGACATTGTTTACTAACATCTACGCCACACTAAAAGGTGAACCGTTCAGCTGAGTTATGCACCAAGATAGCTGTTTACATGAATTAAACCCACACAAACAAACAACAAAACACCCCACATCACGAGAGGATCACCACAAGTCGGAAACATTTACAATTCAACTTGGAGCCGCCCCTCAGCCAGCCCGCCCACAGCCACTCTCTATCACCCCATACTCTTCCACTCTACAAACTTTTCCACTTCTCTTCCCACACATCCCTCCCCTTCTCCCCATCTTATCCTTCCCACCTCACCTCCTCCCCAAATCTGTCGGGTGAAGAAACTATTTAATAAAAGAGAAGGTGCCGAGAAGAGTTGCCACCCGGGTATTAAATTCCTCCCCTGGCAAAGTTGGCGGGAAAGTGAAGAACAGTGCCCACTCAAGACGGGTCGCGGCACCCCTACATTGTGTTCGAACCTTGAATACATTTACACACTTTCTGGAGGAGAGGCTTTAAAACCGCTATTTCTACCGTCGAATCGAACACAAATTTTAGCATTCACCAAATAACAGACCTCTGACGTCCGCCCTAGTCTAGCGTCAGGACAGGAAGATGAAGGAAAACGAACGTGTCTAAAAGTGTTTTGTAAACATGGCCGTCGGCTGTATCGTCCCTGTAGAGTGGCGCCAACCTCCCTCCTCTCCCCCAGCTGACTAGTGTCGACCACGCACGAGATAACCAACATGGCCCAAATTTTACAGTAAGGAGCAGAGAAACAAGAAAACGAGGGTATTATCTGCCTCCCGGATAACCTGGCAGGAAGGCTTGGCTGAGAGTGCCTACCTAACCCGTCCTGTTTCAATATGGACGACCTTGATGGTGCTAACGAGGGACGTGGAGGTGAGAGGAGGGGGAGGAGGCTGGGGGGCGCTAATGGTAAGCGATGCTGCTACGCTACGCCACTGTTGTTCCTGATACTGTTACTGCTGATACTGTTCCTGTTGCTACTGTTTATTTTTACTTTTCCATTTCTGTTGTTCCGTTTATTGCTGCTGCTACTACTACTACTACTATTTCTGCCCTTCGGGGCACACTATACTGCTTAACGTCAGATATCCTATGCCGAGTTTCATATATATACTGTACACATGATAAACCATTCTGGGATTCAAGATGACTGAGATGATGTTTTATTGATCTCTGACGGACGGACTGATGGACTGACTGGTGGACTGACGGACGGACTGATAACTGACGGACGGACTGGTGAACTGACGGACGGACTGGTGAACTGACGGACGGACTGATAACTGACGGACGGAAGAGATGACGGACGACAACCTCAACCACTCATCTACTTCATCCATCCCTTCCTATCAACCTACTCACCAGACTACCTATAGCCATAAGCCATTCAATTCGGTTTCATCCACAAGCTAACTCATCCACATCCCTTCCCACCCACCTTAACACAACCCATCCACATACTATTCCCCACTCAATTCACCCCATCTCTTATCAGCGAACACACACACACACACACCCCCTCCCATCCACTTGTCCACAACTCAATCCACACACTTTTCCATCCGCTTTTCCACAAACAACCTTCCATACACCTTCTCCACAAGTCAGCCACACACTCTCCCATCCATCTTGCCACAACTCATCCACATACCCTCCCATCTTCAACCCATCCACCTTTCATCTTCCACCATCCCATCCTCTCCCACATACCCGAGTCTGCCAGCCACAACATCACACCTAACGACAACATTCCACTGTACCACCACCTTCCCTTCCCCTTCCCTTCCCTCCCCTTCCTACAACGAAAACAGGATGAGGAAGAGGAGGTAGAAGAGAAGGAGGAGGAGGAGGAGTTGGAGGAGAAGGTGGTGGAAGAGGTAAAGGGAGGATGAGGAAGGGTGAAGGGAAGAGGTGGAAGAGGAAAAGTAGGAGGAGGTGGAAGAGGAGCAGATGGTAAAGAAAAAAAAGACGACTCAGAAGACGAGGAAGAATGGATGGTGGAGGAGGAGGAGTACATGGTAAAAGAGGAATAGGAAGAACAAGAACAGGAGGAGGAGGAAACGGCTCAACAGCTCAACACAGGAAACGGACCTCCAAATCTTCCTTGTGAGACTGATCTACCGCGGATGGTGGAAGAGGAGGAGGAAGGGGAAGAGAGGAGGAGGAAGAGGAGGAGGAGGAAGAGAGGAGGAGAAGAGAGGGGACGAGGGAGAGGAAGAAGGGGGGTGTAAGAGAGGGAGGAAGTTGAGAAGAGGAGAAAAGGGAAAAGAAGGAGGAAGAGGAAGATAAAGGGAGAATAAAAAGAAAGAAAGAAAGAATGAAAGAAAGATGAGGGTGATATAAACAGAAAATAAATAAAATGCGGATCAAGGAAGAGAGAGGGAAGAAGAAAGGGTGAGGAAGGAAGAATAATAGGAAGATAAATGAAGGAAGAGGGGAGAAGATAACGAAAGAAAAATCCACAACTTCTGTGTAAATATATGAGGAGAAGGTGAATAAGGAAGGAAGGAAGGAAGGAAGGAAGGAAGGAAGGAAGGAAGGAAGGAAGAATGAAGGAAGGAAGAGCAAGAGGACGCGGTGGGAGGCTGCTCTACCACGGGTGACGTAAAATCAATGCCAGCAACGTTGCTTTAGAGGGTGATGATGTTGGGATCAGGTAATGACCACTAGTGTGTGTGTGTGTGTGTGTGTGTGAGAGAGAGATCAACAACTTACAATAACAATTATCACAACAATTACAATAACAACCACAACAACAAAAATAAGCTACACTAACAACAACCACAACAACAATAACAACAAGAACCACAACCACCACAACAATAAGCCACACTACCACCACAACCAACAACCCACAATAACAACAACAACCACCACCACAACAATAAGCCACACTACCACCACAACCAACAACCCACAATAACAACAACAACCACCACCACAACAATACACACTACCACCACAACCAACAACCCACAATAACAACAACAACCACCACCACAACAATAAGCCCACCCTCACCCACACTCCAGATTAACAGTCCCGCCACCACACTAAGCCATCACCAAGCCAGGCAAGCGAGCCATTAGCAACGTGTCCCAGGGGTGGTTGAGCCATTTGTCATAATCACCGAGAATAGAGGAAAAAGAAGGAAAATGAATCTTGCGGTAATTGGCCTAAAATTAATGTGACAGCAGCTCCAATGTGTGTGTGTGGGGGGGGTGGTGGGTGGGGGTGGGGTGGAGGTGGGGGGTGGTGGGTGGGGTGGTGGGGAGGGGAAGGTATTGACATGGTTCCACGAGCCAGGAAAATGCCGAGTGTTTCACCAAAATATCGAGTCTGGGACCAAAATACTGAGTCTGGGACCAAAATACTGAATTTCACTTTTCATTTCCTTCATCTTCTTCATTCCTGGCACTGTTCACCCATCATTCCAGCACTTTCCTCCATCATTCCTGGCACTGTTCACCCATCATTCCTGGCACTGTTCACTCCATCATTCCTGGCACTGTTCACTCCATCATTCCTGGCACTGTTCACTCCATCATTCCTGGCACTGTTCACTCCATCATTCCTGGCACTGTTCACTCCATCATTCCTGGCACTGTTCACTTCATCATTCCTGGCACTGTTCACGTAATCTCCTTAATTCTTTCCAAGTATCATACGTAGAAGACCCTCCTCCGCCTACACAATTCTTCCCATCTACCTACAATATACCTAACCTAACCCAATTTCAACCAAACCTAACCTAACCTAATCGAGTTTAACCTAACCTAATCCAAGTAATCCATCCACCTATACCTAACTTAATCTAACCTAAGCTAACCCGATCTAAACCTAACCTAACCCAACCCTAACTTAACCCAAACCAAATCTAACCTAACACAACCTAATCCAACCAAACCAAACCTAATCCAACCCAACCTAGACCCAACCTAAACCTAACCTAACCTAACCTAACCTAACCTAACCTAACCTAACCTAACCAAACCAAACTCTACCTTACCCATTCAGCTATAGAAATGAGCCGGGCATCTTTATACTGTACCCCTGATCTCGGCTCTACACTACACGGGTATATAAACACCATCAATTGAAACCTGTAAGTTATTCATGTTACCTTTCAGAGAGTATCACATCAATACACCGCTTACCTGAAGATTAGACACCCCCCTTCACAGTATATTTCACCTGAATGATTAAATTCCCTTACGTTACCTGGTGGAGTTGGGTTGGGTTGAGTTAGTTATGGTTGAGTCACGTCAGGTTAGGTTAGGTTATGGTAGGTAAAGATAAGATTAACGTTATGGTGTTGAATAATCAGGTCAAATAATCTACGGTGTCTAATATTCAACTAACACAACAATTATACGACAGGTGTCCGCCCCCCTCCCCCACACCTGCCGCCAGCGAATAACCACATAACCATAATACTTAACAAATGTGATCATAAATCGGAGAGATCCATCCAACGACTGATACACCCGTCACTGTTATGGGAAGGTCCGGGCAAGACATATGGGCCCCCGCAGGAGTGGACATTTTTAATCAGGCTGAAATATTCCCCTTTTTAACGACCATCACACTTGTAGGGTTGTAGTTTAAATCAGTAGTGTTAAGTGTAGGTCAAGTTTATGTAGCACGTAACAGAGAGAGAGAGAGAGAGAGAGAGAGAGAGAGAGAGAGAGAGAGAGAGAGAGAGAGAGAGAGAGCTTTTATGTTAATTCTGTACAAGCGCCTCCTGCACTATCCTCAAGTGAAGTCCTCGGAGGTGCCTCTATCCTGCCCTCGTCAAGTGTAGGTCATAGCAGGCAGCCGCCGCTTCCTACCATCCTGGAACTATATTTTTTTTTTACCGTCATTATGTCTATCCTACCCACGTATAAACCTGCACCTCGTTACGTGTAGGCCAGACACACAGTTATTTAAAGGTCAACTCCATTCACATTGTTATAATACTGAATGACATCCCTACTCGACCTAATCCCACTGCAGTATGACGTCATTGGTCGACCTACGCAAACACACACACTCACACTCACACACACACACACACACACACACACACACACACACACACATTCGCGAGCATTAAAAACGATAATTAACGATCCATCCCCTTATTAATAAACCAGTGTTAGGGCAGTCTTTATAATTCACCCACGCCATAATAAGCATCATTCAACGCCACTAACGGCCCGGTAATCACCCCGACATGCTCGTTACCACCTTAACTACTTTGCTACTTCATTAACAGCATCTTTATCGACCCCGGACACCCTTGAGGCGTGGTTGGTTCGTTAGCTGGGAACATATTTTTGCCTTTACAACCTCTTTACCTGAACAGCCTCGTTAACAACCGAACATCTTCGTTTACACCTGAAAATCCTGTTACCAAATGAACAATATCGTTACCACCTGGGCAATCTCGTTACCACCTGGACAATGTCGCCACCACCTGAACAATCTCGTTACCACCTGAACAATCTCGTTACCACCTGAACAATCTCGTTACCACCTGAACAATATCGTTCCCACCTGGACAATGTCGCTACCACCTGAGCAATCTCGTTACCACCTGAACAATCTGGTTACACCTGAACAATCTCGTTACCACCTGAACAATCTCGTTACCACCTGAACAATCTCGTTACCACCTGAACAATATCGTTCCCACCTGGACAATGTCGCTACCACCTGAGCAATCTCGTTACCACCTGAACAATCTCGTTACCACCTGAACAATCTCGTTACAATCCGAATAACATCGTTAAAACTCGAACAACCTCATGTATCGCCCCCAAACAACCTCGTTACCACTTGAACCATCTCGTTACCAACTAATCTACCTCGCTATTTTGAGAACAACTTTTTTTTTTTACTGCAGCGCCGACCACACCGTCCCCCTGTGGCTTAGTAGACAGTATGGTTGGTTCACCTGAGGATTAGACACCCACCAGGTTACTTTCCACTGAATGACTAAACACTCCTAACGCTACCTGATGGACTTAGGTTAGGTTAACATAAATTGGGTTTGGTGAATGGTTAGGTTAAATTGGGTAAGGTTAAGTTAAATTAGGTTAAATTAGCTTTGGTTGGGTTAGTTTAAATTAAAAAAAATTGTCTGGTTAGGTTAGCGTTAAGTTTGGCCAATTTAGCTTCGTTTAGTTTAGCTTTAGTTTAATTTAGTTTAGCGGCGTTAGGTTAAGCTAGGTATGGTTGTTATATGTTATGTTATGTTATATGTTATGTTATATGTTGTTATATGTTATGTTATATGTTGATATATGTTATGTTATGTTATATGTTATTTTATGTTATATGTTATGTTATATGTTGATATATGTTATGTTATGTTATATGTTATTTTATGTTATATGTTATGTTATATGTTGATATATGTTATGTTATGTTATATGTTATTTTATGTTATATGTTATGTTATATGTTGATATATGTTATGTTATGTTATATGTTATTTTATGTTATATGTTATGTTATATGTTGTTATATGTTATGTTATGTTATATGTTATGTTATATGTTGTTATATGTTGTTATATGTTATGTTATGTTATATGCTAGTGAATCAAAAGGGAAAATAATCTGGCGTGGGTAATGTTCTGGTGATCCGTATACTCTGTCCGCCAGTGACCATATTGGCTGGTCAGGAGTATGGCACCTATTCCCACGACCTTCTTACCTTTTATCACATTATTAACCTCATTATCACCCTATCCTTATTATCAGCCTCATTACGACCCTAATTATCTCATTTGTACCCTAACACCGGCCCCTTCCTCATGATCACTCTTAACAGCTTCGTTACCACCTAAACAATTTCTTTATATCCTAAACAATGTCATTACAACCACAACTACCTTATTACTACCCTAACAACCTCGTTTATAAATTAACAGCCTCGTTTCTTTCCTCATAACCACTCTAACAGCTTCGTTACCACCTAAACTGCCCCTTTACATCCTAAACAACGTCATTGCAACCATAACTACCTTATTACTGCCCAACCAACCACTCTAAAGCCTCGTTACCACCTAAACAATCTCTTTACACCCTTAACCACTTCCTTACCTCCATAATCACCCCCAGTGTACCATTAACCACCTCGTTACCAGTACTTAGGTCGTTGGCTAGTTATGAATAAACTTTTTTTCCTCCCCTCACACGCCGTAATCCACTTCCTCTCACCCAGGCCTGTAATCCGTTCTCTCTCATCTATTTTCTTTAACCTTCTGTTTTATCCATTTTCTCTGTCTACCACATTTACTCTAACTTGTTTTCAATAATCTGTTTCCTTTAACCATTTTCTTTTACTTTACATGATTCATCGAACAAATTTTCTTTATCTGATTTCGTTCAAATGCTATACTAACCCAATTTCATGAACCTATTTTCATTAAACTGATTTCCTTTCCCCATTTTCTTTGTGGTGGACGTCCGCTAGGGGATGGGATAAGGAACTTTTGTCACCGAGGGAACAATGGCGTAGGTTGTTTAATGGCCCCGAGTCGCTCCTTACTCCGATTAATTGGTCTAATTATCTAAAGGGGTGAAATATGGTAATTATCTAGTTTAACATGTTAAATGGGCTCTCTCTCCAACATTCGAGGTCCTCAGTTCCCTTTCTCGATTCTCTCTTCCCTTTCCTTTCTCGTTTATTTGAAACTTTTAGTCTTTCCCTCTCCCTCTATTCCTCTTTCATCTCATCTTCTCTCCTAACTCTCTCTCCCTTCCCTTTAGTAATCATCTCCTTGTCTCTCCTCATTCTGAAGCCTCCTCGCACTTCCTACTCCAACCCTCCTCCTCCATCCTTCCGCCCTCCTCTTACTCCACTTTCCTCACCTCTTCCTCCTCCTTCTCCAACCTTTCTCCTCATACTGCACCCATCCCCTCCTCCTCCTCCACTCATCTCCTATCTCCAACTACGCCACCCACCACCCACCCCCCCTAGTTGTGTTAATAGTGGTTGTTCATCAATTTGACGTCGTCACCATCAATTTCAAGCCATTACAATCAATTTAGCGCTTTCGTCATCAATTTCGCGATAATGTCCCATCAATTTATCGCCAATATTGTTATCAGTTTGGCGACCTGCAGTGAAATACAGTTGTGTCCAAACGTCACTATATATCAGGCAAGTGAAGGATGTCCAAACGGTAGATTATATAAATGTCATAAACGTTAAATGTACAAAGGTCACTCACTCGTATGTACAAAGGTCAATCACTCAAATGTACAAAGGTCACTCACTCGTATGTACAAAGGTCAATCACTCGTATGTACAAAGGTCAATCACTCGTAAGTACAAAGGTCACTCACTCAAATGTAATAAGGTAACTCACTCAAAAGTACAAAGGTCACTCACTCAAAAGTACAAAGGTCACTCACTCAAATGTACAAAGGTCACTCAACGTATAATGTAAACAGGTCCCTCACTGCCCACACTAAACACAGTTAACTCATGTAAATTAGTGGTGGGCGTCCATCAACAACTCAGGCTGGACCCTAGAGTGTAACACACACACACACACACAGACAGACACACACACACACACACACACAAACAGAGACACACACGCAGACAGACACACACG
>NW_024722227.1:8534035-8624216 GCF_018991925.1 Homarus americanus
GCAGACAGAGACACACACACACACACACACACAGACAGAGACACACACACACACAGACACACACACACACACAGACAGAACACACACACACACAGACACACACACACACACACACACACACAGACAGAACACACACACACACACACACAACAGAGAGACACACACATGACAGAGACACACACACAGACAGAGACACACACACACACACAGACACACACACACACACACACAGGGAACACACACACACACACACACAAACAGAGACACACACATACAGCAAGAGACACAGACACACACACACACACACACACACACACACAGGGTTGTTTACTAATCTAGTGAGAAATAACTCGCCTCTTGAGTCACCAGCTGGACACAATGGGTAAATTAGTCTCTGTAAACCATAAGAGATGTGATGGTTGTAATGAGACAATGTGTTGTTTACATCCAGGCTCTCAACACCTGCTGTCACTAATTTATGCAGTATACGT
This sequence comes from Homarus americanus, assembly GCF_018991925.1. Classification (NCBI taxonomy): domain Eukaryota; kingdom Metazoa; phylum Arthropoda; class Malacostraca; order Decapoda; family Nephropidae; genus Homarus; species Homarus americanus. The sequence goes on from NW_024722227.1 coordinate 8,534,527, forward strand.
CACGGCCCCAGAGTCACGTGTTACCACCCTTTAATACAATACAGTATACATCAGGGCGCCCATCAGTTGTAAACACGTGTTAAGGGGGATCACGTTATACAACTTTCCCGACAGAATATTATGAGCCAACGAGCTGGTGTGTGTGTGTGTGTGTTGGTCTACAGGCTGCCAGCAGTAACAGCCTGGTTGATCAAGCCGTCACCACCCACACACACACACACACACACACACTACTAAGCTGCTGAAGTAGAATAAGACACCGGAATCAACTCCCGGTATACTGTACGTCAGATATTCACGTTTATCAATTTGGAGTCAATCTCGTCTCGAAATTGACTCCTGTGCAGTGTCCAAATTGGTTCTTGTGCCATGTCCAAATTGGGGCCAATATGTCATCAAATTGGCGCGCGTGCCGTCGTCTATTTGTCTTCAACCTCGTCACCAATTTGGCGTGAGAGATCGTAATCACTTTGGCGCGACGGCCGTCACCAATTTGGCGAGAAGGGCGCCATCAATTTTGCTGTTACCACGGCTGGTGCCACCCAGGGCCAGGGCCACCAAGCTAAAAACACTCCTTCCTTCTGAAAACTTACCAAAATTATTCAAACAATTTTTCGTGGTATTTTACTCGAGCTTAAATTAATTATTCCCAGACCTTGACACTTTATGCAAATAATTAATTGTTTTATGAGTTCTTTTTCCCAATTAAAAACATGGCGGCTTATTATATAAATAATTAATTGCCTTCTGCCGTCGCTCCTCCCAAATACATAATAGTGCCGTAAAATTATTCAACATATTAGTGATATTCTCTCTCATACAGTAATATAATTGTTTCATATGTGAACGTGTGAAATATTAGTATTTAAATCATTATTATTAATCTCTTATGGGACAAATTATTGCTTCTCTCAATTTATTATAATTCTCGCACATAATAATTACTTCCCTGTGCAGCATCTCCGAATGGGGAGGTAGAAACTTGGTTAAATTCAATAGTAATAAAACACAGTATTTACCAATTACACTTTCCAAATTAGATGATCTCCCACCAGTCACATTTCAGGACGCAATCATTCTGCCAAATTCGAAAATAGATATGCCATTTCCTCTAATATGTCATGGAAGCCACACATCCTCAACATTGCTAAAGCTGCCTCCCGAAAGCTGGGAATGCTGCACAGATGCCGTAGCTTACTTTTCTCCTGAGCAGTTGCGTCAAGTATATAAGGGGTTCATTTGTACTGCTCTCATATCTGGGGTGGCTCTTCTTCTGTCCAACTGTTAGATAGGGTGGAATTAAAGGCATTTCGTCTTATTAACTCTCCTCCTTTAGTTGACAATCTTTCTTCCCTTTCTCTTCGTCGCAATGTTGCTTCACTCTCCCTCTTTTACAGGTACTTTAACGGGCAATCTTCGGTGGATATGGCATCCTGTGTACCGCCGGCAAGACCGTGGGCTCGTAACACTCGTCTTGCCCACGGTGCCCACCGTTTCTACGTGGCTGTCGGTCACACTAGAATAACCCGTTATAGTACATCCTTTTTCCTCCCACAGCCAAACTGTGGAATGCTCTGCCTTCTTCTGTGTTTCCATACTCATATAATCTGTCTCACTTCAAAAGCTGGCTTTCCGGCATCTTTGTGGTGTAGATTAATATAATCTTTTTCCTTTCTATTTTTAATTTCTTTTTACTCTTATTTTTTTGCCCCCTTGGCCCCGTTGTGGGTCGATGACCTGTGCCCGGGTAATAATATATATACACCTTGTTTTGTATTTCTCCTTAGTCTGTACTCACCCCTGAAGATGTGAATTACACGAAAGCGCTTGGGAACTTCGTGTTTTCTTCTTTCCTTGTGGTTATCAGCATATACCTAGATCACGCGCACCTACAGTGATTTACTTGCATATATATATATATATATATATATATATATATATATATATATATATATATATATATATATATATATATATATATATATATATATATATATATATATATATCATTCAAAATGTTATATATATAATTCTTTGATCCTATATAAATCATTACTATTCTTTCACCATATAGAAATTATTATTATTGTACCACATAAATTATTAAAATTCTCACATTATATAAATTACCTCTCAATTACATCAGTAATATTCTCGAAACACACAAATAACTATTATTCTCATATACATTATCATCGTTCCTCAAAATACATAAATTACCATTATTCTCTCGTATGAATCTTTACTATATTTACATTACATAAATTTTCTTTATGAATCACTTAATTTAGGCTTCATATTTTACACCGAGGATCCCTGACGCGTGTTTGTTTACATCGAGGTAGCAGCGTAGTACTGGGTAGTTTGTTTACATCGAGGTAACAGCGTAGTACGGGGTAGTTTGTTTACATCGAGGTAGCAGCGTAGTACGGGGTAGTTTGTTTACATCGAGGTAACAGCGTAGTACGGGGTAGTTTGTTTACATCGAGGTAACGGCGTAGTACTGGGTAGTTTGTTTACATCGAGGTAACGGCGTAGTACGGGGTAGTTTGTTTACATCGAGGTAACGGCGTAGTACTGGGTAGTTTGTGAGTAACAGCGTAGTGCGGGTAGTTTGTTTACATCGAGGTAACGGCGTATACTGGGTAGTTTGAGGTAACAGCGTAGTACAGGGTAGTTTGTTTACATCGAGGTAACGGCGTAGTACGGGGTGGTTGTTTACATCGAGGTAACGGCGTAGTACGGGGTAGTTTGTTTACATCGAGGTAACAGCGTAGTACGGGGTAGTTTGTTTACATCGAGGTAACAGCGTAGTACCCGGGGTAGTTTGTTTACATCGAGGGTAACAGCGTAGTACGGGGTAGTTTGTTTACATCGAGGTAACAGCGTAGTACTGGGTGGTTTGTTTTACATCGAGGTAACGAGGGTACACGGTACGTTTACATCGAGGTAACGGCGTAGTGCAGGTAGTTTGTTTACATCGAGGGTAACAGCGTAGTACGGGGTAGTTTGTTTACATCGAGGTAACAGCGTAGTACGGGAGTTTGTTTACATCGAGGTAGCGTAGTGGGGTAGTTTGTTTACATCGAGGTAACAGTACGGGGTAGTTTGTTTATCGGTAATAGCGTAGTGCAAGTGGTTTGTTTACATCGAGGTAACAGCGTAGTACGGGGTAGTTTGTTTACATCGAGGTAACAGCGTAGTACGGGGTAGTTTGTTTACATCGAGGTAACAGCGTAGTACGGGGTAGTTTGTTTACATCGAGGTAACAGCGTAGTACGGGGTAGTTTGTTTACATCGAGGTAACAGCGTAGTACGGGGTAGTTTGTTTACATCGAGGTAACAGCGTAGTACGGGGTAGTTTGTTTACATCGAGGTAACAGCGTAGTACGGGGTAGTTTGTTTACATCGGCCACTATTACAGCTCGAATTATTTTAAAGAGGTTCATGAGTTATATAATGAGTGTCAGCAATAATTAAGTGTCAGCTACAGTGTCAGCAGTAAATTGTCAGCTGCAAGTGTTACTGATGAAGATAAAGGCGGGTAAACCGTCAGCTACTTTATTGGCAGGTAGTGTCAGTTAAAGTGTCAGTAATAAAGAGGAAGACAGCTAAAGTGCCAGCCATACTGTCAGCTGGGGTGTCAGCGGTTAAGACAGCTCGAGGCAACAGCAGTAAGAACAAACAGCTGGGTTCAACCTTCAGCTGTCATGGTTATTGACGAAGTGTCTAATATGGGAACCAGCTGTGGAGGGGGAGGGGGGAAGGCCAGCTGTGGAGGAAGAGGGGAGGCCAGCTGTGGAGGAGGAGGGGAAGGCCAGCTGTGGAGGAAGAGGGGAGGCCAGCTGTGGAGGAAGAGGGGAGGCCAGCTGTGGAGGAAGAGGGGAGGCCAGCTGTGGAGGAGGATGGGAAGGTCAGCTGTGGAAGAGGAGGGGAAGGTGAGCTGTAGAGGAGGAGAGGAAGGAGGAGGAGAAGGGGAAGGTCAGCTGTGGAAGAGGGAGGAAGGTCAGCTGTGGAGAAGGGAAGGTCAGCTGTGGAAGAGGGAGGGAAGGTGAGCTGTGGGGAGGAGGTATAGGCCAGCTGTGGAGGAGGAGGAGATAGCATGGAGGGATAAGTTAAAGGTGGTGAGTGGGATGGGTGGGGTTGGAGGGGTGGGGTTGGGTGGGGTTAGTGGGGTGGGGTTGGAGGGTTGGGTTGGGGTGGGGTGGGGTGGGGTGGGAGGTTGGGTGGGGAATTGGGGTGGGGTTGGGTACACTCTTCTCACTCCTCATCTAGTATTGAAGTGAAGTCAACTCCTATGTAGAGAGCTTAAACAGGATGGATATGGGCTTGTACAGTAAACTAGTTGCTGTCATTGGCAAATAAAAAAAATCACTAACCTCTCTCTCTCTCTCTCTCTCTCTCTCTCTCTCTCCAGTAGATCACCAGTAGATTAACCCCCAATTTAATTTCACCGGGCGAGTGAACATATTAACGTTACCTGGGGGTTAGATTAATTAGGTTACGTTACATCAAGGTTATATTTAGGTTAGGTTAGCGTTACATCAGGTTAGGTTAGGTTAGCGTTACATCAGGTTAGGTTAGGTTAGCGTTACATCAGGTTAGATTTAGGTTAAGTTAGCGTTACATCAGGTTAGGTTAGGTTAGCGTTACATCAGGTTAGATTTAGGTTAAGTTAGCGTTACATCAGGTTAGGTTAGGTTAGCGTTACATCAGGTTAGATTTAGGTTAGGTTGGGTTACATCAGGTTAGGTTAGCGTTACATCAGGTTAAATTTAGGTTAAGTTAGCGTTACATCAGGTTAGGTTAGGGTTACATCAGGTTAGGTTAGGTTAGCGTTACATCAGGTTAGATTTAGGTTAAGTTAGCGTTACATCAGGTTAGGTTAGGGTTACATCAGGTTAGGTTAGGTTAGCGTTACATCAGGTTAAATTTAGGTTAAGTTAGCGTTACATCAGGTTAGGTTAGGGTTACATCAGGCTAGGTTAGGTTAGCGTTACATCAGGTTAGATTTAGGTTGGGTTAGCGTTAGGATCGTTATTCTTCAGACGAAATAAACACAGGGGGGGCTAATCTTCAGGTGATCCCTATAACCCTCCGTAAATATAATCATCAACATCACTCCTCTAGTGGCTATTACGCTCAAGTTAATTGTAAGTGAGAAGTGGTAATTGGTAAATGGTAATTGGTTAATGTTGGGCAAAATGGCAATTGGTTAATATTGGGCAAAATGGCAATTCAAACCGCATCTATTGATCTGCTATGGGCGATAAATCCGATGTATAGCATAAATAGGGATTATAACACCAATTTACTGCAGAAATAGGGACGATAACACCAATTTACTGCAGAAATAGGGACGATAACACCAATTTACTGCAGAAATAGGGACGATAACATCAATTTACTGCAGAAATAGGGACGATAACATCAATTTACTGCAGAAATAGGGACGATAACATCAATTTATAGCAGGAATAGGGATGGCAATACCAATTTACAACGGAAATGGGGATGATAACACTATTATTACACGAGAAATGTTGCAGCTTCCTTCCAATTTATTCCTCTTTCTATCTCTTTCTCTAAATATAATTCATCTCTATCTATGAATCAAGCTATAAATATCCATCTATTTTTATCTACCTATCTATCTATCTATCTATCTATCCATCTATGATCCAGTGGCGTAGCTAGAGTGTGTGCCGCCCGGGGCGGCCGTTGAGTTTGCCGCCCACCCCCCCCGTGCCCCCACAAAAAATACATATTGCACAGTGACTCACTCTTATATATATATATATATATATATATATATATATATATATATATATATATATATATATATATATATATATATATATATATATATATATATATATATATATATATATATATTAAATAGTTTGTGTACCATTATAATATTACTGTACTTTCACATACTCAAATATAGTATGCTTTAAATACACACCAAACATACTTAAACTTTATAAGTTTCCTTAATCCTCAACAGGTTACAGGTTGTGTGTGTGGCGGGGGGGGGCGCATAGCAAGGGTGTAGCTCATGACGTGGCCGTGATGATGTGGGTCAGGTGTTAGGTCAGACACGACAAGGATTAACTTGCCGCCGATACAAAGGGATGGATTAACGTCTCCAGTAGCTGCAGATATGGGTGATGAGCAGACCCAAAAGTGCCGCCCGGGGCGGACCGCCCCCCCCGCCCCCCCTAGCTACGCTAGTGCATCTATCGCTATCTTTATTTATCCATCTATTTCCAGTTACTTATATACATTCCTATCTCTCCCTATTTATTTCCACCCATCTCTTCTCTCGTCTCTACATCACTGGACCTTTGCCACTCCCTCTCCTCTCTGCATCAGTCTAGTAAACAAGCTGTCAGGGCCACGAGTGCCAGAGAGTGCCACCAGTGTCACCTGCCACAACAAATGTAAATCCTCCCAACGTTGATGAGGTCTAAGGAGCCTTGTGTGTGTGTGGTCTTCACGTTAAGTTCTAAGACGATCTGGTTATTGGTTCAGGAAAATAATGGTAGGGAACCTCTCCACCAATCAAAATCAAGGAAAGTAATGGTCAAAACCTCTCCACCAATCAAAATTAAGAAAATAATGGTCGAAAACCTCTCTACCAATCAAAATTAAGAAAATAATGACCAGAAACCCCCCCCCCACCAATCAAAATCTAAGAAAATAATGGTCGAAAACCTCTCCACCAATCAAAATTAAGAAAATAATGACCAGAAACCTCTCCAACCAACCAGAATCAAGAAAATAATGGTCGAAAACCTCTCCACCAATCAAAATTAAGAAAATAATGACCAGAAACCTCTCCAACCAACCAGAATCCAAGAAAAGGCATAAATAGCATCGGATCAAGTTCGTCCACCAATCACTTTCGAGGGAGAAGGTTATGACCAACTCTCTGGCCTAAAATTGAAGTCAATCGAGCAACTGTAGTGTTTCTGAGGATACTGATCGGAGGCCTTTCATAGACACACAGACGGACGAACCACCACCGTTCCCTATCACCCCTACCAACCCCTATCACCCCCTACCACCCCACACCACTCCCCACATCGTCCCCACCAACACCACATCGTCACCCTACCCCTATCACCCACACACATCCCTCACATCGTCACACCCACACCACTCCCACCCTACGTCACTCACATCTACCAACCCCTACCACCCCACACCACTCCCACATCGTCACCCCTACCAACCCCTATCACCCCACACCACTCCCCACATCGTCACCCCACCAACACCCACATCGTCACCCCACCACCCACACCTCTTGTAATATAAAAGCTGCCGTGTGGTATTTCAGCCATAATTCACATTTTCATTAAGTTCGCAGTTAATGACACGCACATATTAACACGAAACACACTGTTAACTTTCATTTAATATGTAACATTAACAGTGAACCCTTAATTAAACATGCATTTAACATTAACCTTACTGAATAGTGTAATGAGAGAGAGAGAGAGAGAGAGAGAGAGAGAGACGCCTCCAACTCCCCACCCTCCACACACCAGTTCAGACACCTTCCAACCTTTCCCCTGTAACAACGTGATCAATGAAGTGGTTCCTGCTTGTTCGCTCCCCGCCCCCCCCCCACAAAACTACTACAGCCTGGTTAATGTAGGACCTTCTGAAGACCCCACGTCAATCACCCCCTTCAAGACCCTATTAAAAGATCTATTGGTGATACAGCTTCTCTAATACGTGTGATGTAACAAGGTGGTGGTGTGTGTGTGTGTGTGTGTGTGTGTGTGGCCCCGGAAGTCAACGCTCTGTTCTCCAGGATCTCTCTCTCTCTCTCTCTCTCTCAAAATATTTCGTAAAGTTCTCTCGCTCATCCAAAACCACATACCTAAACCTATCACCCTGTACATACATACATACATACATACATACATACATACATACATACATACATACATACATACATACATACATACATACATACATACATACATACATACATACATACATACATACATACATACATACATACATACATACATACATACATACATACATACATACATACATACATACATACATACATACATACATACATACATACATACATACATACATACATACATACATACATACATACATACATACATACATACATACATATACATACATACATACATACATACATACATACACCATACATACATACATACATACATACATACATACATACATACATACATACATACATACATACATACATACATACATACATACATACATACATACATACATACACATACATACATACATACATACATACATACATACATACATACATACACATACATACATACATACATACATACATACATACATACATACATACATACACATACATACATACATACATACATACATACATACATACATACATACATACATACATACATACATACATACATACATACATACATACATACATACATACATACATACATACATACATACATTCAACTACCAAACCAAACACAAAATGAACCACAGCCAGGGTCAACTACGCCTCCCTGACCCAACGCCCATGTCCAACACTAATTAGCCTATTCAGAACTAACTACCCATTTGTGTTGAACCAGCGGCTGGCCCCTCTAGGAACGAACCAACCAATCCAGTGCCTCGAAATCATTCCACTTTGGTTCGTCTCCGTTCCGTCTATTTAACGTCAAAATGTGTATGTAAATTTGTTCATTATTTAATAGTGTGTCTGTTCCCTAGCGCCTACCTACACACCTGTTATCATACCTACACACCTGTCGTAACTTACAAGCACCTGTCATCACTAGTGCCTCCACACCTGCCATAACAACCATCTCCAATTATCAGTACAATAACACACCTGTCATAACAAGTATATTCCACACTTGTCATAACAACAACAAACTGTCTTAATTACCAGGTAGTGTGAGGTGTGAGGAGGCAGTGTGAATAGGTAGTGTACGGTGAGGAGGCAGTGTGAGATGTGAGGAGGGTAGTGTGAGGTGGCAGTGTGAGGAAGGTAGTGTGAGGAGGTAGTGTACGGTGAGGAGGCAGTGTGAGATGTGAGGAGGGTAGTGTGAGGTGTGAGGAGGCAGTGTGAGGAAGGTAGTGTGAGGAGGAAGTGTGCGGTGTGAGGGAAGCGGCGATGTGACGAAATCAGTCCAGTACTTACCACACAGACGACCAATATATGTGTGTGTGTGTGTGTTGATGCTGGTCACTCCCTCAGCTGGCGGCTCACCTGTAATAACAATTGTATCGTTAACACCAACAACCATTGTCAAATTAACAACAAAAATAATATACAAGACAAAACCAATAATAACATGACAGTCAACAACAACAACAGAAATTTAATATAACAACAATAACAACAGCGTCGATTATTGTAACAAAACAACCATGAAAATAACAACTGCAAATAAATAAATTACACAATAACATCAACAGGAATAATAATAATAATACAATTAATAATAACAATGAATAACATCAACAATTACAGCAACAAATCACTACAACCATAACATAAACAACAAGTATAACAACAACAACAACAACAAGCAACACACGTAACAACTAAAATAGCAACAACAATAAATAATTAAAACCCAGCGCTGGAAACATAATAATTCAGAAAACAAAAGCCTACACTCTACTTCCTGGTGTTAATATGAACGTGTACACATACATACATACATACATACACACACACACACACACACACACACACACACAGGACATGGTTGTACTTAACACGAGGGAGGAGGTACTGTGTCACACTCACCCTGGCGGCGGCGGCACTGTGGCGGTGAGGTGAGGGGGGAAGGGGGAAGATGGGGTTAAAGGGGGAGGAGAAGAGTTGGAGAAGAGGGAGGAAGAAGAGGAGAGAACAGAGGAGGGTTGGAGAAGAGGAGAGAACAGAGGAGGGTTGGAGAAGAGGGAGGAAGAAGAGGAGAGAACAGAGGAGGGTTGGAGAAGAGGAGAGAACAGAGGAGGGTTGGAGAAGAGGGAGAGAACAGAGGAGGGTTGGAGAAGAGGAGAGAACAGAGAGGGTTGGAGAAGAGGAGATAACAGAGGAGGGTTGGAGAAGAGGGAGGAAGAAGAGGAGAGAACAGAGGAGGGTTGGAGAAGAGGAGAGAACAGAGGAGGGTTGGAGAAGAGGAGATAACAGAGGAACAAAGGGGGAGAAGAGGAGGGAAGGTGGAGGTACAAGAGGGAGGAAGGAAGAAAAGGGAGGAATAAGAGATAAAGAGGGAAGAGAGGGAGGAAGATAAAAAAGTAAGACTAAACTAAACGAAACACAGAATGTAAACAGATGTGTTTCAGAGAGAGAGAGAGAGAGAGAGAGAGAGAGAGAGAGATAAACACATGTGAGAGGAGGAGGGAGGGAGAGGGAGAGGGAGGGAGAGGGAGAGAAAGAGGGAGGGAGAGGGAGGGTGCAACTGGTGCTATCATTAAGGAGACAGCCAGTACACGTGCCCTCTCCCACCCTGCGCCTGTTCTTCTGGAGGATGGGAGGGTGTGGGAGAGGATGGGAGGTGTGGGAGAGGATGGGAGGGTGTGGGAGAGGATGGGAGGGGTGGGGAGAGGATGGGAGGGTGTGTGGGAGAGGATGGGAGGGGGTGTGGGAGAGGATGGGAGGGGTGTGTGGGGGAGGAGAGTATGTAGGAAGGACAGGGCAGGAGCTTCAAGGAGGGTGTGGATGAGGCTAAGGAGAGAATGTCACGGAAATGCGAGGAGTTGGCACGGAGGTGTAGAGGGGGGAATAGGATGGGGGAAAAGGGGAGGGAGGGAGGGAAGGAAGGGGGAGGGATGGAGGAAGAAGGGAGGGGTGATAGCACACGGAGATAACGACACGGAAGGGGAGATGGGGTGTTTAGCACGGAGTCTGGGGGTCATAAGAGGGAGGTGACACGAAGGTGGGGCAAGGGGAAGGTGAGGGGGGCAAGGGGAAGGTGAGGGGGAGGGCAAGGGAAGGTGATAGGGGGGGCAAGGGAAGATGAGGGGGGCAAGGGGAAGGAGGTGGGCATCACAGAGGGGGGAGGTGACCAGGGAGCGCTGCCTGTACCCACACTCTACCTACTGAGGGTTGGACACTAGCCCCATTCACACACGTTACGACTACTTAGTATTGCCTGGTGGGAGGGAGGGGGGGGGGAGGGGGGCTGTAAGTTTGTATATACGTTCATGTAACCTTAAGTCGATCCATCATTTCATATACTCTTGTTGTTACATCCTGGAGACGGTCCCGGTATATCACTCTTAAGCCCCGGCAGCTCGATCTATTCCCAAGCTTCCCGGCTGACAACCTGATCATCCAAGCTGCTGCTGCTGCTGCTGGGGACCTAGGACCCATCCTGACCACCCCACTGGTTGATGAGGAACCCTTATAAGCTACTTGTCCAGCCCGCTACTGAAGAGCTTCATTGATCTCCCGGCGCAGGTTCCTTGTGTGTGTGTGCTGGTAAGTTTGGTTCTTTGTGTGTGATCTGATCGTACCGTTGTTCCGGCACCTGCAGTCCTTAGTATACACCATCTTTATCACTACAGTACGTTATGTGTGTGTTTATTAAGGCTCAGACGTAGCCAGAATTATCTCAAGTTTGCCCCCCCTCCTTCCCCGGCATATTACACCTTTAGTTTAACAATTTTAACCTTAATCTAATCTAACCTAAGCTAACCCCTATAGGTAACAAGAGGGTAGTTAATTATGAGGTGGAAAGAAGCTATGGGTGACCTACAGTACATGTATTTGTTCTCCCTATATATATCACGATGGAAACTCGCAGTCAACATCCGAGCTCGAGTGTGTTAAGGTGTTTCTGAGACCGAGACGCCGGATTGAGACATTGTTTTGTGGATCGTCTTGTAAGAAAGTTTGGGTCGGTTTTGTAAGATAATGTGAGTGAAGAGCAATATACCCAGCCCGGGGGAGGCGGGGGGCATGTATCGAGTGAGCTCTCATAACCCAGTGTGTGTGTGTGTCTGTGTGTGTGTGTGTGTTTATCATATACCACACAAACATATCTCTGAACCCCCCACACACATACCCATTAACACTCACCGCAACACCTTACAAACACAATTAGCCCTTCCCCCTTCTACCACACACACACAAACACACTCCTCCCCTCCTTCCAAACACCTGGTAAACAAAATCTTCCTCCCTTCTCAGTCCCCCTTAACACACACACACAAACATTCAACCCTACCCACTAACAACCTAATAACGCACTCACTCCTTTCCGCACACACACTCTCACTCACCCATCCCCATAACATCCCAGACAGACACACTCACACACACACCCCCCACCACCACACCTACACCTCTAAACACATTCTTCGCTTCTCTCACTAATATACACCACATAACAACAAGTCTCCTCGTTTAGTGACCAGAAGCACCAAATATAAGAGAAGGTGACCCGTAGCCTAATTGGGGACAGGACAGGTAAGTGTGGTCAGGTGGAAATAGGAAATGATTAGGACAAAAGTCGACCGGCGTGAGGATGAGACAGAAATACAAAACCGGTAATGGGTGTTGAATAGAAAAGTTATGGGGATAGATTAGTAAAATGGGTGGTGGGGAAAATAAATTGGGTCTTAGAAATTGGAAAATAATTGGTGGGGTCAGAAAATAGGTTTAAAATGTTACAAATAGGTAGAAGATATTAAGATATGAGCCTAATATTAGTTACAAGTGATGGTAGAATACAGTAATCGGCCTGAAGACATAATACCCGATTCACCTGAAGATTAGAGAACCCCAGCTTACTTTATCTGAAGATTAGAGAACCCCAGCTTACTTTACCTGAAGATTAGAGAACCCCAGCTTATTTTACCTGAAGATTAACCACCCAAACGCTATCTGGATTAGGTTTGGTTAACGTTAGGGAGGTTAGATTAGATTAGCATGGTTACGCTAGGTTAGATTAAGATAGATAAAACTGGGTTAGATTAGTTTAGTTGGAGTTTGGGTGGTCAGGTTAGGTTAGGTCAGCGTTAGGTTTGGCCAGGTTAGGTCAGGTCAGGTCAGCGTTAGGTTTGGTTAACGTTATGGTGGTTAATCTTCGGGTGTAATAAGCTTAGATGTCTAATCTTTAGGTGATCGTCAAACTAGATACCAGTGTACAGCAGGAGACAACAACTAACGTACAGTAATACACTACATTATATGCAACATTGATGTGTTGCTGCGACCATGACATTCTCTAAGTTCTGAGCACAAGTGTAAAATCATGAAAGGTCACTCACACACACGTACACACAGCAATTCTACTCAGAACGTGACACACCTGGCGCCTGGGGTTGAATCAAGAGGCTTATTCCACCCCAATCTAAGACCAAACTTCCCTGGCGACGACTTGTTACAGGATCCAAGTCATACGTCACTACAATCTGACTCCCTGATATTTTTTTTTCCTCAGGTGAAAGTTGTTTAGTCATCTTTGTTTTTCTCGTACTAGGAGGCTACATGACAGTCTGAGGCCGTGATGTTTATGGTATACACGTCCTCTTAAGGTATTTATTTACATCTCTACAGCTCATTATTCTGCACGTTGTCACCAGCTTACTGTGTTGACAATATATGGTGAGTCGGGGCTGAGTTCACCTCTTGTCACCACCAGCCAAAATGGCCGGTTTCCCATCACCTCTGGTTTGGTTTGGTTAGGTTAGGATAGTGTTAGGTTGTGTTACTTTAGGGTTAAGGTTAGGTTAGGTGAACGTCCAGTAGATGATGGAGAATATCCAGACAAATTTAAACAGGCAGACAGACAGACAGACAGAGACACACGCTTCACCGTCCCACGTCAAAAGATGAGGACAGCAACATTTATAGTGACGATATGTGAAAATATTAATTAATAAAGTTATAACTGGTTTTAAAAGCTTTGGAAAACTCGAGACTTTACACAATAATATAATGCTAAAACTCACCTTTTTCTTTTAAACATAAAAAAACACAAGCTACGTGTTACTGAATAAAAGACCCAAAATAGTAAAAAAATAAAAAGACGACCAAGAAAAAGAAAAAAAGAAGCTAACAGATGAATAAAAGAGAAAAGAAAATTACACTTGGTTAAGACGACTATAATAAAAATAATTTGTTGGAGTAAAAAAAAAAGAAATAAAATAAAGAATGAATATTAGTAAAAAAAAATAACTAATTGAAGAGATGAAATAAAATAGAATGAGGCCAACAAATAACAATAAAGAAAACAACAACAAAAACAACAAGACAAAGAAAAACAAGAAAAAACAAAATACGTAAAAAAAAAAAAAAAAACCAAAGCCCAAATTCTCAAAATCAAGATGGCGTCAAAATTATCCACTGCTTCTACCATACCTAGATAATTATGTTCTCTCGCCTACATCTGAAGGGTAGAGAAGAACGTAGGAGCCTTGGCAGGTGAGAGAGAAGAGCAGAAGTAACGTAAGACAAGACAAGGTAAGGTAAGGTAAGATAAGGTAAGGTAAGGTAAGGTAAGATAAGGTAAGATAAGGTAAGGAAAGGTGTCTGGCTACCTGGCCCCAGTGATAACGAGGGTGTAAGGGGGGGGGTAGATGGAGGAAGGGAGAAATACACCTGATAGGAGACAAAGATAGTGGGAGGAGGAAAGAGGAGGGGGTAAGGAAAGAGGAGGGGGAGGAGAAGCAGGGGAAGGAGGAAGGGAAAGGGGAGAGAGAAGGAAGGAGATAGAGAGAGTAAAGAAGACTAGGGGTAAGAAGCGGAGAAGGGGAGGGGAAAAGAAATAAGAAATGAAGAAGGAGAAAGATGAGATGGCGTAGAAGGAAGAAGTGGAGGACTGGGAAGAGAATGGACAAAGGGAGAGAAGGAGAATACAAGGAATGAGGGGGACAGGGAGGAAGGAGAAAGAGAAAAAAAGTAAGAGAAGGATACAGGAAAGAGAATAAAGAAACAAGAAGGATACAGGGAGAAGGAGGGGAGGAGGAGAGCGTACGTATATGAGCAGGAAACACTCGCCATGACTCGTGCCACTCGTTCAGGAGCTCGCAGGAGAGGAGAGGAGAAAGACTCAACACCTTCTTAGTTTGAGAAGCCGACACCAAATTTATACATCTAAAGAGGATAGAAATCTACCAACGTCGAAGAAAAGATCACAGAACATATTATTGCCAGCAGCCGATGTAGTATATATTATGTACCCCTGTATCTAAACTGTAATAAAAGACTACTAAGACAGTTCATATAGCAAATAAAAGCGAATATAAACATGATCACCTCGTATATACGTAATAGGGAAGCATTAGTACTGTATTGATATTAAAACATTGTGGTAAAGAGATGAATTATATTTAGTTTATCGTATTGTCTTAAAATAGATTCACACAATGGCATTATTACCGAGGGACACAGTTCCTAGGCGACACGTGACTACCAGCTTGACTATGGAATCCAGGAAGGTCTTATAGAGCTCAGTGGCCGGAGATCACGAGCTGTATTGACCCTTTATGCCATCGTCTGTGTTGTTGATGTTCAGTAATAAAGGTCATTAGATCACCTGATGATTAGACACCCCAATTTACCTTTAGATTAATCACCCTAACCTAACTTAACCACTCTAAAGCTAACCTAACGGATCACCTGAAGAATCGTCGCCCCCAGAGTCCGGCAGGGCGACAAGTCTTCAGGTGGCAACACCTGGGGTGACAATTCTTCAGGTAGGGTCAGGACCCTCCATGGTAGTTAATCTTCAGGTTAGTGGAGTCAGGACCCTCCAGTCAGGTAGGAGGACTATATAATAGTAAGTGGGCTCAAAAACTTTTAGTCATAATCATCAGTGGACCATGGCAGGCAATACCTTCCAAACAGTCGTCCTACCACTGTTGTGTGATGATTCCTCTAAAGTTATTCGGTGGCTTCAACAAAATAGACTTTTAAAGCGTGAAGTGAAGTGTGATACTTGTGATAACTGGAGGAATTGGACAAAATGCACCAGCTCGAAGGATGGTTTTCTGTGGAAACGCCAAACAAAAGACTGCCTGGTGTATAAATCCACTTTTTTTGCCCGTTCTAATATTTCGTTTCAGAAGTGGGTTCATGTTATGCTGTTCAGTACCCTTTGTAATATGCATCACAATAAAGAAGCATAACACAAAGGAATATATTTATGTTAGCCTAATTATACATAATATATTCACTGTGGGCTGGAGCGACGATTCTTCAGGTGGAGCAGGCTGGGGTGACAATTCTTCAGGTGATCCAACCTAACTTAACCACTCGAATTCTAACCTAACTTAGTCTAAATTAACCATCCGGGTAGCATTGGGGGTGGTTAATGTTCAGGTGAAGTAAACTTGGGTGTCTAATCCTCAGGTGGTCACCATCATCATTAACTCATAAACCAGCATCCCATTAAACTATTGAGAGAAAGAGAACACAATATAGAATTTCACGGTGGGGGAGGAGAGGTCAGGGTGGGGTGAGGGGGAGAAGAGGTCAGGGTAGGTTGAGAGAGAGGAGGTCAGGGTGGGGTGAGGGGGAGAAGAGGTCAGGGTAGGTTGAGAGAGAGGAGGTCAGGGTGGGGCGAGGGGGAGAAGAGGTCAGGGTAGGGTGAGAGAGAGGAGGTCAGGGTAGGTTGAGAGAGGGGTGAGGTATAATGGCCGTCTACGAAACTATCTCCTGAAGGTGCACCCAACACCTCCCGGGTATATTTGTGAGAGCTCCAACACACACTATACTAATGACGACTGAGACCAACACAGTTCTGTACATTTACCCTCATTATTACAGCATGGTGAAGTGATATGCTAAGTTTAGTGGTGTATTGCTAGAATTTAGGCTATTTATGTCGCTGGATCACTTGAAGATTATAGGCACTAGTCCCAGCTTGTTTTGTATGCAGATTTACCACCACTAACCTAACTTGACCTAACCTAAGCCAAACCTAACCTAACCTAAACCAAACCTAACCTGACGCAAACTTAACGTAACCTAACGCTAACCTAACCTAAACCTAACCTGACGCAAACTTGACCTTAACATAAACCTAACCTAACGCTAACCTAACCTTACCCTAATAACGCAAATGCTAACCTAACCTAACCTTCCACCAACCATAACCTAACCCCGTAAGACAACATCGGGGTATTTAATTAAGTGAAATATGATGAAAGGGGGGGCGGGGGGGATCTAATCTTCACGTGAACCAAATAATCTCGTTTACCCTTCCCTTCCCTCCCCTTACCACCCTTCCCCCCTTCCCTCCCCTCTGGCACCCTACTAGAAGAACAACAAAATAATAATATCCTCGCCATAACTCAAACTCCGTCTGGCTTTTACTTCCGTGTATATTTTAACAGAATATGTTTACCAGTCACTGAACAGGAGACACGAGGAGGTTGAAAGAGCGTCGTGAGTCAGTGACCTTTGGGAGAGGTGTAGTATTAAGTATATAGAGATGGACTTTCATCATGTTTATATCACAACGTTGAGAAATAAAGAGAAAAAATAGAAAAAAGGAAAAAAGAGAAAATAGAAAAATATAAGGAAAAATGAGAGAGAGAGCGAGAGAGTCCCTTTCCAGCTAACATGACGCCGTGATTCGTTTAAAAATGGACCGACTTCATCATATATCGAACTCGACTTGGGCTTTTATAAATTCTCAATCTCCATGAAGGTCTGAGCACCGACTCTCATGAAAACTTATTGTAGCTCCTGAGGGGAAAATGCTGTCATGATAACCTCACAACAAGCCATTCAGCTACTCGTGAGACTTAATATATGACGCACTGGTGACTTATTGAGAGACAAGAGCTAATATTATTGACATCCTCGTCGCCATCCATGTGTCTCACCGTGAAGTCAAACTCGTCAGCTGCGAGACAAAAATTGAATGACACCTATCAATATCGTCCCCTGACCTGCGTTGTATCGCACTAAGGTGAGATTCATGGGGTGTGTGTGTGTGTTCTGATCGTGCTCTAGTTAAGACAGGCACCAGGGAAGGGAGGTACGTACGGCTATCAGTGACGGGAGATACGTACGGTCACAGAAAAGGGTATGGCACACATGGACACGGGTGACTCTAATATCCTCCTACCCACCTTCCTGAAACTGGCGGGCGGGGTATAAAAAACGATGTCTGTGGTGGCGGATATGGACGGGTCGGTGCTTCAGGGACCTAATTCCCAAAATGGTCCAGCGTCTAAATTTCTCGCCGGGTGGAGATGTGAGGAGTCATCCAGCTGGCCCCAACGCACACACCTCCCCACCTTAACGCTGAAAATCCCTCCTGATGATTATTTTTCTACCGAACAAAACATCCTCCCATAAAATAATAAATTGGACAGAATTCCACCGGATCAAGTTTCTTTCCGATTCTAATTCCGACTCTAGCATCTCCCGCCAACACACCTCACTGTACGCCCACCACAGCTGCCTTGATGATAACCTGATTATGCATTTTCCATGTGTCAATTGTGATACACATTCCCCCCTTTACTTTCGAGGCAGTGTATAGTTTGTTAGAATATCTTAAAGACGTTCCCTGCACAGCTATAAGACGTCAGAGTCAGTAGTCAATATTCTTTTGTATACTTTCTCGTCGACAGATCTCATCAACATTCACAAGTCACGTTAAGTCAACAACAATATCCCAGTATAAGGGATGAGAAGCGCTCTGGACACCACCACCACAACACTCGCTCTCCCTTGTTGTTACCGTTCTCATTATCCATCAAATTATCCTCGGCCACCACAAAATTAACCTTCAGTTCCCCGACAGCCAGGTTAGATTAACGGGAAGACTATACCGGAAAACCAACCGGGTAATGTAATCCAGAACACAGAATTACCGAGGAAAAATACACGGAAACCTGATCTGAACCTCTACGTCTATACGGGGTCTTGATGCTGCCACCAGCCACCCACAGTTAGGGGAAAATATCGTGATACAAATTTTAGAGAACTCGGATTCTGATCATCTGTATTGACTTTTTCTTCTTTTGTAAACGAGAGGTGAGTTGCGAGTCCTTTGTCGAGCCCAGCGGGGTCTTCCCTTTGATGCCACACACCCACGCACCCACACACGGGGGAACAATACCCGCCGCCGGGATAAATATAGCTATAGGGAAACTCTTCAGGGAGACACATATCCACCAAGGAGGTTGAATGGATGAAGGCGGTGTTCGCTGTATATGTAACAGAGACGCGTGAAACCAGGCCGCCATCTTGGTGAGGGCAACAAGGCCACAGTTGCCGCAGCTACTTGGGAACAAACGTTGGTGCCAGATAACTCTGCAGTATGTATACCATTGTTATATACAGATGCACATTACAGAGGGATCAACCAAGGAGGATGAAGTCAGAGAAAAGCGCCGCCATATTGGTCAGGGCATCAGTCACATTCAGTGACTTCACTTAAGACAGCGGGTGCCGCCTCCATCCATTCAACCTCCTTGACATCCACAGTCTGGTGCACCACGTGACATAAGAACATAAGGAGTCTGCAATAGGCCGGTTGGCCTGTGCATGGCTGCTCCTGTCGAGAGTTACTACCACTTTCTATCATCCATGAATCTATCTAGCCTCCTTTTGAAACTTTCCAGAGTTCCCGCACTTACTACAAAGTTGCTAAGCTTGTTCCACTCGTCCACCACCTTATTTGTGAACCAGTTTCTTCCTATCTCCCTCCTAAACCTAAACTTATCCAACTTGAATCCGTTGCTCCGAGTCTTATCCTGCTCGGATATTATAAGAACTTTATCTATATCCCCTTTATTGATTCCTTTCACCCACTTAAATACTTCTATCATATCTCCCTGCACTCTTCTTCTTTCTAGGGAATGCAAGTTAAGTTTCTTTAACCTATCCTGATATGG
This sequence comes from Homarus americanus, assembly GCF_018991925.1. Taxonomy (NCBI): domain Eukaryota; kingdom Metazoa; phylum Arthropoda; class Malacostraca; order Decapoda; family Nephropidae; genus Homarus; species Homarus americanus. The sequence goes on from NW_024722227.1 coordinate 8,554,423, forward strand.
AAGGTTTCTAAGTCGCGGAATCATTTTGTCATTCTTCGCTACACCGACTCTAGTGAATTTATATCCATTCTATAATAGGGGCACCAGAACTGAACCGCATAATCGAGGTGCGGCCTGACTAGCGCAAGATATAGTTGCAATAAGACCTCTGCACTCTTGTTACTTACATTTCTAGATATAAAACCCAATGCTCTGTTTGCCTTATTTCGAACATTAACGCACTGTTTTCTAGGCCGTAGGTCCGGGCATACAAGTACCCCAAGGTCTCTTTCACAAGTCGACTTCTCTAGGTTGATGTTGTTAAGGCTGTATACATTATCAGTATTTGTTCTTCCAATATTAAGTACGCTGCACTTGCTGGTGTTGAATTTCATTTGCCATTTTTCAGACCACCCCTGCAGTTTATTTAGATCCTCCTGTAATGCATTTGCATCCTGCCCTGAATTAATCTGCCGCCCTATTTTGGTGTCATCCGCAAACTTGCTTATGTCACTGCTGATCCCAGTATCTAGATCGTTTATGTAGATTATGAACAAGAGTGGGCCTAGTACTGACCCCTGGGGAACCCCACTGGTTACACGGCCCCACTCAGATTTAACACCATCTACGCTGACCCTCTGCGTTCTATCGGTGAGCCATGATTTTATCCAATTTAAAACTTTCCTCGATACCATGAGCCTTAATTTTTCTCAGAAGCCTCTGATGCGGTACTCTGTCAAATGCTTTGCTAAAGTCTAAGTAAATAACATCGTAATTTTCGTCATTATCTACTACCTCGAAGACTTTCCTAAAAAACGTCAGCAGATTTGTTAGACAAGATTTTCCCTTTGTAAACCCATGTTGAGAGTCGTAGATTAATTTGTTTTTCTCTAGATGCGATCAGATGCTATCTGCTATAATTGATTAAAGAAATTTCCCCACTACTGACGTCAAACTGATCGGCCGGTAATTTGACGCTGATGCTCTGTCTCCCTTTTTGAATATGGGTACTACATTTGCCTGTTTCCACAAGTCTGGCACAACTCCGGTGTCTAATGATTTTGTAAATAAGTTTACATGACCCGCTGTACCCACACCACCACTGGTTCATGACCCGCTGTACCCACACCACCACTGGTTCATGACCCGCTGTACCCACACCACCACTGGTTCATGACCCGCTGTACCCACACCACCACTGGTTCATGACCCGCTGTACCCACACCACCACTGGTTCATGACCCGCTGTACCCACACCACCACTGGTTCATTACCCGCTGTATCCACACCAACTCTCACTGTCACACCACAATGCCACTACCGTGGTGACACATATTCAGGGTCACCACCACACCACACTACCACCATAACCACACACTGCCACCACCACACACTTCCGCCACCACCACATACACTATCAACACCACACACACACTTCCGCCACCACCACACACACACACACTATCACCACCACACATTACTACCACCATAACCACACACACACCCACCACACACCACTATCACCACCACACACACACACCATCACACACCACCATCACCACACACTATCACCACCACACACACTATCACCACACACACACACTATCACCATCACCACACTACTACCACCACACACACACTACCATAACCACATACACACTACCACCACCACACACTAATATCACCACCACACACACACTATCACCACCACACACTACTATCACCACCACACACTACTACCATCACCCCCACTACCACCATCACCCCCACTACCACCATCGCCCTCACTACCACCACCATCACCACACTTCACTCAGGTCACGGCTCACGAGTTTTGTTGCCAATATTACTTTTAACTTTTAGGCAACATTTAAGTCCATTCCATGAAATTGCTTGTATCTCGGCGCTGATGTAACGAGAGGACACCGCTTCGATCCCCTGTCACCCATTAAGATCTATGTGACTAACTTCAGTTATGGTTGAGTGAGGAGAGATTGTTGGTTGAGTGTGGTATCAGGTTGAATGAGGTAAGTTTGGTTGAATTGGGTGAGGTTGGTTGAGAGAGAATTGACTGGTTGGTTAGCTGAATGTTTGTTTGTTGGTTGGTTGGTTGAGGGTTAGTTGGTATGAGTTGGTTGGCTGCGTGAGAATTGGTTGGTTGTGAGAGGACTGGTTGGTTGAATAAGATAAAGTTGCCTGGGTGAGGTTAGAACAGGTTATTAGGTTAGGTTAAGATAATTAAGTTAGGTTAGGTTAAATCACTTAAAAGATGGTTAATGTTAATTTAGGTTAAGTTAGGTTCATTCATTTGCTCAGTTTAAGTTTGGTTAAGTTAGGTTATAGTTAAAAAGATTTCAATACTCATATCGACACGACAGCTTGAGTGACAATAACCTCTGTACGTCAAATAAAACTACCTCCTGTAACATACAAAAATAATTTCTGTGGCTAATTGGCACGTGTAACTTTCCAGTAAAAATACCCCCTGTAATCCTTTAATAGTTAAGGTGGGTTTGTTGGCCTCGGTTAGCTGAAGTGGGTTAGTTTATGTAGGTTACCAGGGTTAGGTTGGTTAAGTTAGGTTGGCGGAGTTAAACTGGTTGGGTTAGGTTAGATGATCCGTACTGTCTATGTACGTGTTGAATCAGTGTGAACTTGTATGATGATTTTACTGAATTGATCCATTTAAATGTAGACGAAACATTACTGTCGGAGTTGCAGACACGCGTGCGTCCAAGATCAAAAGAGAGACCCGGGTGGGTTCGTCAAAGGACATGTATAGCTCTCCACTCGGATACAAAGGGCGGGAAAAAACATCAATACGGGTGATCAGAAGACCTGCTCCATCACCGGTTTCCGCCGACCTGGATTCTACCATCTACCTTAACCCCGGGGACTGATGGCACCTTAACCATATTACAGGAGCTAAAACGGTGATAAAACTTTATTAACGATGTATTAGGTAATTTTTGGATTTCCTAAGACCGCACATGAAAAATACCGTACCGATGATCAGAAGTTAAAGATTCAAGAGGTATGTTTCCTCTGCCGCTGCCCTCGAGAATTAAACCATGTTAAACACAGGAGGCCATAATGTCGAAAGATACATTGACATTCGCCTCACAGTCGACCATACGGCGGGCGTGCGGGGAGGCTCCACCACTGCCAGCCGCACGACCGTTTGTTGACACAAGCGGCAGCATGGCTGGCCCAGGCAGTATGACAAGTGTTTCTACCTCTCGCTCTGCCTACATTTCTCCCTTTCCCTCTTTCAATAAATTTCTCTATCTCTACATCTTTCTAAATATAAAGAATCTACCAATCTATCTATCAATCTATCTATCTCCTCTTTCTCAAAACTGAAAATATTCAAACAAAGAGAAGACTATCACCAAATCTTTTGAGAAATAGAAAGGCAAAGAAAAAAACCAGAACAGTGAAAAGTGATAAACTCGAAAGAAATTTGAAAGACAGGCGAAGAAACTTTAAGAGACTAAATATGAAATTAACAGCAGGAGACGCAATAAAGGGGAGAGATGAGACAGTGTCGAGTCTTGGTCGCGCTCACACACTTTACTTAGTAGTATAAGTTTAAGTGCATATAAAGTATAGGCATAAAGTATAGATATATAGCCATAAAGTATAAGTACAGATTAATATTAAAGTATTGGTATAAAGTAAATGTAGAGATTAAAGTATAAAGTTCAGTTACAGATTTATACTTAAAATATAGGTATAAAGTACAGGTACAGTCAGGAAATACAGTGTGTGTGTGTGTATATATATATTACAGGTATAAGTAAGGGCATAAACTGAAGGGTAAATAAAAATGAACAAAAAATAAGGAAAGAGGAATAAATAAAGGAAGGAAGGAAGGATAAAAAGTCATTAAGAAGACAGAATAAGCAAATTAAACAATAAACCAATAAAAGGGACAAACGAAATAATATTAAGAGTCACAAGACATTAAATAATAAATATGAAACAAGAGAAAATAATAACATGAAGAGAGAGAGACAGGGGTGATAAATGTCAGGTGAAGGGTGGAGCAGAGTGAAAGGTAATTAGGACAAGGTGGAGGAGAGAGTGTGAGTGTGTGTGTGTGTGTGTGTGTGTGTGTCCAGTTGTGCTAGTCCTGTTACTCACTGACTCGCCCGCTCTCACTGACTTACTGAATACCTAGGTGACGGACTGATTTACTGACTCACTGAATAACTACAGAATTTGACTGACTTTGCTCTTACTAATTCAGGCTCTCTCTCTCTCTCTCTCTCTCTCTCTCTCTCTCAGTAGACCAAGACAAAAGTTCAACCACCACCCTCGATACTCACTTGTACCTCCTCCCGATACTCTCCCCGCGGCAGTCAATCCTCTTCACGTCATCCCACACTAACTGGAACCAACATCGTACCCATTTCCTGTCGTCTCTTTAAATCGTCTGTAACCCTCTCCCCACCCTTACTCCTCTTATCATAATCCCCCTCCATCACCCTCCCTCCCTACCCCATCTCCATCACCTCCTCACCTTCTCCTCCTCCCCCACGCCGTCGTCAAGGGTTAAATCATAGCGTCAATGGGTTAAATCACAGTCGTCAAAGGGTTAAATCAGTCGTCAGGGGTTAAATCAGTCGTCAGGGTTAAATCATAGTCTTCAAAGGGTTAAATCATAGCGTTAATCAGTCGTCAAAGGGTTAAATCAGTCGTCAAGGGGTTAAATCAGTCGTCAAAGGGTTAAATCAGTCGTCAAAGGGTTAAATCAGTCGTCAAAGGGTTAAATCAGTCGTCAAAGGGTTAAATCAGTCGTCAAAGGGTTAAATCACAGTCGTCAAAGGGTTAAATCACAGTCGTCGAAGGCTTAAGATGGTAAACCTCCGTAACTCAGATTCTCACAAAACTCGTAAGATAAAATTGTGTTAACTATTACACAAGCTGGAAAGAAAACAAGAGAAAAAGAAAAGAAACAAACAAAGAAGAATGCAGAGAAATAAGAGAAAAGAAAGAAGTGAGAGAGAGAGAGAGAGAGAGAGAGAGAGAGAGAGAGAGAGAGTTGTTTTAAGTAGACCAAGATTCTACCATTACCTATAATAAGCTGTTGTTATTCTTAAAGGTATCAGTTACGTGAAGACACAGTCAAGGTATGGAGACTTGAAGAACACAGAGACATGGAGAACACGGAGACATGGAGAACACGGAGACATGGAGAACACGGAGACATGGAGAACACAGAGACATGGAGAACACGGAGAGTTGGTGTTTTTATCTTTCTTCTTTCTCCACCTTTCTCTCTTATCTCTTTTTGTAATGTTGAACTTTTTCTGTTTCTCCATCTTTCTTTTCTTTGGTTGTGTCTGTCCCTCTCTCTCCCACTTTCTCTTTGACCTTTTCTTTCATTCTATCTCCTTTCTTTATTCACCTCTCTCTCTCTCTCTCTCCTCTTCACTTGCTCCTCCTTTCCTTCTTTTTTCTCACCTTCTCTTTTCCTCTTTCTCTCTTTTACTCATCACATCTCTCCCTCATTCGCCTCAACTCTTCTTCCTCTCTCCTTCTTCCCTCCCCTCTCCTTCTTCCCTCCCCTTTCCTCCTTCCCTCCCCTCTCCTCCTTCCCTCCCTTCCTCATTATCTCTTCTCCGTCTATCCTTTTCTCTCTCTTCTTAACTCTTTTCCCTCTCTCCTTTAACTCTCTCTTTCTTAACCCACAATCCTTCTCCCTCTCTCTTCTTAACTCTTATCCTTCTCCCCTTCTCTCTCTTATCCTTTGTCTCCTTCTTAACTCTTCTCCCTCTCTCTCTCTCCTCTTTCCGTCACCTTCTCTCTCACTCCTCAACTTTCTTCTTTCTTCCCTACTCTCTCTCTCCGCTCCTCCCTTCCCCAGGTTTACGAGGCGTCAGTAAACGTCAGATAATAGGGGTTTATGGCTAGCGTCCGGGGCCTTCCATTTTTATTGAACTCGTCACAGTGTTGCTGAAGACGGCCCCCTGGTGTGGTCCTGCCTGAGACACACACACACACACACTGGAGACATACACACACACACACACTGGAGACACATACACACTAGAGACACACACACACACACACACACACACACTGGAGACATACACACACACATACACACTAGAGACACACACACACACACACTGGAGACATACACACACACACACACTGAGACACACACACACACCAGGGAAAGACACACACACACACACACACACACACACACTGGAGACATACTACTGACACATACACATAGGGAGACACACACACACACACACACTGAGACATACATACACACACACTGGAGACATACATACACACACTGGAGAGACACACACACACACACACCAGACACACACACACACACACACACACACATTGGAAAAACAAGCAGACAAAGTTAATTAAAAAGGCATTCAAGACATGATAGGGCAGACATGCTGACAGTGGACGATGGCAGCAGTGAGGCACTGTATGACTGACTGACTGGACACTCACACAGAAACACACAATGGAAAAACACACACACACACACACACACACACACACACACACACACACACACACACACACACACACACACACAGAGTAAGATAAACAGATGGAAAAGATACTGACAGTGGAGACGGAGTTAGTGAGGGCGAGTTCTGGATCAGATGACAGTTCTGTAAGGGCCGCAGATGACAGACAGACAGACAGGGAGACAGACACTTAGACAGGACACGATGATGTAGAGACTAATGCTTTGTAGGATAGCTGGAGGGGGGGGCAGGGAGTGGGAGACGGATATATTAAAATAAGTGCAATAACAGACAGGCGTGCAATATCAGACAAACAAACGTGCAATAACAGACAAACAAACGTGCAATAACATACAGGTGTGCAATATCAGACAAACAAACGTGCAATAACAGACCAACAAACGTTAAGTAACAAACAAACGTTCAATAAGACAAACAAACGCACTACAGCAGACACAAACGTTCAATAAGAGACAACCATTTAGGATTCACAAAAAAAAAAAATCTACAGCAAACGTTAATTTCGTCTCCTATAACTGAGGTCGAGTCACCATAATCCAGCTACGGTAAAGAGTCTCTGTGTGATTCTGACGCCATATTGGATCTTAAAGTCAGCAGAGTGAGGTAAGCTGCTTACTTATGAGATAAAGAAGAAAATAAAAAAAAAATATATTCGTCGTAAGAATATTTGTTTGTCCGGGACATAATCAAGTGTGGTGGTGATTTTAGGCTGACTACTGATAATGGGTTGATTGGGTTGTGTTTATTCTCTCTCTCTCTCTCTCTCTCTCTCTCTCTCTCTCTCTGCTAGTTCTCTTTCTATTTGTGTGCTTGTTGTCTGTCTGTCTGTCTGTCTGTCTGTCTCGCTACTTTCTCTCATTCTCTCATTTCTTGCTGTCTCTCTTTTCAAACTTGCTATCCCTGTCTCCTTGTTCTCTCTCTTTCTTATACCAGTTATCTCTCTCTCTCTATCTGTGTTTGCTCTCTCTATTCATGCTTACCTATTCACTTTCTCTCAATGCTTTCTGTGTCTCCCTTTATGCTTGTTCTCTCCCTTTCTCCTCCTCACCACTCATCTCTCACAGTGTGTAGATTAATGAATAAATTAGACTAAAGGTTACAGGTACACAAGGCCAGGTAGACAACCCTACCCCCTTCCCTTGCTCTATGTCCTTTCAGGTGTGGTCCCCTTAAATTACTGATGGAGATGGTCGTACCTGTGTGTGTGTGTGTGTGTGTGTGTGTGTGTGTGTGTGTATTTGCTTGATTTTTTTTGGTGTTTGTTTGTCTCTTGTTCGTCGACTCTACGTCAGTATATTTTTGTCTTTACTTTTCTAGTTGTCTACTTGTTTTTTCGTTCACCTGTTCTGTTCCATATGACTTTTTTTCCCCCTTTCTCTTCCTTCGCATTCGCTCTCTCATCACTACTCGCTCGCTCTCTCATCACTACTCGCTCGCTCTCTCATCACTACTACTCTACTTCACTGCACCTGCTCGCTCTCTCATCACTGCTCTCTCATCACTACTCTCTCTCTCCTCTGCCCCACTTGTTCCTCTCTCTCCTCTGCCCCACTCGTTCCTCTCTCTCCTCTGCCCCACTCGTTCCTCTCTCTCCTCTGCCCCACTCGTTCTCCCTCTTTCTTTCCCTTCCCTCTCACCGCCCACCCCTTAGTTGTCTCAAGTCTGGGAGGTAATATAGGAGGCGACGGGGGGCAGAACGTATTGGGCTGTCACCATGGAGGCCGACTCTCTCTCTCCTCCTCCCTCCTCCCTCCCTCCTCCCTTCCTTCCTCTTTTTTCTTTCCTCCTTTTCTTTTTTTTCCCCACTCTCCTTCCCTTCCTTTCTCTCCCCTTAACTTCCTTTCTCCTCCTCTTTTTTCTCTTCTCATCTCCTTCCTTTCTTTCTCCTCCCTTCTTTCCTCTCATTCTCTTTAATTCCTTCTCTCCTCCTTTCCTTTCCTTTCTTTCTTCCTCCCCTACACATACTTCTCCCAGGGTTACCACTGCCTCTACCTGCCACACCAATTATCCTTAAAACCCAATGTGATGTTACAACCAGAAACTCATAAACTCTGCACTAGGGGGGTGGGGAGGGGGTATGGTGAAATAAGAGGGGGGAGAGGAAATTGAGGGGAGAAATGCCTTTATTTTTTTCCCAGGAGTATCACCAGTCAGCACCCAAAGTACTTTTTTTTTTCTCCCAGGATCAACAACGCCCTGTAAGGATGCCGGCTATTAACTTTCTCGGCGCCAATGTAAACAAAACGCTTTAAAGACAGTTTAGGATAGTGTAGGTCAGGTCGGGTCGGGTCGGGTCGGGTCGGGATAGGACAGGTTGAGTAAGTTACGTTTGGCTACATTTTAGTGGTTGGAATATTAATAGACGGGATTTCTTAGGTCTTACTCAGTGACCATAATTGTTGTGGTTATTATTATTGTTGTTTGATATTATTACTATTATTATTATGACGAAAGGTATTATTATCATATTTACCGTTAATACTACAATTATCATCATCACCTTTATTTCCACTATTCCATTACCGTCATTATCAGTATCAATAGTGTGAGGACAGAGCGTGTAGAGTCAGGCACTAACAGACTGGGTGTTGTTCCCGGCTAGTCGTTAAGAGGGGGGGGGAGGTGATGGGGAGGTGATGGGGGTGATGGGGGGTGGAGATGGGGTGGTGATGGGGTTGAGGTAATGGGGGGTGGAGGAAGATGGGGGGTGGAGGTGATGGGGGTGGAGGTGATGGGGTGGAGGTGTGATGGGGGGGAGGTGATGGGGGGTGGAGGTAATGGGGGGTGGAGGTGATGGGGGGGTGAGGGAAGGTGAAGGTGTTGAAACTCTCCTTACTTGGTCCATCTGTGCCACGCCATTAAACTGCGACTTCCAGTAAAGTTCACAGACTGATAGCAAACTTAACTATGCTGGATCCCCGACTCCGTGTTTGGTTCATTCAGTTAATATTCCTCGTGAGTGAAGATGTAAGAAGGCACCTGGCTGGTTGACTAAAGGTGAAACAAAACAATAAATAAATAAACTGCCACGTCACCTTAATCAGAAAAGTTGATTCAGCATAAGACAAAATAAAGTATAAATAAGAATAAAAAAAATTCCCATGTATTTTATGTTACTTGGTAAAAAGGAATCTCCACCACCGGTTCTGGGTGTGGAGTGGTTGGGGGTCGTTAGGGAGGTAGTGTGGCGGCCAATAAAACACAGTACACCAGCACCGTCAATGAGTGTCGGTAACAAGAAGGTCGGCAGGTGATACACACTAGTGGCCGACTGAGTGTGACTATTAGCTCGACTTTACCTCATTTCAACTTGTACTGAAAACCAGACATGTTGGAGGTAATATCATTTATACTAAGCTACGTAAATTTACTAATGGTTATTATCTACTACAGTGATCACAGTAACAGCTGGAGCACCGCATTATCACTCTTATGTCTCCGCTTTTAGTGTTTACAAACTCGAAACAAAACAACTCGTGGTCCCTTCCTTTCCTACATCCTTTGGGAGGCGAGGAAATAACTTATTAAGAGAGTTTTTACGGGAATTTCGACGAATTACGGTAGCCAACTAGACGTGTTTACACCTGGAGACGTGAGTTGCCGTATTGGCCTGGTGAGTTTTGCCGCCGTGTAGAATCTTCGCTGAAACAATGTACAGCTCAAAAGTTCCCTGTGTTCAGAATCGTGTAATGGTGGATGGTATTCAGTACATGATTGTTGTTTACCAAGACAGAACGTGAATAAAATACTAAAATTCCTTGAGGTTATTGTTAATGAGAAACTTGGCTGGAAAAACCACATACAAGCCAGTAACAGTAAAGTCAATAAACAGTGCGGTATCATGTATCACACTCGACAGTCACTCACCCTCAAAGCAACGAAAGAAATTTATTATTATCATGTTTACCAACACTTAATACACTGTCACACACTATGGAGGGGGGGGGGGCTCTGGCTCTTCAAAACACCTCCCCTGATTACTGCACAGAAGTGAGTTGTGCGGACAAAGACCTCTACTTGAAAAACTAATCACACTAACAAACAATTTGCTATATTGAAAATGTTAAAATTCGAAGATATTTACACCTGCTGCTGTGCTATTTGTTTACAAATCTGTCAATCATTTGCTTGACAATAATTATTTCCAGTTCCGGAATAATCAAAGATACAACTTAAGGCACCCAGAGCTACTAAGACCACAAGTTTTGAAGAACAATAGTTCTCAAACTACAACTCAAACTAAGTTGATGTTCTATCTAAGTAATCCCGACCATCTCGCCAACCTTTCACAAAAGACTCTCTTTGGGGCGTGGCTTCATAAAAGTGTTGCAGATCTCCTGAAACTGAATGTCCCAATCACCCCAGACGAACCTATTAATGCCATTCCTCCTTGGCTGGACATATCAGTTCCTATTAATTACACTCCTGTTGGTAGTAAGCAAATGTTAAACACCGATGTGGTGAGATGTGTCACACTAGAAACTATTAACAGACACAGAGTATTAAATCAAGTGAATGTTATGCTTTTACTGATGGTTCTGTGCAGACAAACACAGGTAGAACAGGCTGTGCAATTGTAATATATAAAGAAAAAGAGATGATAGTGTCAAACAAACAAAGGCTGAACAACTGGGCCAGCACAACACAAACTGAACTAACTGGAATCTACTTAGCCACAGACTACCTCAAAGAAAATGGAGGTGGGGTGATATTCTGTGACTCTCAAAGTGCTTTGAAATCAATGAACAGCCCGTCAGGTTCTACGTCTAAAGTTGCATGTGATATTAAAAGGAATGTGATAACTGCCAATGAGAACAACTTTCGTATCGAATTTGTGTGGATTCCGTCCCATGTTGGAATCAGGTATCATGACCGTGCTGATAGACTGGCCAATGAGGCATGTAAGAAAGAAAATGTTGACCGCGACCTTGGTCTGTCCAATGCCGTAATTAAAAACATTCAAGTCAGAATCATGAACTCTGATCTAGAAGAAGTGAGAAATGCAGAGAGACCTGACAGTTGTAGCATTAGTAAATATGACAAATTTTGTAACAAGAGGTACCGGTATGGCCAGCATAAGGACAGAACCAGACAATGTGATGTAGTCGTGGCCAGAATTAGGCTAGGATACAGACACATCTGGCAAGTTAGTAACGCTGTACCCATACCGGAACACTCAGCATGTAAACTTTGTGATAAACCTTTAAAGCATACACTTGAACACTATATTATTGAATGTGACACTGTCAAAGACTTCAGGCCACCTGACTTACTGTATCTTGAACTATGTAATTACTTCATTGAATCAGGTGTGCTTGAGGACATTCTTGCTGTTTATCCCAAATTTGCTAGCCCACACTGATTAGTCTTCAATTAGAATATGACTCCAATGTATGTGATCCACTGACCCATATATGCTGCTGGTGAATGTGATGTATTTCCTTCTTTGTGTACGAACCTCTGTCCTGCGTGGCAGTGAACAGTGGCATTACCCACATGAATCTGACCTATATATAGTGTCAATGAATATGATGCATTCTTTGTGTACGAACCTCTGTCCTGTATGGCAGTGAAAAGTGACATTACCCACATGAATCTGACCGACGTATATGTATGTATGTGTGCGTGTGTGCATGTATATGTACGTGTACATGTATATGTGTATGTATATACGTATATGTATGTATATGTGTGTGTGTGTGTGTTTACATATATGTATATGTACTGTCAATGAATATGATGCAACTCTTTGTGTACGAACCTCTGTCCTGCATGGCAGTGAACAGTGACATTATCCATATGAATCTGACCTCTATACATTTATAGTTGTTAATGAATATGATGTATTTCTTTGTGTGTGAACCTCTGTCCTGCGTGACAGTGAGAAGTGATACCACCCTCAGTGTCAAGACCTGACTGAATTACTCAGAATAGGCAAACTGTACTACAAGCTCTGCCAATAAATTTGTTAAACTAAAACTACTAAGACCCCCCCCCCCCGATGCGCTCCTCTCAGTCCCAGACCTTCATAAAATATCACGGTGTGAAGGTGTCAACTTACCCCCACCCATCCGAACAAAGGCTACGCTCCCTTCCTTTAAATTATCTCTTAAAAATATCTATTGTCTCATTATTAATATTTCTTGTAACACCTACTTTATATTCCTGCTTATATTGTACCACCCAAACCATTATATCATAGATTGTCATGTAGATAGATAAAAATTACCATTGTAATGATTATAGTTGTCGACTAGGACATGATACTGACAGCTCTGTCCTCTTGTTCCACCTTAATACAACCCATGTTGTGCTGCTTCCCTCCCTTATCATATTTATGTATAACAGCTCCACTGTAAAGTATGTATATACTTATAATATAATATAAAGAAAAAAATAAATAAATAAATAAAGTGATAACTGTGGTAACATTATGAGATGCTCTTATTACCACCATGCTATTGTACTATTCCAGATGATACTAAATGTTACATAATACTTCCTTGAGATAAATGTATAGTACATAATTGTCAGGTGCCTACAGGAGAGCTCAGGCTCTCAACTGGCTCAGCCATGTTAATATTGCTATTATTATCCACTCTGTATCTGTGTTTTTCGGACTAAATAAACTGTTTCAATATCAATATCAGTGAGTGATTGTAGTGATGGTACTGTGCACATTTCATCGATATTATGACTTGTTCAATACCCTAAATAGTTTCTAAACTCTTGTTAAACTTTCAGAGAGATTATGTACGTAGTTCAAATTTTCCATCAGTCTGTTTATTAACTTGAATTATACTGATTACTTGTGTTTTTAACTTACACAATTATCAATAAATAGCTTAAAAAACAAATACATAAATCTCTTACTTCCACGACCATACTTATACACGAGTACACAGTAAATCCCAATGTGGTTTTTTTCTTCTCTATCACAGTACCAGACCATCACAATATTACTACTAACTGCACTATAGATCATCACACGTCACGGGCCCACCACCTGACCTCTCTACTGCAGCAAAGGCTAACATACATTAATATCAAGTAATGGGAGAGGAGCTTCATCATATTTACTTGTGACAGAGAGAGAGAGAGAGAGAGAGAGAGAGAGAGAGAGAGAGAGAGAGAGAGAGAGAGAGAATGTACTGTAATCGTCTTTTCTTCCCTACCTCCCTAACCAAACGTGTAGTACTGTATATATATATAAGTAGCAAGACTCCTCCACCATCCACTAGTTATCGCTGGTATTATTAACCACACCAGATAATCGCTGTCTCCCCGGCACGGCTTCACCTCAGTTGTAAAAAATCAGAAACTCGTTAGAATTTGTTGGGGGGCATCACAAATAAGGGAATTAACTCAAAACCTAATTAACTGCGTCCCAACCTCTGAAAACTGTGAGGTATATATACAGTACTCTTGGTCTATTAACAGCTCTATAACACCCAATTAAGTGAACGTTATTACCTAAAACCTTATTCCAGGATTCCATTTTTTTTCATTACTTATTAATCACATTCATAAATATTAAAAAAAAGAGAAATTCCACGATTGATCACGAAATGTTTGAAAAATTTATTAAAAAAGATCTTAACTTCCTATGATTAATGACAATAAGTTTCAAAGTTTTATTCGATATTGTCACAAATTGATTAAGACTCTCCAACTCAGCGTCTTCGTCAACATTATGTGTAAAATAAACGTTTCTGTGTTGCAAAAAAATAAAAATAAAAAAATAAAAAATCCTCCCAGTTTAGCCTTGTGTCCGCGATGTGGTGGGTGGCGCTCCAATACGGTGTTCTGATTGGATTTCTAGTGACTAGGAACGAATGCTTTGACGGGAGTTTCAAAGGTTAAAGCACAGAGGTGTTTCAGTAGTACAGTATAATCAAGCTGGGCGACTGTACCGTTTACCCGACCATGATGCTCACTGACCTAACAGAAACTCATTATTCACCCTTACCAACCACACACACGTACAGTACAGTATATCATCCCGTTCACATATTCTGTTTATTCAAAGCTGTAAAGGTTTCATGTGGCCACCCGGTATATTAGTTACGAATAACCAAATTAACATAAACAGCTTACTATAGAGGTCAACATTCCTTCACGTTTTACAGGAGCTTGTGATTTAGTCCGCGTAAAGTACCGATTTTTTTAATACCGCAGTCCTGTACATTTGTTTCATGCTGCGGTGGTAAAGGTGACGCCAGATGCCAGGGCAAGGTAACCGAGAGGTGGGTGAGAACTCAAGAGGGCCTCTGACACCGTGTAGTGTTTGGGTGTAAAATCATCAGGTGAAATAAGCTGGGGGGGCCTAATCTTCAGGTGATCCTAGTTTTTGTAATGATTCACTATTTATACAGTTTCCTAATACTTATGGGCTATTTCATTTACGTAGCTCAACTGATGTGTTTGTTCGTGTGTGTGTAGAAAAAGAATTAACAACAAATTGGAAACAAAATTATAACATTCAACTTGTACAAAATAAGCTATCATATGCTGCCTTCTTTTCTGTCTTATCAAAACTAAGCTTTCTCATCTTGCTACCATTTCCACCCAAGGCTATTCCATCATGCTATCACCCCTTACTCCCAGGATATTCCATCTTTGTTATCACCTCAACCCTCAGGTATCCCATTCAAAATCCTGAAAGGGATGGAAAACGTGAACCCGGGACATTTCTTTGTGATGTCATGGACCACCAACACGAGAGGACATAACTACAAACTCGCCAAGTTATCATGGAGAACGAATATAAGGAAATACTTCACACAGAGGCTGGTAGACTTATGGAACGGACTAGCAGCCCAAGCTGTGGAATCCAGAACAGTTCTGGGGTGTCAAAATAGTTCTTTACAAAATTATCAAGAGCAATGGAGGGATCCCACACAGACCACTGGCCTCCCTCCCTCGGCATGGCCAACTCTAGTGGTTGGCCATTAGGTAAATAAGGTAAAACATGCTACCACCTCCACCTTAGGCTCTCCCATCTTACTCTCACTTTTACACTTCAAAGAAATTAAATATTACACATTATTGAGAACTCTCATTAGCAGCACAAAACACCAACGCAATAACATGAGCTGAAAAAATACCACCAACAAAACATTTCGGTATTTCTTTTTCACTAGAGATTATGATGATTTTACGGTCAACAATAACACACAGTCAGCGTGTTAAAATATTTTCACCAAATCTTTATATATTTTTCTTTCTCTCTTGCAAAGACCGTTTTCGTTATTAACATGAATTGTCTTATTCTTGACCTCTGACCTTACTTTAAGACTTATCCTTGATTTAACCTTAATTGAACATTTCCCAATCTTAATCTTGACCTCTGACCTTGCCTCAGCACTCCAAACGACATCTTCCATAACATCACCAGGACAGCTTTTTTTTTTACAGGTCACTCACGGCGTCGTTCCCAACACTAATCACTCGTACTGCACCTCCAATGACCACCACAGTCTCAGACACCCCCCGTGTTCACATCTGGTGTGGCGTAATACAAGGTTATACGGCTGAATGATGACCACAGCGTCTTTATGAACACTAGCGTAATGACTAACTGGCGTGGTGTAGTTTGCATTATGTCATGAAGCGTAAAATTCCCTTAGAACTTCCGTGTGCCCAAGGTTGATATATTCTATAGACCTTGTGCATGCCTATATACAGAAGTGGCCTTAAGGGAAAACTGAAGACTCAACAAGCGTAAAACTAAACCCATCAAACCTAACTATGAGTTATAGTCAATTTGGTTTATGTCACAATGTTAAGATATCACTAATAAAGTCTTCAGGTCTCCATTAAAGCAGATTTTACACATGCGCACATAAAAAAAAATCGACGAAAATTTAACATAAGAGTTTTGTACCATACAGGCAAAATGGCGGGTGTAAACAAACCATGACGTCACGTGCAAAAACAAAAGTCTCTATCCAAGGAACGGCAATACGAGGCTCAATATATCATTACCTCGTTATTCATCGTCACCTTCCGTAAGCAAAGGAAAGTTTGAGTGTTATCTTAAGTTGGTACAAGCTCAATATAAGTTATGATAAGTTATCCTTCACAGTGGCGGCACGAGCGGCCAACACTCTCAAAGTTGGTCCTCCTCCACGCTGGGGGGGCTTCTAACTTTTGACACCGACTTGAAAACAACAAAACTCTTATGAAACAAAGCAAAAATAAAAAAATCTTATCACATCTCGCCTACACAGTTTCAACACTTCAAAATAACCCACGCGATTTCAAAATAAAGTCTCGGTAATGTTTAAATGACACTATAAATTATACGAATAATTAACTTAAAAAAAATTACAAACACAAACAATAAAAACCACGCATGGAAACAAACATTTTTTTTTTGCACTACATCTAAGACTTTATGCCAACACAACTACAATTATTCATACAAATCATAACCTTATTACATACAACCACAATCTACCATCAATAAAATTCCTACTTCAAAACAACCACAACCTCACATTAAAACAACCACAACCCTGCATCAAAACCACAACCCCACATAAAAACAACCACAACCTCACATTAAAACAACCACAACCTCACATTAAAACAACCACAACCCTGCATCAAAACCACAACCCCACATAAAAACAACCACAACCTCACATTAAAACAACCACAACCTCACATTAAAACAACCACAACCCTGCATCAAAACCACAACCCCACATAAAAACAACCACAACAACCACAACCTCACACCAAAACAACCACAACCTCACATCAAAACCACCACAACCTCACATTAAAACAACCACAACCTCACACCAAAACAACCACAACCTCACATTAAAACAACCACAACCCCTGCATCAAAACCACAACCCACATAAAAACAACCACAACCTCACATTAAAACAACCACAACCTCACACCAAAACAACCACAACCTCACATTAAAACAACAACCTCACACCAAAACAACCACAACCCCACATAAAACAACCACAACCTCACATTAAAACAACCACAACCTCACAAAACAACCACAACCTCACATCAAAACAACCACAACCTCACATCAAAACAACCACAACCCCACATCAAAACCACAACCCCACATAAAAACAACCACAACCTCACATCAAAACAACCACAACCTCACATTAAAACAACCACAACCTCACATTAAAACAACCACAACCTCACATTAAAACAACCACATCCCCACATCAAAACAACCACAACCTCACATTAAAACAACCACAACCCCACAAAAACTACCACATCAAAACAAACACGACCCTTATAATAACCACAACTCTACATCAAAACAACCACAAGTTCACAACCCAAAATAACACCAAAGCCCCACAACAAAACAACCACATAAAATGAAATCACAAAGACACTACAAATCACACCATTTGCCAACACGAGTTTTAAAGTTTTGTTGAAATTTCTTAAAACATTGAAACTCCATTACACAACATGTCGAGTGAATAGTTATGGCTCAGTTGATGAGTATGTGAGTGTGGGAGGACACCTGGGGCTGGCCTAAGGTGAGGAGGATGGAAGGACAGAGGATAGGAGGGAGGGAGGTTGGAGGGAGAGAGGATGAGAGGTAGGAAAGAGAGGGATGATAGATACTGGAGAGAGAGAGAGAGAGAGAGAGAGAGAGAGAGAGAGAGAGAGATATTGGGTACAGTACATTATGGTGTGTGTCCGAGGTCGCCTGGCCTGACCTTATCTTGTTATCCCTTTGAGTGCGTCCACTGCCTCACTCAACCACCCTTCCTATACCACCCTCCCTTTTCCAGTCTCCCCCTCCCTCCTAAGCTTTCAGGTCCCTACTACCCCACATTCTCCAGTGGCCAAACCCTTCACCCCATCATCCACACCCTTCACCTAACCAAACATCATGTACCACCGAACTTTTCGCATCCTGCTTCATCCACACACACACTAATACTAATACTTTGCTGTCACTCAGAATCGAGTATGACGATCATCCAGCTATGATACAATGATATGAGTTATTAAGGATGTCACCTAGGTTGGTGAGTTATGAGGTGACTAAAGAGGCCGATATGGGACCGGCAGGGTCGATCACAGATGTTGCACATGTGGGGGGCTACATCTAGTGCGGGAGGGGCGGCAGCAATCATACGAGCACGTACTGATCGCTATAAGAACAACCCAGTCCCAACCACTGTAAAAATTATCAACAACCCGTAATCAACCAATGTGTTCACTCCCAGCCAATCTTATCTTACCTTATTATTATATATCAAATTTGTATCACTTATGTTACTTGTATATTATTTGTCAATCAAGTGATCCATTCTCCAATTACGTAACTGTATATTTTCAGCCTTCTGGCTGCCATGCTCTCTCAATAAACCGTTATTATTATTATTACACATACACACGTAAAGAATCCACTCTATATATACATACCCCAAATTCTCTCGTTAACTAAACCAACACTTCACTTCACTTACACTCCACTCCACCTACACTCACCGTCAACAGCCTCCACGCTTGCAATGCGCGCGCGCACACACACACACACACACACACACACACACACACACACACACTACTAATTAATAAACATATCAGTGTGAATGACTGTGTGAGGTAAACTAAACACAAAAGGTCAACTAAAAACGTGGTCATTGAAAAAAAAACCTGTAGGTTAACGTGATATACAGTAGGTGTGGCCAATAGTGAGGACGTAGAGAGGCACAGACACAAACAACACCGTATTCGTATGTCTCTTACATATTCATGGCGGGGCCTAACAAGCACGACCAGACGTACACTGTGCTGCGTCAGCGTAAAAACAAAATTTTCTCTCCCAGTGAGTGACATTCATTTTTGCCCAGTCAGTAAGTGAGTGAGTGAGTCAGTAAGTCAGCGGCCAAAAGCCTCGTAGTGCTGGCAGCGCAGTTCAATATACTGTATATACAATACTTTAAATTTTCAGTAGAGCTAATGACCTCCTCGACCTGGAACCTAACAAGGGCGCCTCCAGCCACCAAGAAAAATGATGGCGGGGGTTGTGAGCACCTTACTACACTACACTACCCTGTAAAAACTAATGATGATACTCGATAACCAGGGAGGGAGGAATGGAGGGTCCTCTCCTCCTCCCACCAAGAAAAATGAAGACGGGGAACTTGAAAACACTTAAAACAAGACCAAGTAAAAACCAGTGATCGTATTGGATAAAGTGACCCCCTCCTTCGCCCCGCCCCGCCCCTAACGTCTAAGTCAGTGCAGGTCCTCCAGTCGTCTCCGGGAGGTGAAATTGCTGAACTTGAACAACTTGAACACTTCTAGAGATCATCCAGCCTCTCATTACTCCAGTGAAGCACCTAAATTACTGCCAAGACTCAGGAGCACTCAGACCCAGCTCGCTAGAACCATGACCGTAGGAAGCACAATGATAAAATGCTAAATCGACTTAATTCCCATCTTGTCACACCCGAGTGGCCAACTGTGCTCACCTCAGCCGCCAGTTACACCACTTAACACGTGAAGAAGAAGAAATATATGTATCAGGAAACTATAATACTCTGTATGATTGGGAACACTTGAAGATTAGTCCTACCAGCTTATTTCACCTTAAGTTCAATCACCCTAACGCTAACCTAACCTAACGCTAACCTAACCTAACCTAACGCTAACCTAACCTAATCTACCATAACTTAACTTTACTCAACCTCACCTCATCAAACTTAAGCCCCAGGTAGCGTTAGGGTTTTTAATCATCAGGTGAAATAAGCTGGGAGGACGGGGGCAAATTTTCAGGTGATCCTAATATTGTTATGCAAAATATTCAAGTAATTTATACTGTAGTCGAGACACGGACTCTGCTGAGGAACTTTTCACGAAAGAAAATTAGTCGCCAAAATAACAACATTAATCCGATAAAATAATATCTTCCACGTATATCAAAACACCATGAAAATTTACGCATCTGCCAAACAAATAAAAAATTACGACTTTTTTAAAATGAAGTCCACGACGATGACGACGACTAAGGATAAACCCACGGATACAAGTGTACACCCACGGATACTGGTGCACATATCCTTGTATCCTGGTCCCCACGCACCCTCCCGGTCCCCAAGCACCCTCCCGGTCCCCACGCACCCTCCCGGTCCCCACGCGCCCTCCCGCCCACCACCCATAAACCAGGCTGGGCTACACCTCGTAAAAATGCAACATAAAATAAACTCATTAGCGACGCCGTAAAATGCCAGTAAACACATAATAAGAGTGCCACAACCTCCTCCCTACTGGTGCCATAATATACGGTGCCACTTTTTAACACTAGAGCACACGAAATATATTTAACACCGTGCACACTAACACAGCCGCTAAGCACCACCGCAGCAGCCTCCTCCCTACTGGCATCTTATTATTACAGGGCCAATTTTAATACTATAGTGCCATACTTTTAATATTATAGTGCCACGTTCAACAACAAAAAATGTAATACCACGGTGTCAATTTTAACATTACAATACCTCTTAAAATTACAAATATTTTTAACACTAAAGTCCAATTATTATCCTTCAAATAACTGGGGTGTTTTATTGTTTTCCAACAATAACCTTAAGTTCCTATATACGCTAAGCCAGTCATTGTTAATGTTATACCACGAACCATCATGTCTGTGGTGCATGTTACCCGTAAAGTGTGAAAATCAGGCATTCTATGCAATGCCTAAAACTTTTTGGCAAAGTATGAAATAAGCTTCTTTCAATCTGACCTTTTATACTTTACCTGGAGATTCTATACAATACCTAAAAATAATATAAAATGCGTAAATGGACTTGGGCAAAACATTAAAAGCACAAATGTTAAAACGCAATATTGTTTATTGGCAAAATAAACTGTGTGAAACGAGACTTGTTTATAAACACGTTTATTTCCGTAACCTAGCCTAACTTGGTTAGGTTACGGGAATAAACGTGTATAAACAGGTTTCGTTTCACACGTTCCATAAAACAAACCCGGTATTATATATAATGCTTAAGAAAGGTGTACGAATGGATTGATTTTATAATATGCCTTGAAGTTTTAGGCATTGTATGAAATGCCTATGAATTCTACGCAATACCGGATTTCACACTTTAACGGTAAAATATACGAGTATAGTATAAGGGAACAACTTTTAATAATACTACACAAGTTATTTAAGAAACTTGTACACGAAAACTGTTCTAAAATTACTGAAGGCGCGGCTGTTATCAACACTGTTACAGTTCACGTACAATAATTATTGTTACCGGCGCTAGAGGACAACCAGCTGTCTGTGGAAACGGTCAAGGTATATTCTGGAAGTTGATCCTCTCTCTCTCTCTCTCGCTCTCTCTCTCTCTCTCTCTCTCTCTCTCTCTCTCTCTCTCTCTCTCTCTCTCTCTCTGGCATAAAGTTATTATCCAGTTATGAACATCTATTTCTGTATACAGTTATGATGTAATCAATGTACACACAGTCCAAAAAGTATCTTTAGGGAGTGGTCCAATGATTTTCAAAATGAACACTGCGACTCCTGTTGTCTCGATAGTGTTGTCAAAATCTTTCTTTCGTTGTCTTCTATTGTCCAACAGAAAATTGTAACGATACTTTTTTGGTTGTGTTTTCGTGATGTAACCAATAAGCCGAGACAGGTAATAATATTCAGGCAGTATATATATAAACCACGAGTAGGACACCCGGTCTCGCCAGGGTCCGTCACGAAATACTAATATGGAAAGTGGAGGCTCAAGGCATTGTAGTGGAAATTCTGAATTGAACCAGGGGCAGGACATGGTTAACTGACAGGAAACAGTCAGTACAGATGGGACACAATCTGACTGGGAGTTACGTCACGAGTGGTGTACCCCAAGACTCGATACTCGGTCCGTCACTATTTTATTGTTATATACTCAGGACACCGATATAGGCGCTGACAGCAACACAGTACTCTGCTCACGACACAAAAATAGGACGTGTAAATAAATCTGTTGAGGACTCCGACAAATTACAAGAAAACCTAAATAAAACTGTCGTACGGCCTGAAAATGGCCGATACAATTTAATGTGGGATAATGTTAAGTTCATAGGATAAGGAACGGGAACAAACTATAAGCTGAGCAATGGAGACGACAGAGAGGAATCCGATTACAAGAAGGATTAAGAGTAATGATAAAACCTAGAGAGTAATGCGCTAGCAGACGACACAAGGCAAACAAAGTACTAGGATTCATATCAAGGAGTCTACTAACAGTTCAGATTTGGTCACTGTATTATAGAATGAATATCGATTTCCCAGAGAACATTCAGAGGAGGATGAAAACACTAATCCCAGACACGAGGAAACTTTTGTATGGAAACATTAAGAAAACTGAATTTGCATTTTTATTTTGTATTTTTTGAGTTGTAGAGTGAGGGTTGATATGATCGAAGAATATAGAATAAATGGAAGATAGGGTTAAATAAAGGTGATATAAATAAGGTGTTTAAACTACCAAATCACGAGCAAACACGCATCAATGAGTTCCAATTAGAGATTTAGGCGGCAATTAGGTATATTTTGGCTTGGAAATAGTGTAGTGGATGAATGGAACAAATTACCAAACATCATCATTAACTCAAACTCGCTGGGAAGCTTCAAGTATAAGTTGGATGGATATAGGAGTTACAAGAGTTAATGTAAACAGGGTCGACTTGTATGGGTTAATAGGCCAGCTGTAGTTTCTTCATTTTTATGTTCTTCAGGAGTCGTCAACACCTGAAGATTAGCACCCCCGGTTTATTTCACATTAAACAATCTAAAACTACCTGCGGAAGGCGGCGGTTAGGTTAGGCTAGGCAAGATTAGGTTATTTAGCTCAGGATATTTATTCATCAGGAAAACTAAACTAGGGGTACTAATCTTCACGTCACCCAATATATGTTATAAGTGCGAAATGAGCTTCAAGTATACTGGCCACACTACTGTACTGGGTAGTAATAAGAACATAAGAACATAAGAAAATAAGGAGTCTGCAATAGGCCGGTTGGCCTGTGCATGGCAGCTCCTGTCGAGAGTTACTACCACTCTCTATCATCCATGAATCTATCTAGCCTCCTTTTGAAACTTTCCAGAGTTCCCGCACTTACTACAAAGTTGCTAAGCTTGTTCCACTCGTCCACCACCCTATTTGTGAACCAGTTTCTTCCTATCTCCCTCCTAAACCTAAACTTATCCAACTTGAATCCGTTGCTCCGAGTCCTATCCTGCTCGGATATTATAAGAACTTTATCTATATCCCCTTTATTGATTCCTTTCACCCACTTAAATACTTCTATCATATCTCCCCGCACTCTTCGTCTTTCTAGGGAATGCAAGTTAAGTTTCTTTAACCTATCCTGATATGGAAGGTTTCTAAGTCCCTGAATCATTTTTGTCATTCTTCGCTATGAGATAAAGAAGGCACCATATATTAGCTTCTGTAAGAGTTAGACCCATAAGATAATTTAATAATAGCACACACTGTAAGAGTCACTGTACCTGGGGTTATGTCTGACTAAACCCATGACCGAGTGAATATCTTACTAAACCCATGACAGTGAATATCTTACTAAACCCATGACAGTGAATATCTTACTAAACCCATGACAGTGAATATCTTACTAAACCCATGACTGAGTGAATATCTGACTAAACCCATGACAGCGAATATCTTACTAAACCCATGACAGTGAATATCAGTCATAGTCAGTGAACTCTCCAAAACCTTCTCTATTTTGACACTTTTAAATTTACTTCATAAAATTTATAACAACCTTTTAAAACTATTTCGTAAACTATCATTCTTAAGATGTATTGAGACTGAGGGTCCTTTAAATACCACTATTCATTAACTCTTTCATAAATTACCTTGGTCTTGTGTTGGGGTTTGTTGTATTGTGGTGAGATGAAGTGAGGTGAGGTGAGGTGAAGTGAGGTGAGGTGAGGTGAAGTGAGTATTTGGGTGTTTAATCATCAAGTGAAATAACAGAGGCTTCCTAATCTTCATGGAATCCCAATTTTCTTATTACTGCACGGGGTACAAAGGAGAGAGAGAGAGAGAGAGAGAAATAAGATGACAAGAAAGTAAAGATAGACCAATATAAAGAGAGAAAAAAGAGATGAGAGGAAGAAGAGAAATATAAGAGAATAACAAGAGAGAAGCATTATGGTTATTGCAAAAGAGGGAGAGAAGAACGATAAGAAAGAGATGTGAAGAAAAAAAGGAAGAACGGGAGAATAAAAGAGAACCAGTAAGAACAATGGAAGAAAGAAGGAAGGAAGGAAAGGCAGGAAAAGATGTGCAAGACCAACAACTGCAAAGAAGACAGGAAGACCCACAATCTAATCCGGATTTAACAAGACGCTGATGAAGAAAACGAGAAAATGTATAGTTAAAAAAAAAAAAGACTCCACTGACAATCCCATTAACTAATTAAAGTCATCTACCTGAAGAACCACGCAGGTAAGGATGGAATAATAATTGGTATTTTAACATCTATTTACACAAAGCTTATTCCATAACGATATAGATTTATTTATTTATTTTATTATTTTTTTTTCGGGGATTAAGAAAAATACCATAACCTGTCTTATATAATTAGGGAGGAGAGAATTATAGGAGATATGAAACCTTGAGTACGAGACCTTAACCCCCTGAGTACAATAAATTAGTCTAATGAGTACGATAACCCCTTCAGCTACGAGTCCTTAACCCCGAGTACAATAAATTAGTCTAACAAGTACGATAACCCCTTCAGTTACGAGTCCTTAACCCCCTGAGTACAATAAATTAGTCTAATGAGTACGATAACCCCTTCAGCTACGAGTCCTTAACCCCGAGTACAATAAATTAGTCTAACGAGTACGATAACCCCTTCAGTTACGAGTCCTTAACCCCGAGCACAATAAATTAGTTAAGCGAGTACGATAACAACTAGACTGCAATGTATTAACCCCCGAGTACAATAAATTAGTTAAGTGAGTACGATAACACTGAGTGCGTTGTATGATACCCAAGTACGCTGATTTAAACCCTTGAGTAAGAAGACATTGTACTCAACGGTTTAAAGTATCGTACTCAAGGGGTTAGATTATTGTACTCAATGGGTTAGAGTATCGTATTCCATGGGCTAAAGTACCGTACTCAAGGGGTTATATTATCGTACTAAGGAACTAATATATCGTACTCAAGGGGGTTAGATTATCGAACTCAAGAGGTTAAATTATCGTACTCAAGAGGTTATATTATCGTACTCAATGGGTTAAAGTATCGTACTCAAGAGGTTAATGGGTAAATGTGAAGGCAGGAAGGCCAAGGGGCAGAGGCAGTGAAGGATGAATGAAATTAACAGTTGTGATCCCCAGAGATAATTCATTTAGGCGGATGGATAAAGACGGCCCGAGAACCTTTGCAGTGAGAGGGCTGTGGTCGCCAACCCTCAGACATGGAAATTTGATTGGTTAAACACGTATTCAACAGACTACCACAAACTGTATTAATTACACGTAGTACCTTTAAAATATCACGTGGGTCAAAGATCAAATAAATTTATATACATTAATGTGTATGAGACATATATCGTAATCGCTTTTGAAGGCCAATCAGTCTGTCTGATCTACTAAGTCTTTTAATTATATTTTCTTACAGCTATGACTAAAGGATTTCGTGAACTCCAGTATTTTATTGGGAAATGGTTTAGGTGATCAGACCTTCACGCTATGTTTTTACTCGAATAGTTTTGATATTTTCTTCTCCCGTTAGTTTTTCATTGTTAGTTTGTTGTTTAACGCGTTTTGGTATTTTTCTAGTGATAAGTCTGTCATTCTTTTATTTTAATTCTTCTTACACTAGTTTTTTCATGATTTAGTTTATTTTAATACTGACTCTCTCATCTGTCAGTTTAGGACGAAGCTACAGTACTTGCTACACCATCCTCGTCACCATCTCCTGCTACCACCTGAGATCCCTCGTCAGTGAATTGCTGCTTGACACCACAAACACATCCAGCGCACACAACCACGTACTGATCGCCACAAGAACAAGCCAACCCCCAACTATTGTAAAAATCATCAACAACTCGTATATAAATGGTGTTCACTCCTTACCAATCTCACTTGTCTACTGTAAATATGTTGATATCCCTTGTTAAATAACCCTCTCCCCTATGTCATTATATGTTATATAATTATGTACCATTTATGTCTGTTGTATATTTTTAGCTTGTGGCTGTACGTGCCATGAATGCCATTAAGACAATTAGTATAATGATCGCAGAATGAAAAGTGAATAACTGCTACTCTTCATTATTAATCGTTATCATCGTATTATCAGTAGTAGTATTTTCATTATATATATTACCAGGATAAACAAACACAAGTACAAACATATTACCAGTAATTATAACAAGATATACTATAAATTATACACAACATTAACACTACCAGAAGCTGTGCTGTACCAGAAATAGGAATTGTACACGTACCAACAATTATTGTACCTAGACTTGTACAGTACTACGGGACAAGCTATGCCAGATTACCACAGCTACAGTAACACACCACAGCTACAATAACAGGCTACGGCAGCTACAATAATACACCACAGCTACAGAAACCTAACCTACAATAGCTACAATATCGTGTGAGAAGTTACAGAGCCTTGGGGATAAGCGTTTATATCTTGTACTCAGTCTGGCAACATAACCGTTAATCCTCAGTCAATTTGATAAACAGCCTGACCGAGAACCCCAAAATAATTAAACAAAATTTAATAAAAGTATCTCTTAATTTTAATTGATGATAGTTATTATTTTTACTAACCCAGAATACACGCTTAAAGGCCTTAGTTGTTGAAGCGCAGCAATACATCAACACAATTTTACTATCAGAATTTTTCGTCATTTTAATCGGGGCTGTTTACGAACTGACCATAGCCTATGTGTTTAAAGACCTTAGTTGTCCCTACGCTGTAATATATTATACATTAACCATATGTACAATTAGTTATATAGTGTATGAACATAATTAAACACGTGGTCATACCCCCTTTTAAAACAACTACTGTGTCACCTTACCAAAACCTCGTAGAAATGTGTACCACGTGATGTACTGTAGATGGAAGTGTTACGATAGTAGTTTTATTCTACACCGTGTACACCAACCAAGATACAACACCGTGTACACCACCTAAGATACAACACCGTGTACACCAACCAGGATACAACACCGTGTACACCAACCAAGATACAACACCGTGTACACCAACCAAGATACAACACCGTGTACACCAACCAAGATACAACACCGTGTACACCAACCAAGATACAACACCGTGTACACCAACCAAGATACAACACCGTGTACACCAACCAAGATACAACACCGTGTACACCAACCAAGATACAACACCGTGTACACCAACCAAGATACAACACCGTGTACACCAACCAAGATACAACACCGTGTACACCACCTAAAACATACCACAAGTGTTTTTATAAGCATACTCAGTACTGTATAAATACACTCAACCTACACGTTAATGCTAATATACAGTACACTCAAAATAATACAACAACCAATTGTATAGTACAGTCAGGGATAGTGTGTGAAAATATGGCCAAGAGTCTCACTACACTACACAGTCTAGTTTACTGTAGTGTTCTATTGGAGAGATACGCCAGTTCACAGTTAACTCACCCGAAAATCAATTAAGGTTTTATTCAGTAAAAAGGAACAAGTTTATATAATAAAAACCAAAACAATATTACTCATAATGATATTTTCTCGCTAGATATATTATAATTTTAACCTAACTTAACCTAATCTAACCTAACCATACACAACCACAAAAAGTAACCCACCTACACACACACACACACACCCCCCCACCCACCCACACAGAGCCATCAACTACACCCACCAACACCCCCTCCACACACACCTACACATACCTTCCACACATACAAAGAGCAACTTACCCACCCTTCCACACCCCCCCCACACACAAAGAGCCACCCACATCCCCCCCACACACGGAGCCACCCACACCCCCACACACAAAGAGCCACCCACATACCGAAACACAAGAAGCCACCCACATACCGAAACACAAGAAGCCACCCCACATCCCCCACACACAAATAGCCACCCATCCACCCACACATAGCCATCCATCCGTCCACCCACAAAGAGCCATCCACCCACATACCGTAGTTTAATGGAACAAAGGAGGTAATTATCACGTGTAAATACCTCCTCCGGATACTCATTAACTCTAATTGGCTATAGAAGATTGCCAGCCTCCCCACCTTCCCTTTATAATCCTGGACACCCGTTTGCGGTACTAATGAATAGATTATACCGGACTAACACGTATAATTTTTGGATCACATGAAGAATAGACACCCCCAACTTATTTCACCTAACCTAACCTACCTCACACCACAACAGAACTTGCACTAACCTAACAAAACGTACCCTAACCTAACATCTCACATAACTTACCCCAACCTAACATAAACTAACCCACCCTACCATAACTTACCCTAACCTAACATAAACTAACCCACCCTACCATAACTTACCCTCACCTAACATAAACTAACCCACCCTAC
The DNA here is from genome assembly GCF_018991925.1 of Homarus americanus. NCBI lineage: Eukaryota > Metazoa > Arthropoda > Malacostraca > Decapoda > Nephropidae > Homarus > Homarus americanus. The sequence continues at coordinate 8,583,594 of NW_024722227.1, forward strand.
CATAACTTACCCTAACCTAACATAAACTAACCCACCCTACCATAACTTACCCTAACCTAACATAACGTACCCTAACCAAACTCACCCTAACCTAACCCCCTCCCCCCCCCACAAGGAAGCATTAGGGGGTAGTTAATCTTCGGGTGATCTGTAACTCTGTAAACACTTCCTCACAAACACGAGTCATTACCGCGAGCCACAACGACCTGGTAATTAGAGGAAACATCACTTTTTGAGAATTAAGCCCCGACCTAATTTGAAGGTTTTCCCGGTAGTGTCATCATTATTATTATTATTATCAGGACTATAAGATGAAGCTACCGTAGTCACTAAGGTAAGTAAGGTGGATATTTCTATTGTGTGTGTGTGTGTGTGTGTGTTGGTGTAAGGAGGAACTTAACTTGCCTATGCCTCTACTTCTGCTGCCTGCTTCTACCTCTCCTCCTGCTTCTACCTTTCCTCCTCCTCCTCCCCCTGCTTCTACCTCTCTTACTTCCACTTCCTCTCTCCATTCATCCCTCCACATTGCTTCTTACTTCTCCTCTTCCTTCTATTCCTCCCATTCTCGCCATCCCCCTTTATTATTTTACTTTCTCTCTCTCTCTCTCCTCCTTCCTCTCACCTCTCGTTCATGTGTCTACTAATCGCCTTTTCCCCACTTCTCTCTCTACTTCCCCTCCCCTCCTCCCTTCCCCTGCCCCTCTTCCTACTCCCTTCCCTCTCCTCACCCTCCCCTGCCCCCATCCCCAACCTCTTCCACTATGTACACAAACACACACATTAAACTCCACCTCAAGTACACAGAGTAAGAGGCTAAAGTCTAGGTACTGAGCCGCCCATAGTTCAATTTGTGGCCGGATGATGGCGTCTTGAGTGTAAAGTTTCCCTATCACGGTCGGGTATTTCAAAGACATTTAGATCCAAAAGCTCATACAGGAATAGCAACACAGATTTTGGCATAAAGGTAGCGCGGGTTTGCACTCGGGGCACCTTCAGCCGACCAAGGTGTGATTGGGTACCTAATTTTCACTTTCACAGGTACAGTAACATCCAGGTGAGGCCAATATCATAAAGGTAGTGACATACATACATACATACATCCCAAGTGACAGGTGAAAAAGGTTCAGTGGAAGAACAAGAGGTGGATAGGAGTGAGTAGCATAGGTTAGATATGATCAGAAAGGAAACTAAACCCAATTACAACAAACTATAGTTATTGCATCAATCCGTTCCATAGCCATCTCGAGCCTATAACATATAATCTGTGCAAAGTGAAATGGTAAAGGCAAAGTTGCAGTGTATTAGTAATATTAAAATGTACAAAAGCTAAAAGAATGATAAATACTTTATTAAACCAAGTGCATATGAACCTTAACCCCCCCCCAAAAAAAAAGTATATCCCCAAACTACTAAATATTTAAAAATTTTAAAATCACACCTAAAGTTTAAAAATACATGAAAGTAACTCAGCATTCCCGACAGGTAACACAGCATCCCCGACAGGTAACTCACCACCCCCGACAGGTAACTCAGCATCCCCGACAGCAAAACCACCCCTTAAAAACCTAACCTACTATTGTACTGTCCCTAAAAAAATGCAACAGAAAATGGGACAGAATGAAACTTTTTTCTCTACCCCTAACTAACTTATATTTCCCTCTCACTCGCTGAAACACACCGTTGATGTTATAAATTTCCCTCTCACTCGCTTAAACACACCGTTGATGTTATAAATTTCCCTCTCACTCGCTGAAACACACCGTTGATGTTATAAATTTCCCTCTCACTCGCTTAAACACACCGTTGATATATATATATATATATATATATATATATATATATATATATATATATATATATATATATATATATATATATATACAGTATTTCCCTCTCACTCGCTTAAACACGCTGTTGATGTTATAAATTTCCCTCTCACTCGCTTAAACACAGCATTTACTGTATATATAAATTTCCCACTCACTCGCTTAAACACACCGTTGATATATATATATTCCCTCTCACTCGCTTAAACACGCTGTTGATGTTATAAATTTCCCACTCACTCGCTTAAACAGACCGTTGATGTCATAAATTTCCCTCTCACTCGCTTAAACACACCATTGATATATATTTCCCTCACTCGCTTAAACACACCACTGATATATATTTCCCTCTCACTCGCTTAAACAGACCGTTGATGTTATAAATTTCCCTCTCACTCGCTTAAACACACCACTGATATATATATCCCTCTCACTCGCTTAAAAACACTGTTGATGCTATAATACACTAGAGAACGTACAGCGCTTCAATAACCAAGGTCTCTACGTGGGTATTCTACAGTAGGCTGGTCATGGGAAAAAACCTAATATACTTCCCTTGTGATGGTAAGATATTAAGAGGAAATTACATGGGAAGAGAAGGCGGTGGGAGGTTCATTTCCTAACATATAAAAAAATTAATAAATAAATACATTCTTCTCCACGGGATGAACAGGAGTTTATATAGACGATTTTAATAATGGGATAGAGGTAATTTATATAACCTATATTTTAATCATGTACATTCAAAGCCCCCCAAGTGATTTATAAATGTGTATGGTCTTAAGTACTTTAATAAATTAACTACTAATAAAGTATAGTTATCATTACTACTTTTATTATTATTATTATTATTATTATTATTATTAATTATTATTATTATAATTCAGAAGAAAAACTGACAAGCCTCAACTCGAAGTTAATCTACCACCTCAAGTTAAGTTAATCTACCACCACAAGATAGGTTAATCTACCACCTCAAGTTAAGTTAATCTACCACCTCAAGTTAAGTTAATCTACCACCACAAGATAGGTTAATCTACCACCTCAAGTGAAGTTAATCTACCACCCCAAGTTAAGTTAATCTACTACCTCAAGTTAAGTTAATCTACTACCTCAAGTTAAGTTAATCTACCACCACAAGATAGGTTAATCTACCACCTCAAGTTAAGTTAATCTACCACCACAAGATAAGTTAATCTACCACCTCAAGTTAAGTTAATCTACCACCACAAGATAAGTTAATCTACCACCTCAAGTTAAGTTAATCTACCACCACAAGATAAGTTAATCTACCACCTCAAGTTAAGTTAATCTACCACCTCAAGTTAAGTTAATCTACCACCTCAAGTTAAGTTAATCTACCACCACAAGATAAGTTAATCTACCACCTCAAGATAAGTTAATCTACCACCTCAAGATAAGTTAATCTACCACCTCATAAGTTAAGTTAATCTACCACCTCAAGTTAAGTTAATCTACCACCTCAAGATAAGTTAATCTCCCACCTCAAGATAAGTTAATCTACTACCTCAAGTTAAGTTAATCTACCACCTCAAGTTCAGTTAATCTACCACCTCAAGTTAAGTTAATCTACCACCACAAGATAAGTTAACCTACCACCTCAAGTTAAGTTAATCTACCACCTCAAGATAAGTTAATCTACCACCTCAAGATAAGTTAATCTACCACCTCATGTTAAGTTAATCTACCACCTCAAGTTAAGTTAATCCATACACACGTCAGGAAGGAAGGACAGGATATATGAAGCTATGTTGCCGATTCACGTCATCTGGCCGAGCCTTGTGGATTCGGAGCTACATTGAACTGCTGCGGGATTTTTTTGTGCCGGGTATTAATGATGATGACAATTCTGAAGAAACTGCTCGCGGAGGGTGATACCCTGACCCTTGTCTCGGGTGTGTGTAGCAACTGACCAGAACCTTAAGGAGATATCTTCTAAGTCCAAGAATTCTACTTCATCTTCAGCAGTCCACAAAATTGGGACATATAAGAGTAAATGCAAACCGCAGTCAACTCCCAAGTTTACGTCTCCGAGTTCTGGAATGGCAATAGTAGCAGAGGTGATGTGCCGAACATTGAAGGCAAGGAATCTATTGAGAGTTGGCGTTGTGGTTGGAGTCACAAACCACACCTGTGTCGTTTCAAGCAATATACTTGTAACAAGTGTGAGAAAAATGGCCATCTGCAGGAAATATGCCGCAGGGCTGATAAATATGCAGAAACTCATGTACTGCAGCCGGCAGCTGATGGCTTGCAGGAGCCTTCCAGTACTTTCGACCCTGGAGCGACCAACATTTTAGAAACTGGGACAAGTGACAATGAAGTGTAACTCGATTCATTGTATAAGTTCAATGGTGATAATCCTTCAGACTCTCCTATACTTATACCGGTTGATATTAATGGTATTAGAGTAAACATGGAATTCGACATCGGAGTCTGCAAAATTGTAATGAGTCATGAGACTTGAAAAGTTATGGAAAGAGAACGGAAAAGTAGAACTAGAATTGGAACCAGTTGTTAAGAGTCTCAAAACTGATACATATCAGCTAGTGGCTGTGGTTGGTAGTGCTGTGGTTACCGTGACTTATGAAGGAACGTCTCGTGAATTATCTTTGTGGATTGTGAGAGGATGTGGCCCAATATTGCTTGGTCGTGACTGGCTCAAAATTATTGATTTGGACTGGAGTAAAAATAAATTGTTGTCAGTTTCTGGTTCGAGCAAAATATGTGACAGTGTGTTGACGAAATACAGGTCTGTGTTTGAAGATGACAGTGGTTTATTCAGTGGACATAAAATGAAAATTCATGTGGATAAGGATGCCAAACCAATCTTTCTCAAGTCCAGTCTGTACCTTATAAATTGCGCGAGATAATTGAGGAAGAGCTAAACAAACTCCAGACTGAAGGTATTATAAAACCAATCGCATTCAGTGATTGGGCATGTCCAATAGTCCCTGTGAAGAAATCTGATGGCAGTGTGCACATTTATGGAGACTATAAAACTACTATAAATAGGTTTTCCAAACTCGATCGCTACCCACTACCTAAAGCAGATGATCTATTTGCGACTCTCGGGAGTGGAACTTCCTTCACCAAGCTTAATCTTACCTCTGCATATGCTCAAATGGAACTTGACGATGAGTCACAGAAATATACTTACATTAACACCCATAAAGGATTATTTGTTTACAACATGTGCCCGTTTGGAGTCCGGTCAGCTGCTGCTATGTTTCAAAGACACATGGAAAGTCTTTTGAAGTCCGTCCCTCAAACTGTAGTATTTCAGGATGATGTTCAAGTGACGGGTAGGTCAGAAAAGGAGCATTTGGGAAACTTGGAGGAGGTATTACGCCGCCTTGTTAGAGTTGGGTTGAAACTAAAACTTCAGAAATGTGTGTTTATGGCACCTGAGATAGAGTTCCTGGGTCGTAAGGCTACGGCCAGTGGTATCATGCCGACTCCGTCAATAACGATGGCTATCAGAAATGCTCCCAAACCAAAGAATGTTTCGGAATTAAGAGCATTTTTAGGGATGTCGAATTACTACTGTAATTTTCTGCCAAATTTAAGCACTTTACTTGAGCCATTACATGCATTGCTGCAGGAAAGATAAAAGTTTGGAAATGGTGTTCTGATCAGGAAACTGCTTTTAAGAGGCTAAGAAACTTGTATCTTCTTTTCATCTCCTAGTTCACTTTAATCCCAGTAAAAAACTTGTTTTGAGCTGTGATTCATCTTTATATGGTGTTGGTTGTGTTTTGCAACAATACAATGAAAATGGTAGACTTCAACCTGTTGCTTTTGCCTCTCGCACTTCGTCTTCAGATGAGCGTAATTATTGTATGGTGGAAAAAGAGGCTTTAACTTGTGTGTTTGGAGTAAAAAAGATGCACCAGTACCTGTTTGGTCATAAGATTAAGCTTGAAACGGATCACAAACCACTGATAACATTGTTGGGGGTTAAATAAAGGAATCATCCCTAATGCTTCTGGACGTATTCAGCGATGGGCTTTGGTGATGTCTGGTTATGACTACAACAAAGTATAAACCAGGTAAAACTAATACCAGCGCTGCTGCACCGAGTTGCTTACCCCTTCCTACTTCGACTGTTGTAACTCCTCAGTCTCCCGAGTTGTTGCTTGTAATGCAATGCTTCGAAGACGATGTGTCGCCAGTGACAGCCCAACAATTAGGTTTCTGGACCAACAATGATCCAATCTTGCCATGTGTAAAGAGGTGCATTTTGATTGGTAGAACATTCCATAAAGTTTGTCATCAGAGACTAAGCCACGTGTCAGTAGGAAAAACTAACTCGGTTCAGTCAGATTGTCGAGTGTGGGGGTCGAGAATTGTGGTGCCGACAAAGGGAAGCTCTAAACTCTCTATTACACGACTCTCACCCTGGTATTGTTATAATGAAATCAATGGCTAGGTGTCATGTGTGGTGGCCAAATATGGATAGGGATCTTGAGGTGTGTGTTTGTAGGTGTTCTAGTTGTCAGGAGCTCGGGAAAAGGTCACCCAAATCTCCTATTCACCCATGGTCATGGCCCTCGAAACCGTGGTCGAGACTCCATATAGATTTTGCAGGTCCTTTCATGGATAAAATATTCTTGATTGTGATAGATGCTTATTTAAAGTGGATTTGAATGCACAATAATGACTTTAATTACATCATACAATACAATAGAATCGTATAAGCTAACATACCACCCCAATATAAGTTAACCTACCACCCCAACATGTTACCCTACCATTCCGAAAACACACAAATCTACCATCTCCAACAAGTTAATCAACGACCTTAAAACAGGTTATCCTTCCCCCTACACCCCCAAGAGGCGTCAATATTAACGCTAAAAAATCCATAACATTGTAAACAAAGACGACTCCTGAAATATTCGCTGGCAGCGTCTCGACCCGCGAGCGTGTCCCCAGCCTCGACCACGATCAATAGTCCAGACCAAGGAGAAAAGCTACAAGTGAAGGCATTGAGACGTGTGTCTTTGTTGCAGGCCTTACGCTTGACGGCGCGGCCACACACACTTAGACTGAACTCCCTCTTTTTACCCCCTTGGGTTTTTGTGCCCACGCGGCGTTGTACTGTCGACCGTCAGTCCCCAGGCCACAGAGGCGGGCACTCGGACGCCAGAAATTTTACCGCGAAACTGTCGTGGCCGGGAAAAAAAAACTTCAGTGCACAAGGCGGGAAAAAATATTAGAAGATATGAAAGATATGAAATTATAAACGTACAAACCGGGACAAATATATAATGAATAAGAGAAAGACACAAATGTACATCAATAATAATAACTAAAGAACTTGACAATAAAAGAATATGATATACTCAGATGCTTATATAAAACCCACCTTCTCCTTGCACGCGGACGGTCACAGGTTCGATTCCCGACCGCAGTGAAGGATTGGGTTCCCTCCTTGAGCACCGGCCCTTGTACACTCCAGCAGTATAAACCATCAACTATGTCTGCCGCTGGTGGTCTAAAAGAACTCCACGTGTATTACTGTCTCACAATCTCTCAAACGTATATCGAATCTGATGGAAAAAAACCAATAAGTGAGAAAAAAGTGAATAAAAAACAGGAAAAACGACTAAGAAAACAAGTAATAACCATCACGTTAAAAAAAATACCCAGCATTTTCTGTGTAATGTAATAATCCTGTTGTAAGTTTATGACAAGTTTGATAAAAGGATCTCCGGTGATTTGTGTGTAATGAGGAACTGAAGAATAACAGACAGACACATTGGAGACGGAAAGACATACAGACAACAATACTCTCATACATGAAGTGGAATAACAGGAAATAACAAAGTAAAAAAAATATTAATAGCTGAATAAAAAAAAATCTAAGAATAATAAAGAAATAAATTAATTCATAACAGTAACTAAGAAACACTTAATAAACTAAAGAATAAACGTGTTAATACTACTCATACTATTAATAAATGCAGAGAAAAATACAAAATATATAATTATAATATGCAAAAAAAAAAAAATCGCAAAAGAAAAAATTATACAAACAATAATATTATCAGATAAATACATAGAGTAATTAACAGTAGATGTAAGAAAAAACTAACACGTGCACATAACAATAACAACAAAAATAGCAATAAACAACAATACTACTAATAACAATGACAACGACAATAATGACAACTACAACAATAAATAATGACAACTACAACAATAACCATATATGTAACACCGTCACCTTCATGTTCATTCACGTCACTCACACCTAAGGACTGCTCGAGGATTTATTTTTTTTAAACCTCACCTAGGGGAAAATAAACCCCCCCAGTCAGAGATTGACATTCATTTGGCTAAATAATTCAGGCAAAATATATATATATATATATATATATATATATATATATATATATATATATATATATATATATATATATATATATATATATATCGCCCTTACTTAACTATATCAAATTTTGGATTAAGTCATCCCAAAGTGCCGCCTTTCCTGACCTCACTAGTATTGTTTCCCCACATGAGGAAGTTCTCTTTTTTAATGTTATATATATTCGCCATGAAGTACTACCTAATTCATATTTCCCCATCAGTATACACCATAAGGCAGAAAATGCTCGGTGATCTACAGTAATATCACTTAGTCATTACATACTTCGTTAACTAAACAATTACTCTACCATAATATAGCTCTACATGTATACTTCATCTTTACCTGCCTACAGCGTCATCTACCAGCTTTATACATAGATCATCATTTATTATGTATACATCTACCACGTATATATTAAAAGTTTAATCTACCACAATAAAAGTTACATCTACAACCTATTAAGAGGCTCCACGAAACCCCTTAAAAATGGCCCCGACTCTTTAAAACAACTGACCAGAAAATCAGAGAATAATGTTCCATTGACTTTAAACGACGTTTATAAATCAGGCAATTATTCCACACAATTATCGGATCATATTTTTTTCCTCCTCTCACGAGATGGAGAAAAAAGATTTGGGTTAGTTCCTTTATAGAATAGTTCATAACCTAAGATAAATTTGATATGATAGTGAGATAAAATACTTGAATATTTTGATAAGTTAGGAAGATTTTTTTTTTTTTGGGTGTATCAACGTAACCTTGGCATTATCAATGTTGTGGGCAAGCTAAGTAGGTCACAAGGTCATCTGCATCACCAATTTAAATATCTCGCCAGGACGAACAAACTTAATCAAGTGTCATGCAATTTGAACTTATGACTCAGGAATTATAGTTATTATAAGATTATTTCATATTTTTTTTAGTGTATAAATAATGCCAGGGAGAGAGGAGGCAGGTGGTGTAGTCTACCCTGGCCGCTGACTGACGATATGAGAGCCAGGATGACTTGTACTGTTGGTAGAGGCGAGAGTTGGCGAGTATTAGTCCGGGGTGCAAGTGAATTGTGGTAGGCAGAGGTTCAGTAAGCTGGAATACTGATACAACTGGCATGGGTCCGCCCGCCCAGACACCCTCGAGAACCTACAGTATGGTGGGTGAGTCTCGTGATACTCCTGCGACTGTGCATTGCTGGAGGTTTTCTGGTGAGGTTTTTATTGTTGTTTTGATGCTTTTGTTTTAGTGCGTGGAATCAAGGAAGCGAAAGACCACAACACACCCAGATCTAGGCTTCACTCAAGTAGTTTTGGCCAGAGGTTTGACCAAGTTTGTAATGGTAAGATTTAAGGTAAAAGTGATGCCCAAAATATCAACTCTACGATGATGGTTGATGGTGTCAAAATTATCTTGGACTGATCCGTCATGCCTATTACCAAATGTTATGCACTGTACTGTACCGCACTGTACTGTACATGGGTTTAACAGTATTAAAGTAATCCATGTTGGGTGCACCACACTCGGCTGTACCTGCGAGGTCTACCGGTAGTGTTGAGGATGTGTGTTCTCTGGCATTAAACTTTCTATACTATGAGGTCGGGGCAAAAAGAGTGAAGTATAATGGAGGGTTACATAATCTGTAATATAATAAACTGGACTGTATGTCAAGTGAAAAAATATCGTTTACGTGTAATAACAAAAGACTAGGAGGTAGTGTGGACCGCTGCAGTGGTCAGAGGAGCACTGACACCAACACCCGAAAAGAAAATAGCAAGACGAAAGACCACGGGAGGACAATGTTGCAAGTAAAGATCATTACACCACACTCTTCCACACGCTTTGTAAATGGCAACAGTTTAAATACTACAGTCTATTGATATAAGTATTAAATATTTGAGGACTGATAACTCGTCAGCAGAACGACCACCGAGGAAAACCTTACCCTCGACAGCTGACTAAACTATTACCCTCTAAGTATTGGAGGTATATGACTATTGATTCCCACTTCAATATCGTTGTGACTATTGAGGTCAGGAAATATCGGGCCATAATTTGAAGGGTTGGATTTAAAATTATAAAGGGGTTGACTTTATCACCTTTCTTCAAAATCGGAGACGGACAGAAGCACAAAGAGGCAGTAAAGGTATGAACCCCATCCAGACTCGGGGCCTCGTCACGTGTTAAAACATTCACCACTCTTCTGTTGACATCTTTTTGTTTCCTTTATGAAGAGCAAATTTCAGGCGCCTTCAGATCCAGGAGGGGGGTATTACCTGCTCGTCCTCCTGAAGGGTAGAGAGCTGGAGCCGAACACCTGAGAGAGTAACTGGCCTCCTCCTGGATTTACTGGATTGGACGAACATTTATTGAAACTGGGTCTTAATGATAAAACAGACAGACAGACAGGCAGAGATAGAGACAGACAGACAGACAGACAGACACATACAAATTCTCTTCACAGTCACATCGTTTTACACTGGAACAAAAATATGTACATAAATTTAGAATATCATAGTCAGACATGGACACTGAAATACGCATTCTCTCTCTCTCTCTCTCCCCCATACAGTACACACTAACACAAACTCACATCTACAAACAAGCATAAAAACACACACAAATAGGAAAAGTAAAACACACGCAAACCAGTACAAAAAACACACACAATACACAAGCACACACACAACCATACCCACACAACTACCCACACACACACACCCACACACACACACACACACAGTACATGTATCTCTTAAAGGCTGATCCACCTTCACATTTACCCATTCATATATTCATTACTTCAGTTTCACTGCCCTGCAAAAATTTATTGCTGTCAAAAAGCTTTTGTGCCTAACCCAGACCTCGGCCACTCAGGAAGCATTTTACCGACCTCAGCCACTCAGGGAGCATTTTACCGACCTCAGCCACTCAGGGAGCATTTTACCGACCTCAGCCACTCAGGGAGCATTTTACCGACCTCAGCCACTCAGGGAGCATTTTACCGACCTCAGCCACTCAGGGAGCATTTTACCGACCTCAGCCACTCAGGGAGCATTTTACCGACCTCAGCCACTCAGGGAGCATTTTTTCAGGGAAGCATTTTACCGACCTCAGCCACTCAGGGAGCATTTTACCGACCTCAGCCACTCAGGGAGCACTTTACCGACCTCAGCCACTCAGGGAGCATTTTACCGACCTCAGCCAGACAGGGAGAATTTTTGACCTCAACCGCTCAGGAAGCATTTTACCGACCTCAGGCACTCAGGGAGCATTTTTGACCTCCGCCACTCAAGGAGCATTTTACCTACCTCGGCCAATCAAGGAGCATTTTCCCTATTCAGCCACTCGAGGAACATATTACCGACTTTGCCCACTCAGAGCATTTTACAGACCTTGGCCACTCAGAGCACAATGTTCCTGTCATGGCCACTCCGAGAACATTTTACCGACCTTGGCCACTCAGAGAGCATCTCTCCAAGCCCTTCACAATTTACCCGGACGAGAATGAATACAATACCTCAAGAATGACTTCCAAAAGGGCCGTGAATTTGTGGCGAAAATATCTGGTACGCGAGAGAGAGAGAGAGAGAGAGAGAGAGTGGGGAGAGAGAGAGATAGAGAGAGAGAGAGAGAGAGAGAGAGAGAGAGGGGAGAGAGGGAGAGAGAGAGAGAGAGAGAGAGAGAGAGAGAGAGAGAGAGAGAGAGAGAGAGAGAGAGAGAGGAGAGAGAGAGAGAGAGAGAGAGAGAGAGAGGGAGGGAGGAGAGAGAGAGAGAGAGAGAGAGAGAGAGAGAGAGAGAGAGAGAGAGAGAGAGAGAGAGGAGGGAGGGGAGGGGAGAGAGAGAGAGAGAGGGAGAGAGAGAGAGAGAGAGAGAGAGAGAGAGAGGAGAGAGAGAGAGAGAGAGAGAGAGAGAGAGAGAGAGAGAGAGAGAGATGAGAGAGAGAGAGAGAGAGAGAGAGAGAGAGAGAGAGAGAGAGAGAGAGAGAGGGGAGGAGAGAGAGAGAGAGAGAGAGAGAGAGAGAGAGAGAGAGAGAGAGAGAGAGAGAGGGAGAGAGAGAGAGAGAGAGAGAGAGAGGAGAGAGAGAGAGAGAGAGAGAGAGAGAGAGAGAGAGAGAGAGAGAGAGAGAGAGAGAGAGTTCATATTTCAGTTCTGCTGTATTCAACCCGGCATTGTCACCAACACACATCCCCACTGTAATAAAAACAATGGGAAATGTTGTTCATGCAGCAGTGGGACAGCATTCACACACACACACACACACACACACACACACACACACACACACACATACATACATACATGCATACATCCACACATACACATAGTAAGAGAGTGAGTGAGTCAGAGAAAGAAAGTGAGAGAGAATATCACTATGAAAATGTACCGTGTTGCATGACCTTGCATGAGGTAAAGGTGTGTAGACAAATACAGGTGCAGTAGCTCACAGTAAAGGTCACACACACACAAAGGTCAGGGCAGACGACATTCTCCAACATGAATTTTCTATATCGTAAGAACACCGCCAGAACAAGCACTCGGCAACGCCTGGCTCTCTCTCGCTCCCTCTCTCTAGCACGAGCACTCAGCAATGCCTGGCTCTCTAGCACAAGCACTCTGCAGTGCCTGACTCACTCTCTCTCTCTTTAGCACAAGCACTCAGCAATGCCTGACTCACTCACTCTCTCTCTCTAGCACTCGGCAGTGCCTGGCGCTCTCTCTCTCTCTCTCTCTCGGCAGTGCCTGGCTCTCTTGCTCTCTCTCTAGCACTCGGCAGTGCCTGGTTCTCTAGCACAAGCACTCAGCAATGCCTGGCGCTATCTCTCTCTCTCTCTCTCTCTCTAGCACTCGGCAGTGCCTGGCTCTCTTGCTCTCTCTCCTAGCACTCAGCAGTGCCTGGTTCTCTGCTGGCACTCGACAGTGCCTGGCTCTCCTAGCACAAAGCACTCGGCAGTGCCTGGCTCTCTTGCTCTCTCTAGCACTCAGCAGTACCTGTCTCTAACACAAGCACTCAGCAGTGCCTGGCTCTCTAGCACAAGCACTCGGCAGTGCCTGGCTCTCACTAGCACAAGCACTCGGCAGTGCCTGGCTCTCTCTCTCTCTCTCTCTAGCAGCACTCGGCAGTGCCTGGCTCTCTCTCTCTCTCTCTAGCACTCGGCAGTGCCTGGCTCTCTGCACAAGCACTCCCGGCAGTGCCTGACTCTCTAGCACAAGCACTCAGCAGTGCCTGGCGCTCTCTCTCTCTCTCTCTAGCACTCAGCAGTGCCTGGCTCTCTAGCACAAGCACTCAGCAGTGCCTGGCTCCTCCTAACAAAAGCACTCAGCAGTGCCTGGCGCTCTCTCTCTCTCTCTCTCTCTAGCACTCAGCAGTGCCTGGCTCTCTTGCTCTCTCTCCTAACTCCGGCAGTGCCTGACTCTCTAGCACAAGCACTCAGCAGTGCCTGGCGCTCTCTCTCTCTAGCACTCGGCAGTGCCTGGCTCTCCTAGCACAAGCACTCAGCAGTGCCTGGCTCTCTAGCACAAGCACTCAGCAGTGCCTGGCGCTCTCTCTCTCTCTCTAGCACTCAGCAGTGCCTGGCTCTCTCGCTCGCTCTCTCTCTCTCTCTAGCACTCGTGGTGCCTGGCTCTCTTGCTAGCTTTCCAAGCAGTGCCTGGCGCTCCTCTGTCTCTCTCTCTAGCACTCAGCAGTGCCTGGCTCTCTTGCTCTCTCTCTAGCACTCGGCAGTGCCTGTGGCTCTCTAGCACAAGCACTCAGCAGTACCTGGCATCTCTCTCTCTCTCTCTCTCTAGCACTCGACAGTGCCTGGCTCTCTCGCTCGCTCTCTCTCTCTCTCTAGCACTCGGCAGTGCCTGGCTCTCTAGCACAAGCACTCAGCAGTGCCTGGCGCTCTCTCTCTCTCTCTCTCTCTCTCTCTAGCACTCGGCAGTGCCTGGCTCTCTCGCTCTCTCTCTCTAGCACTCGGCAGTGCCTGGCTCTCTCTCTCTCTAGCACTCAGCAATGCCTGGCTCTCTCGCTCTCTCCCTAGCACTCGGCAGTGCCTGGCTCTCTCGCTCTCTCTCTAGCACTCAGTAATGCCTGGCTCTCCCCATCTACACCTCCCTACCTAAGTCACACGCTTAGGAAACCAACGCCAGACGAACATTCGCTCACTTTCTGCCTGCAGTCAGTGGAATATTGGCAGCTATATGACACAACAGTGATGTAAGCATCGCGTCGCCTGCCCCGGGGGTGAGACTCTACCAGCCGGCAGGTTTAATATCCAATTAAGAAAATAAAGGATCAATTATAAACACCTATAAATATAAATACATTTATATTTATTTATTCATCTATCTGTATATAGTCATAAAAAAACTGCCACAATCTTACGCTTTTATATAAACGATTTTTTTAACGATTTTGTAAAGGTTATTTGCATATAAATGTGAACACGTCGCCCAAACTATATAATATTTGTCTCTTCAAGTTGTTCTCTTGATGGTAAGGAGGAGGAGGAGGAGAAGAGGAGGAGGAGGAGGAGGAGGAGGAGGAGGAGGAGGAGGAGGAGGAGGAGGAGGAAGGAGGAAGAAGGGAGGAGGAAGAGGGAGGAGAAGGGAGGAGGAGAGGAGGGAGGGGAGGGAAGGAGGGAGGGAGGGAAGGAGGAGGAGGAGGGAGGGAGGGAGGTGGGAAGGACGGGAGTGAGGAAGGAATGGAAGGAGGAAAAAGACAAAGATAGGAGGAAAAAATGAGAGGGATGAGAGAAGGAAGAAAAAGAGGGACAGATGGAGAAGAAAGGAGAGAGATGGAGGAAAAAAAGAGGGATGGGGAAGAAAAAAGAGGAAGAGAAAAATGAAAGGAAGAAAAAGAGAGATGGAAGGAAAAAAATCACAGACGGAAGAAGGAAACAGAAGTACAATGACCCTAATTAACCTGTACACTCAAATTACCTCATCACCAACCTTACAGACAGACAGACAGACACACAACACGATCTTACCTCGTATTGTGTGTGTAATTATCTCACTATATAACTCCAATTATCCCCACTAGTGTTTATTAATACACATCACTGTACATATCACTATACTTCATTATATACATTATCACTACTTCATCACTATACATATCACTATACTTCATTATATACATTATCATTATACTTCATTATATACATTATCACTACTTCATCACTATACATTATCACTATACTTCATTATATACATTATTACTACTTCATCACTATACATTATCACTATACTTCATTATATACATTATTACTACTTCATCACTATACATATCACTATACTTCATTATATACATCACTACTTCATCACTATACATATCACTATACTTCATTATATACATTATCACAACTTCATTATCAGAAAATTTTGAGTATAATAAGATAGAAATTATGACCTTTTATTTTCATCTCCACTCACTAACTCACTAACTCACTCACTCCTTCCCTCATTCACTTACTCCCTCCCTCCCTTCATCCCTCCCTCACTCCCTCACTCACTCAATCACTCCCTTCATCCCTCCCTCCCTCACTCACTCACTCACTCCCTTCATCCTCACTCACCTCCTCCCTCACTCTCCTCACTCACTCCTCCCCTCATCCCTCACCCTCACTCACTCATCCCTCACTCACTCACTGACTGACTGAATAAACCATAGGCCGTCTGTAATAAACCCCCCCATAACCTTTAACCTCCCAAACCCCAACCACAACCCAACCTTACCACAACCAACCCAACCTACCACAACCTACCACCAACCCAACCCCAACCAACCACCAACCCAACCACAACCCAACCTTACCACAACCCAACCCAACCTTACCACAACCCAACCACAACCCAACCTTACCACAACCCAACCCACCGTACCACAACCACCTGACACCACAACCCACCCCAACCTACCACCACCACCCAACCTTACCACAACCAACCCAACCTTACACACCTACCACAACCCAACCTTCAACCCAACCCAACCCAACCCAGAACCCAACCTTACAACCCAACCCACCAACCACAACCCGACCTTACAACCCAACCCAACCACCACAACCCAACCAACCCGACCACAACCCAACCACACCCACCTTACCACAACCCATTAGCCCCTTACCACACCAACCCAACCCGACCCAACCCAACCCAACCACAACCCAACCCGACCTTACCACAACCCGACCTTACCACAACACAACCCAACCCCACCCAACCACAACACTGAACCAAGTCATAAAAATAAACCAAGTGACTGGTTCTAACACTCTTAAGACGGGTGATGGGACGTCAATTTACACCAGTGATTTACAACTTATTCTGTAAGTAAATAATTTGACTATAGCGACTAATTTACAGTATTTTTTCCTATACAGCGAAATCTCCATATAACGGACTCCTTTCTTCATATAATCCGTTAAATGGGAGTTAACATCTAATATTTATTCGATATAACGGATATTCCTCTATATCGTTCGTTAAATGAAGGTTTCACATCTAACGGACCCTCGATATAACGAACTTTCCTCTATATATCGTTCACTAAATGAAGGTTTCACATCTAACAGACCCTCGATATAACGGACATTCCTCTATATCGTTCGTTAAATGAAGGTTACACATCTAACAGACCCTCGATATAACGGACTTTCCTCTCTATATCGTTCGTTAAATTAAGGTTTCACATCTAACAGACCCTCGATATAACGGACATTCCTCTATATCGTTCGTTAAATGAAGGTTACACATCTAACAGACCCTCGATATAACGAACTTTCCTCTATATATCGTTCACTAAATGAAGGTTTCACATCTAACAGACCCTCGATATAACGGACATTCCTCTATATCGTTCGTTTAATTAAGGTTTCACATCTAACAGACCCTCGATATAACGGACATTCCTCTCTATATCGTTCGTTAAATTAAGGTTTCACATCTAACAGACCCTCGATATAACGGACATTCCTCTATATCGTTCGTTAAATGAAGGTTATACATCTAACAGACCGATATAACGTGATATCTTCTATCGTTCGTTAAATGAAGGTTACATCTAATAACCTCGATATAATGGACATTCTTCTATATCGTTCGTTAAATTAAGGTTTCACATCTAACAGACCCTCGATATAACGGACTTTCCTCTCTATATCGTTCGTTAAATTAAGGTTTCACATCTAACAGACCCTCGATATAACGGACATTCCTCTCTATATCGTTCGTTAAATTAAGGTTTCACATCTAACAGACCCTTGATAAAACGGACATTCCTCTATATCGTTCGTTAAATGAAGGTTACACATCTAACAGACCCTCGATATAACGGACATTCCTCTCTATATCGTTCGTTAAATTAAGGTTTCACATCTAACAGACCCTTGATATAACGGACATTCCTCTATATCGTTCGTTAAATGAAGGTTACACATCTAACAGACCCTCGATATAACGGACATTCCTCTCTATATCGTTCGTTAAATTAAGGTTTCACATTTAACAGACCCTCGATATAACGGACTTTCCTCTCTATATCGTTCGTTAAATTAAGGTTTCACATCTAACAGACCCTCGATATAACGGACTTTCCTCTCTATATCGTTCGTTAAATTAAGGTTACACATTTAACAGACCCTCGATATAACGGACATTCCTCTATATCGTTCGTTAAATTAAGGTTTCACATCTAACAGACCCTCGATATAACGGACTTTCCTCTATATCGTTCGTTAAATAGTCTTCACTGTATGTAAATTAAGCTAACGTAAATAAATCGACTCTAGCGACACAGTTACAGTGATTTACAGTATGTGTGGAAATTATATAAAATATTCGCTTAAGAAATCCAGCGATTGACATATAGACCACCGATAGATAAATAGAAGCCACCGATAGATAGCAGAAACCCACTGATACATATATAGAAACCCACCGATAGATAAATAGAAACCCACCGATAGATAAATAGAAACCCACCGATAGATAAATAGAAACCACCGATAGATAGCAGAAACCCACCGATAGATAGCAGAAACCCACCGATAGATAAATAGAAACCCACCGATAGATAAATAGAAACCACCGATAGATAGCAGAAACCCACCGATAGATAAATAGAAACCCACCGATAGATTAAAGAGACCTACACACATCGATCACTGAACGGCCACCTTCCATAACTGTGTAGCGAGTCAAAATACTGATATGTAAATGGGGAAACCGAGAGATAATCCTAACAACAATTATAATAATAATAATAATAATAATAATAATAATAATAATAATAATAATAATAATAACAACAATAACAACATTAATCCAACCAACAATAATACTGTAATAATAACAATAATAACAACGAGAGACAAAGTAGTGAAGTTAACACCGTGCACACCTAAATGGGAGCCACTCTTTCACTGGAGCTATTTACCCTTCCATACACTACACTCGGTCCCTTTTCTTTACCTCTATTCACTTTCCATTGATCTCTTTACGCAAAATACACCTCTTGTTATACACCAATAGGGGGGAACTGTATTTGACAACGCACCGGATGGCTTGCTATATTTTTATACACCCTATGTAAACAAATAGCCATGTAAACAAACACCCTATGTAAACAAACACGCTATATAATATTTCATTTTTATACCGCGGTTCATATAAATAATACCCGCCCCTGGAGAGCTTTTGTTTTAATCTGGCAAAAAAATAAATAAAATAAAATGAAATAAAAACAATGTGACGTGGTATATTAAGTGTGGTAACCCGTAAGCTATATGTTAAATTGTTAAATAACAATTTAACACGTTAAAACTAAACATTATGATAATATAGGTTAAACAATAATAAGCTGATATATGCATTACAAGATATATGACAAACACAAATTGACCGTCAGCTAACACAAACGGCACACAAGCTAAACTAAAACACAGCTAAAATAGTACTTGTGTTTCAAGGCCACCAGCCAGCTATTATTACAATAACGACAAGCTAAACCTAAACAGCTAAAATCGCCCGTGTGTGTGTGTGTGTGTGTGTGTGTGTCGGTCATCAGAAGCTAAAATTACAATAAACACGAGCTAAAACACAGCTAAAATTGTCCAAGTGTGAGACGGTCATTAGAAGCTAAACTTACAATAAACCTCTGAGAAGCCGAGACGCCACAGAAACCAAGTCCCACTCCAGCTAAGATTTCCTCTATAGCTGCTTATATATAAATGCCTAAACACTTGACCAGTCATATTCTCTACTGACTGAATAAGATTTACGACTGTAACTATTATGTCTAAAGGCACTTGAAACGCTATTCACTCTCAGATGACACTTACTAAACCATTTCCCTCTCAATAAACACTTCACAACATTCCCTCTCAAAGAACACTAAATAAACCATATTCCCTCTCAACTCAGAATCCCAAACAGTTACGATCATCACCCAAAGGCAATTAAATCTCTCTCTCTCTCTCTCTCTCTCTACTAATGACTGACAGGAGCATCACAACCAGCACTTTACAGACAGACACGCGCCTTAATAAACACAGGCTTCCTACCTCGTCTCTCCTCCTCCCACGTAAACCTCCCAGGCTGCAGGGAGAGTTCGTGTTAAAGTGCTTACTCACCTGTAGCTCGTCACCACCGGCTGCAGTCAATGGACACGTACTCCACTCAAGGAGACACCTGACCGAAACTCACCTGTAAAAAAACAAAAAAACAAAAACACTATATAAAAAACACGTGAATATTTTGGTTGTAAAGAATGTTAGGTTTGATACGAGGTCTTTACCCTCTCTTCCTAATACCTCCCTCTTGTCTGTCTGTCTGTCTGTCTGTCTCTCCCTAATCGATAAATAGGTAAAAGTCCTTTTTGTAGGTATCCCTGTATGCTGTATGGTATATAAATTACAACGAGAAAACATTCTACACAATGTGAGGTCCTCGGCGTATTATCGACTAACTCGCCAATTCAATTTTTTTTTAGGCATTTGACTGGGGAAGACAAAAGGCTATTCTTTTAATCTAGAAACAGGAACATTGGGGCCCCAGTATGATAAGTTCGTCAGTCATACGTTGAAGTGACTCGTATCAAATCAAGAATAATAACTCTGATTTGTGTAGCGGATAGAAATATAAAAGTTTAATTTCCATTTTTTTCTCCAAGTAGTCATCACAACCACAACCCTCCAGCTCTACATAGTGCCACAGCCAATGGTGGTGAGGTTATGATGTATTAACCGAGCTTCAAATAAAAGGTCATTAATCTTCTATTCTTAGTTAGTAAATACACAATTCAATAACAATTACAATTTATGAGAGATAAATCCCTTTCTGAGCCAAGGATCGTCAGGGGGCAAACTATACACATGGTAAGTTATTTCAACGTAGGAGAGCCCGAGCAAAAAAAAAAAAAAAAAAAAAAAAAAAAAAAAAAAAAAAAAAAAAAAAAAAAAAAAAAAAAAAAAAAGCTGAAGTTTAAAGTATTCTAAATCATTGGATAAAGAACTAAACATTGAAAGAAAAACAACCAAAATAACTATAAACATTGGCAGAAAAAACACCTAAAATAAGTAAACATGGTGAAAAAATCTAATAAAAATAAACATAGGCAATAAACATTTACGATAACTAAACATTGGTAGAAAACCATAAATTAACTAAATATCGACAAGAAAACATCCACAACAACTATCGGACAGAAGCTAAATATCTAAACATCAACATAAATAAATACACTAAAGCTAAACATCTAGTCAAAACAACTAAACACTGGTGGTAGAAAACAAGAGAAACACCACAACTAAACACTGGTGGTAGAAAACAACACAACAACTAAACACTGGTGGTAGAAAACAACACCACCACAACTAAACACTGGTGGTAGAGAACAACAACACCACCACAACTAAACACTGGTGGTAGAGAGCAACAACACCACCACAACTAAACACTGGTGGTAGAGAACAAGAGAAACACCACAACTAAACACTGGTGGTAGAAAACAACAACACCACCACAACCTAAAACTGGTGGTGAGAACAACAACACCACCACAACTAAAACTGGTGGTAGAGAACAACAACAACACCACCACAACTAAACACTGGTGGTAGAGAACAACAAACACCACCACCACAACTAAACACTGGTGGTAGAGAACAACAAACACCACCACCACAACTAAAACTGGTGGTAGAGAACAACAACAACACCACCACAACTAAACACTGGTGGTGAGAACAACAACAACACCACCAACTAAAAACTGGTGGTGAGAACAACAACAACACACAACTAAACACTGGTGGTAGAGAACAACAACACCACCACCACAACTAAACACTGGTGGTAGAGAACAACAACAACACCACCACAACTAAACACTGGTGGTAGAGAACAACAACACCACCACAACTAAACACTGGTGGTAGAGAACAACAACAACACCACCACAACTAAACACTGGTGGTAGAGAACAACAACACCACCACAACTAAAACTGGTGGTGAGAACAACAACACCACCACCTCAAAACACTGGTGGTGAGAACAACAACACCACCACAACTAAACACTGGTGGTAGAGAACAACAACACCACCACAACTAAACACTGGTGGTAGAGAACAACACCACCACAACTAAACACTGGTGGTGAGAACAACAACACCACCACAACTAAAACTGGTGGTAGAGAACAACAACACCACCACCACAACTAAACACTGGTGGTGAGAGCAACAACACCACCACAACTAAAAACGGTGGTGAGAACAACAACAACACCACCACAACTAAAACTGGTGGTGAGAACAACAACAACACCACCACAACTAAACACTGGTGGTAGAGAACAACAACACCACCACCACAACTAAACACTGGTGGTAGAGAACAACAACACCACCACCACAACTAAACACTGGTGGTGAGAACAACAACAACACCACCACAACAACACTGGTGGTGAGAACGACACCACCACAACTAAACACTGGTGGTAGAGAACAACAACACACCACCACCACAACTAAAACTGGTGGTAGAGAACGACAACAACACCACCACAACTAAAAACTGGTGGTAGAGAACAACAACAACACCACCACAACTAAACACTGGTGTAGAGAACAACAACAACACCACCACAACTAAACACTGGTGGTGAGAACAACAACAACACCACCACAACTAAACACTGGTGGTAGAACAACCACCACCACACAACTAAACACTGGTGGTGAGAACAACAACAACACCACAACTAAACACTGGTGGTAGAGAACGACAACAACACCACAACTAAACACTGGTGGTAGAGAACAACAACAACACCACCACAACTAAACACTGGTGGTAGAGAACAACAACACCACCACACAACTAAAACTGGTGGTAGAGAACAACAACAACACCACCACAACTAAACACTGGTGGTAGAGAACAACAACAACACCACCACAACTAAAAACTGGTGGTAGAGAACAACAACAACACCACCACAACTAAACACTGGTGGTAGAGAACGACAACAACACCACAACTAAACACTGGTGGTAGAGAACAACAACACCACCACCACAACTAAACACTGGTGGTAGAGAACAACAACACCACACCACAACTAAAAACTGGTGGTAGAGAACAACAACAACACCACCACAACTAAACACTGGTGGTAGAGAACAACAACAACACCACCACAACCCACTGGTGGTAGAGAACAACAACACCACCACCACAACTAAACACTGGTGGTAGAGAACAACAACAACACCACCACAACTAAACACTGGTGGTAGAGAACGACAACAACACCACCACAACTAAAACTGGTGGTGAGAACAACAACAACACCACAACTAAACACTGGTGGTAGAGAACAACAACAACACCACCACAACTAAACACTGGTGGTGAGAACAACAACACCACCACCACAACTAAACACTGGTGGTAGAGAACAACAACAACACCACCACTAAACACTGGTGGTGAAGAAACAACAACACCACCACAACTAAACACTGGTGGTAGAGAACAAAACACACAACTAAACACTGGTGGTGAGAACAACAACACACCACCACAACTAAACACTGGTGGTAGAGCAACAACAACACCACCACAACTAAACACTGGTGGTAGAGAACGACAACAACACCACCACAACTAAAAACTGGTGGTAGAGAACAACAACACCACCACCACAACTAAACACTGGTGGTAGAGAACAACAACAACACCACCACAACTAAACACTGGTGGTAAGAACGACAACAACACCACCACAACTAAAACTGGTGGTAGAGAAACAACACACCAAACGGTGGTAGAGAACAACAACACCACCACCACAACTAAACACTGGTGGTGAGAACAACAACAACACCACCACAACTAAACACTGGTGGTAGAGAACAACAACCACCACCACAACTAAACACTGGTGGTAGAGAGAACAACAACAACACCACCACAACTAAACACTGGTGGTAGAGAACAACAACAACACAACTAAACACTGGTGGTGAGAACAACAACAACACCACAACAAACACTGGTGAGAACAACAACACCACCACCACAACTAAACACTGGTGGTAGAGAACAACAACAACACCACAACTAAACACTGGTGGAAGAACAACAACAACACCACCACAACTAAACACTGGTGGTAGAGAACAACAACACCACCACCACAACTAAACACTGGTGGTAGAGAACAACAACAACACCACCACAACTCAAACACTGGTGGTAGAGAACAACAACAACACCACAACTAAACACTGGTGGTGAGAACAACACCCACAACTAAACACTGGTGGTAGAGAACAACAACAACACCACAACTAAACACTGGTGGTAGAGAACAACACCACCACAACTAAACACGTGGTAGAGAACAACCACCACCACAACTAACACTGGTGGTAGAGAACAACAACAACACCACCACAACTAAACACTGGTGGTAGAGAACAACAACAACACCACCACAACTAAACACTGGTGGTGAGAACAACAACAACACCACAACTAAACACTTGGTAGAGAACAACACCACCACAACTAAACACTGGTGGTAGAGAACAACAACACCACCACAACTAAACACTGGTGGTAGAGAACAAACACCACCACAACTAAACACTGGTGGTAGAGAACAACAACACCACCACAACTAAACACTGGTGGTAGAGAACAACAACACCACCACCACAACCAAACACTGGTGGTAGAGAACAACAACACCACCACAACTAAACGGTGGTAGAGAACAACACCACCACAACTAAACACTGGTGGTAGAAAACAACACCACCACCACAACTAAACACTGGTGGTAGAGAACAACAACACCACCACCACAACTAAACACTGGTGGTAGAGAACAACAACAACACCACCACAACTAAACTGGTGGTGAGAACACACACCACCACCACAACTAAACTGGTGGTAGAGAACAACAACACCACCACAACTAAACACTGGTGAGAACAACAACAACACCACAACTAAACACTGGTGGTAGAGAACAACACCACCACCACAACTAAACACTGGTGGTGAGAACAACACACCACCACCACAACTAAACACTGGTGGTGAGAACAACACCACCACAACTCACTGGTGGTGAGACAACACCACCACCTAACTAAACACTGGTGGTGAGAACAACAACAACACCACCACAACTAAACACTGGTGGTAGAGAACAACACCACCACCACAACTAAACACTGGTGGTAGAGAACAACACCACCACCACAACTAAACACTGGTGGTGAAACACACACCACAACTAAGCACTGGTGGTAGAGCACCACCACCACAACTAAACACTGGTGAAAACCACACCACCACACTAAACACTGGTGGTAGAGAACAACACCACCACAACTAAGCACTGGTGGTAGAGAACAACAAACACACAACTAAACACTGGTGGTAGGAACAACACACACAACTAAACACTGGTGGTGAAACACCACCACAACTAAACACTGGTGGTGAGAACAACACCACAAACATGAACACACAACTAACCTTGAAACCACTAAACACACTGGTGGTGAGAACAACACCACCACAACTAAACACTGGTGATAGAACACCACCACCACAACTAAAGCACTGGTGGTAGAGAACACCACCACAACTAAGCACTGGTGGTAGAGAACAACACCACCACAACTAAACACTGGTGGTGAGAACACCACCACCACAACTAAACACTGGTGATGAGAACACCACCACCACAACTAAGCACTGGTGGTAGAGAACAACACCACCACAACTAAACACTGGTGGTAGAGAACACCACCACCACAACTAAACACTGGTGATAGAGAACAACACCACCACAACTAAACACTGGTGGTAGAAACCACACCACCACCACAACTAAACACTGGTGGTAGAGAACAACACCACCACAACTAAACACTGGTGATAGAAAACCACACCACCACCACAACTAAACACTGGTGGTAGAGAACACCACCACCACAACTAAACACTGGTGGTAGAGAACAACACCACCACAACTAAGCACTGGTGGTAGAAAACAACAGCAACTAAACACTGGTGGTAGAGAACAACAACTAAACACTGGTGGTAGAGAACAACAACTAAACACTGGTGGTAGAGAACAAGAGCACCACCACAACTAAACACTGGTGGTAGAGAACAACAACAGCAGCAGCACGAGCCACGGAGCCACTTACATAAATAACTTGTTAATTACAGTACTCACTCGTGCGTCCCTCGCTATAAAAGGTTCGTCCACGTATTAAAGTAATTTGTAAAAAAGTTGCAGCTAATAATAATACGTGTCCTCTGGGCCTGTGTCACACCTATGTAATTCCGTCTACTATTTTTTTTTATTACGGAAGAGGGAATACAGTTAATGTAATTCTAAAAGGGTCACCTGAAGATTAGACACCCTCACGTTACCTGGGAAGGGTTAGGTTAGGTTAAGGACAGTTAGGTTAGGGTAAATCAGGATAGGTTAAGTTGTTGTTGTTATTGAAGAAGTGATCTCGACCTTATAACTTTAAAAAAAATGTGAAGGTTAGAATGAGCCAGGGGTGTGATAAGTTGGTTTACACACACACACACACACACACACACACACACACACACACACACCCTTAATAACAAAGTATCGCAGGAATATATTCAAGTCTATATACATTTTAGAAACCCAGAATGAGGTGAAGGAGACAGCAAAATAAATAACAGTAATTATCACACACACACACACACACACACACACGCACACACACACACACGCAACAGCAGTCAACAAGCGAGTGAAGAACGTGTTTATAATTACTTCAAAGAGTAAACATGATTGACGTCTATTCTCCGATTTATTCACCGTGCCTAAAAATACTGCAACACCTTCAGGACAAACAGGGGATATACCAAAACTCCTATAATCTTTTCTATTTCATTCCAATGTTTATATATCAACTTAAGTCTATTTAATCCCCCTCAATAATTACTTTATATCTTAATATTTTATCGTTGTTTCACTTACTTCTAAACATTTATCTCCCTTTAAGTTATTTCTCTTACTTCATATTGTTTAAGTCTCTTCTTTTTCTACTTATCTGTTTATACTTACTTAATTCTCTTCATTCTCTACTTATTTATCTTAATTATCTTCATTCTCAAATTATTTTTCCTAATTCTCTACTTCTCTCTCTTCATTCTCTACTTATCTCTCTTAATTCTCTACTTGTCTCTCTTCATTCTCTACTCATCTCTCTTCATTCTCTACTTATCTCTCTTAATTCTCTACTTATCTCTCTTAATTCTCTTAATTCTCTACTTCTCTCCTAATTCTCTTCATTCTCTACTTATCTCTCTTAATTCTCTTCATTCTCTACGTCTCTCTCTTCATTCTCTACTTATCTCTCTTAATTCTCTACTTCTCTCTCTTCATTCTCTACTTATCTCTCTTAATTCTCTACTTATCTCTCTTAATTCTCTTCATTCTCTACTTGTCTCTCTTCATTCTCTACTCATCTCTCTTCATTCTCTTCATTCTCTACTTATCTCTCTTAATTCTCTTAATTCTCTACTTCTCTTTCTTCATTCTCTTCTTATCTCTCTTAATTCTCTACTTATCTCTCTTAATTCTCTTCATTCTCTACTTATCTCTTAATTCTCTTCATTCTCTACTTATCTCTCTTAATTCTCTACTTATCTCTCTTAATTCTCTACTTATCTCTCTTAATTCCCTTCATTCTCGACTTCTCTCTTCATTCTCTACCTCTCTCTCTTCATTCTCTACTTATCTCTCTTAATTCTCTACTTATCTCTCTTAATTCTCTTCATTCTCTACCTATCTCTCTTCATTCTCTACCTATCTCTCTTCATTCTCTACCTATCTCTCTTCATTCTCTACCTATTTCTCTTCATTCTCTACTTCTCTCTTCATTCTCTACCTATCTCTCTTCATTCTCTACCTATCTCTCTTCATTCTCTACCTATCTCTCTTCATTCTCTACTTCTCTCTCCGTACTTAATGCATACTATCTTAAGCTAAACGACCTAGCAGTTGTTGACGCAGATCACTATACCCTTAACATCAACGACCATCAAGAGACGACTCATCCACTATGACACACAGACGGATGACCCCTTAACATCAACGACAATCAAGAGACGACTCATCCACTATGACACACAGACGGATGACCCCTTAACATCAACGACAATCAAGAGACGACTCATCCACTATGACACACAGACGGATGACCCCTTAACATCAACGACAATCAAGAGACGACTCATCCACTATGACACACAGACGGATGACCCCTTAACATCAACGACAATCAAGAGACGACTCATCCACTATGACACACAGACGGATGGACCCCTAACATCAACGACAATCAAGAGACGACTCATCCACTATGACACACACAGACGGATGACCCCTTAACATCAACGACAATCAAGAGACGACTCATCCACTATGACACACAGACGGATTTAGACCCCTAACATCAACAACAATCAAGAGACGACCTATCCACTAGACATGGTCATTGGTGACGGATGAATTTAACATCAACGACACCGAATAAGAGACGACTCATCCACTATGACACACAGACGGATGACCCCCTTAACATCAACGACCATCAAGAGACGACTCATCCACTATGACACACAGACGGATGACCCCTTAACATCAACGACAATCAAGAGACGACTCATCCACTATGACACACAGACGGATGACCCCTTAACATCAACGACAATCAAGAGACGACTCATCCACTATGACACACAGACGGATGACCCCTTAACATCAACGACAATCAAGAGACGACTCATCCACTATGACACACAGACGGATGACCCTTAACATCAACGACAATCAAGAGACGACTCATCCACTATGACACACACAGACGGGATGACCCCTTAACATCAACGACAATCAAGAGACGACTCATCCACTATGACACACACACAGACGGATGACCCCTAACATCAACAACAATCAAGAGACGACTCATCCACTATGACACAGACGGATGACCCTAACATCAACGACAATCAAGACGACTCATCCACTATGACACGCCAGACGGATGACCCTCAACATCAACGACACCAGAGACGACCCATCCACTATGACACACAGACGGATGACCCCTTAACATCAACGACAATCATAGACGACTCATCCACTATGACACACAGACGGATGACCCCTTAACATCAACGATAATCAAGAGACGACTCATCCACTATGACACACAGAGGATGACCCTTAACATCAACGACAATCAAGAGACGACTCATCCACTATGACACAGACGGATGACCCCTAACATCAACGACAATCAAGGACACTCATCCACTATGACACACAGACGGATGACCCCTTAACATCAACGACAATCAAGAGACGACTCATCCACTATGACACAGACGGATGACCCCTTAACATCAACGACCATCAAGAGACGACTCATCCACTATGACACACAGACGGATGACCCCTTAACATCAACGACAATCATCCACTATGACACACAGACGGATGACCCCTTAACATCAACGACAATCAAGAGACGACTCATCCACTATGACACACAGACGGATGACCCCTTAACATCAACGACAATCAAGAGACGACTCATCCACTATGACACACAGACGGATGACCCCTATAAACTGCAGTGTGGATCCCATGTTTACCTATGGCTGTCACCCATGCCATAAGTTCATAACAATAGGTAAATGCTGTATTGCTTTCTCTATGTTATGTTACTCATTAATGTGACTCATAATAATTATAATGTATTCGGTAATTATAGTACAAGTTTATTTTTTCACTCTTGCACTGTAAAGAAGAGACAAGAGAAAAGAAAGTAAAAAGAAGTGAGGGAAGAGAAATTAAAATAGAGAAAATAGAAAAACGAAAAAAAATAAAATGAAAAAAAAAAAAAAATAAAAAAAAAAAAAAAATAAAAATGAAAAAAATAAAAACGAGAAAAAGAAAGAAAAAAGAAAAATGAAAGAAAAATGAAAAAAAGAAACACAAAAGAAAAGTGGGTCTCGTAGGCCCTGAGGACTCGTTTAGTTGCAGTGAGGATGGTGGTGCACACTGTGGACTAAGCCTTTCTTCCGTGGCACAAGAGGGATGTACGGCCGGCATTGCACTCGACCGCCTCCACTTGCCATGTAAAGTCAGGTACCCATTCACAGCTGGGTGGACTAGGGGAGCTGCGGGCACGAACCAGAGACCATTAAGACGGGTACCGAACCCACCATTAAGACGTCACTATAAAAATTCCCAATGACATTATAAAAATTCCCAAACAGACATTATAAAAATCTCCAAACAAACATAATTATAAAAACTCTCAAACAGACATCATTATAAAAATCCCCAAACAGACATCATTATAAAAATTCCCAAACAAACATAATTATAAAAATTCCCAAACTGACATTACAAAAAATCCCAAACAGACATCATTATAAAAATCCCCAAACAGACATCATTATAAAAATCCCCAAACAGACATCATTATAAAAATTCCCAAACAAACATCATTATAAAAATCCCCAAACAGACATTATAAAAATCCCCAAACAGACATCATTATAAAAATCCCCAAACAGACATCATTATAAAAATCCCCAAACAGACATCATTATAAAAATTCCCAAACAGACGAGTCATTATAAAAATTCCCATCATTCCGTCCATATTTACTGAACTGATAATGGCGTTAATACCAAGGCCAGAATAACGTGTAGTTGTGTATATTACAGGCTGCTGAAGGTGATGGTGTCGTGTTGTGTGTAACATTAACTACTAAAGGTTGTTTAAATGGGTGATGTAGTATAATTGTTCCATGTTCTGGGTCGGTTTGTGTATGTGAGAGAGAGAGAGAGAGAGAGAGAGAGAGAGAGAGAGAGAGATCAATAAAAATAAATGTGAGTGAGTGTGTGTGTGAGAAAATTATCAATAAAAATGAGAATAAGAGAGAGAGAGAGAGAGAGAGTGTGAATGAAAATGAATAAACGAGGCAAAGAAAGAAAAAGAGAATCAATAAAAAAGTGAGAAACAGAGAGAGAGACAACGAAAACCAATAAAAGAGAGAATAAGTGAGAGATAGAGACAGAGAATAAATAAAATACAGCGAGCCAGGAGTAACATAATAGTGTATTAACACGACGACTGGTATAATGTTTCATTCAAGGAGGATCACCTGACGATTATACACCCCAGCTTATTGAATATGATTATTAAACACTCTAACACTAATCTAACCTAACCTAACTTAACCTCACAACCTCACTTAACCCCCAACCCCAGAGATAGCTTTAGGGTGTTTAATCATCAGTTGAAATAAGATAGGATGGAGGAGGGGGAGGGGTGTGTGGCTACTCATCACGTGATCCACTAAAGGTATCAGCTGATAGGTCACGACAAATACCTCGTCACAGCTGATTGCAACAAAAACATGGCAGGGTCGTCCAGCCCCTCCGTCGCCTCTCACGCACTGGATAATATTGTATTAATAATTGCACTAACAAACGAAAAAGTTCATGTGCATTATATCAACACCCTCCAATAACAAGTAATAATAATAATAATAATAAATGACAATTGCACAAGGTATAACGTTATCCTGTAGGGGGGTGTCTCTCTCTCTCTCTCTCACTTATTTTAAATAGTAATATGTTCAACTGTGAGCGCTCTTTCTCGACGACCGTGTATGTTTCTTTCTCCCTATCCCCTGGAGAGCCGTTTCTTCACCCCTGCCTCCTCCCACACACACATCAACCGCTAGATAAAACACCCACAAACATTCTCCCAAACCAAACTTCCAATAAAAACTCAAGTTACATTATTAAAAACGGGTGAATCAGACAAGAAAATTGTTCTAGGTTCAGAAAGATGTTTAATGGGAAGATATTGGCGATAGTCTTTACTAATAATTCTGGCGGGAACTTTAGCTCATAACTTTGGCAGGAACTCTCACTGTAATAATTTAAGAAGTGAGCTGTTAGAACACTCCATAATAATTTGGTGGGAACAGACAGATTCTTTTTTTAAAGGGAACTCAAACGCATAATTCTGGTGCAAATTTCTCACTCCTGGTTTTAGCGGGTAACTTCACTGATGATAATGTTGGCGGCAATTCCTATTGATAGCCTTACTTGCTTCACTGACAACTATTGTAGGAACCCCCCACCCCCCCGGCCCGGTCTATTGTTTTAGCGGGAATAGTTAGTTTTGGGTGAATTCATTCCGATTTTTTTTTCTGGCGGGAACTCCCACTGATAGTTCTGGTGGGAAATCGAGCAAGCTGTTGAGGGGGAGAGAGAGGAAACTGCAGGGTATAATTTCGGTAAACTCTTATTTTGGAAAACAATTCAAACTTGTACAGGAAAAGAGAGAGAGAGAGAGAGAGAGAGAGAGAGAGAGAGAGAGAGAGAGAGAGACTGTTGATTTTTACATCCTCTTACCATTGTCACTACCACCACTTCTTAATCACTATCACAAATCAGATTTCACCATAACCACCACTATCACTCACTACTATCATCAACAACGCCCACTACCACTATCATTACCACCATCACCACCCCTATATGATATTATCCCTATCACCATCCCCTCATCACTAACCATCATCTCCATCACCACAATCAGTTATGTACTACCACTATCACCACCACCTTGATCACTACCACAATTACCACTACTACAACACTGCCACCATCACAATCATCATGCTTATGTAACTACTACCACTATCGCCACCACAACTAAAACATTATTTAATCACAACCATAACTACAAGCTCCACTATCAACCACAATCGCTATTATTAACCACCACCACATAACTAAAATCATAACCACCGCAACAATCTTCACTACCATCAGAATCACAATCATCGCTACAACAACAACCTAAAATCACGATTACAATCACCATCGCTACTACAACAATAATCACCATCACCACCACAACTACAATCATTGCTACCACAACCAACACCCACATCACCAGCATCACAAACCACACCACCAAAACTTCCCTCCCCTCCCCTTCCCTCCCCCTTCAGCGTCGGTAATTGGGAAGCTGTGATTGGATTTCGGCAAGCCCCTTACAGCACTACCAACACTCACGAGTCATGCAACCCCAAACAAACCTATTCCAGCGCCCACTTCACCCAACAAACCCATAAAATAAACCAAAAATTCACCAAAATGGAAGAAAAATCAAAAGAAAGTATTATAAATCAGAAGAAAATACAAGAAATAAGCGAGAAATAGTTGAAAAATATTAAAAGGATTAGGGGGAAGGAGCACAGGGAGGGTTGGCTGCCCTGCGCCAAAGAAACCGCTAGATCGTTGGCTGGAAAACCGAATTCTGATCGTCTCAAATTAATCTGGCACGGGGGAGATGGGGGATGGGGGGGTGGGGACTATTGAATGGGGGGCCACGACCAGTAATGGGGATTCTTGGCGGGGATCACTTAAGAGCCACCACTAATGGGGGGCATCAGCTGAAGACGTGACCACGAAATGGGGACTAGTGGTAATGGGACGAGATTGAGCTCTGGCAGAAATGGTTAGTGACATAATGGGAAGAGTAAACAAATAGGTGTCGACCAGTAATGGGGAACAACCAATTATGAGGAACCAATAATGGGGAACAACCACTAATGGGGAACAACCAATAATGAGGAACAACCAATAATGGGGAACAACCAATAATGGGGAACAACCAATAATGAGGAACAACCAATAATGGGGAACAACCAATAATGGGGAACAACCAATAATGGGGAACAACCAATAATGAGGAACAACCAATAATGAGGAACAACCAATAATGAGGAACAACCAATAATGAGGAACAACCAATAATGAGGAACAACCAATAATGAGGAACAACCAACAATGGGGAACAACCAATAATGAGGAACAACCAATAATGAGGAACAACCAATAATGAGGAACAACCAATAATGAGGAACAACCAATAATGGGGAACAACCAATAATGGGGAACAACCAACAATGGGGAACAAATAAACCATAAAATTGGACAAGAAATCCTGGAAAGTGGAAGTTGATAATTAATGGATAAAACAAACGAAAAAATTTAGGTCAGTAGAACAAGGAAGGATAAAGAGATAGACAAGAGAAGACTAAAGAGAGGGGGGAGAAAAGGGACAGAGAGGGAGGAAGAGAGAAAGGAGATTAAGAGAGGAACAGGGGAAGTTAAGAGAAAGATATGGAAGATTAAGAAAAAGAGGGGAGAGAAAGGGAGAGAGACAAATGGAAAGAGGGGAGAAATAAAAATAAGCGAGATAAATAAAAGAGGGGAGATAAAGGAAAAGAAAGGAGAGAAAGGGAAAGAAGGGAGAAAAGGGGAAAGAAGGGAGAAAATGGAAAAGAAAGGAGAGAAATGGAGAGAGAAAGAGGAGAGAGAGAAAAACAGAAGGGGGGGAGAACGGGAAAGAGGGGAGGGAAATGGAAAGGAGCGATAAAAAAAGAAAAAACCGGGAGATAAATAGAAAGTAATGGAGAAAGAGTTAAACATAATAGAGGAGAGTGGACCTTACTTGAGGTGGTGGCCCAAGACGTGATTGACAGATGGACGGACGCACTCTAACTTAAGCAAGGGGGAAAACATCTTTGGGTACAGAGAGAGAGAGAGAGAGAGAGAGAGAGAGAGAGAGAGACCCAGAAATAAAGAAACACTCACACCCACGCACGCGCGCGCACACACACGCACACACGCGCCTCCAGTCAACAGATGATATCGACAACATTACCACGGGCGTCGCAGGGGTCCCTCGCCTGGCTGGTAACGACCTGGGGGAGTCTCACGGGGTTGGCAACACTAATTCCACTTCATTACTCAAGGGGGATGAAGTCGTTAATGAACCACCAGCCTCGAGTCAAGAGTCCAAACTCTCGAAACATTTTGAAAACCGCACATCACCAAAGCATTGATCCAGCGATGATGCTCTAGGGTTCGTGAAGCAGTAAAGATTCGCGAACCATGCTCTATATTGCTGCACTGGTCTCTGCAGCTGTGGGTTCGTGAAGCAGTGAGCCCATGAACCCCTGAGGAGGAACCGTAACAAAGCTGCAGTAGTTCCAGCAGTAATAAAGGTGTATGAAGCCTCCTGAACGAACCACAACTATGCTGCACTAATTTCTGCAGTAATGTGGGTTTATGAAGCAGCGAAGCCTCGTGAACGAACCGCCACAAAGATATACGAGTTCCAGCACAGTAATGAGTTTCAGTAGCAGCTAAAACTCATGAACCTCACATCATTATAACAGTCCCCGCATTGATGTGGCTTCATGAAGCAGCGAGACCTCGTGAACCGCATGTATCCAACCTAGCATTAAAGAGGGATTATGAAGCAGTGAACCACACATCACAAGTCCAACACAACAGTAAAATCCTAACCCAAAAATTCAATGAAAAATAAATAGAAAATTCCGTACAGTGATGGTGTGTGGCTGGAGAAATGTATATATGTATAGCATGTATACAACTGTACCCTGCTTATGTATAAGTGTGAGTGAGGGTTTCTGAGCTAGTGACGTAAGGTATTGTACTCAAGGGAATAAGTATTTTATTGAAGCGGTAAAGGCAGCGTACTAAAGGAAGTCACATTTTACTCAAGGGATTAAGGTATCGTACTCAAGGGGTTAAGGTATCGTACTCAAGGGATTAAGGTATCGTACTCAAGGGATTAAGGTATCGTACTCAAGGGATTAAGGTATCGTACTCAAGGGATTAAGGTATCGTACTCAAGGGATTAAGGTATCGTACTCAAGGGATTAAGGTATCGTACTCAAGGGATTAAGGTATCGTACTCAAGGAATTAAGGTATCGTACTCAAGGAATTAAGGTATCGTACTCAAGGAATTAAGGTATCGTACTCATGGGATTAAGGTATCGTACTCATGGGATTAAGGTATCGTACTCAAGGGATTAAGGTATCGTACTCAAGGGATTAAGGTATCGTACTCATGGGATTAAGGTATCGTACTCATGGGATTAAGGTATCGTACTCAGGTGGCTTAAGTATCGTACTCAAAGGGTTATTTAAGTCACGGGATAAAAGTTTCGTACTAAAGGGGTTAAGGTACAGTATTCAAGGGTATAAGACTAAGTTATAGCACTCTAGAGTGAAAGTTATCGTCCTCAAGGGTATAGGTTATCGTACTCAACGGTATAGGTTGTCGTACTCAAGGGTATAGGTTATCGTACTCAAGGGTATAGGTTATCGTCCTCAAGGGTATAGGTTATCGTCCTCAAGGGTATAGGTTATCGTACTCAAGGGTATAGGTTATCGTCCTCAAGGGTATAGGTTATCGTCCTCAAGGGTATAGGTTATCGTACTCAAGGGTATAGGTTATTGTACTCAAGGGTATAGGTTATCGTCCTCAAGGGTATAGGTTATCGTACTCAAGGGTATAGGTTATCGTCCTCAAGGGTATAGGTTATCGTCCTCAAGGGTATAGGTTATCGTCCTCAAGGGTATAGGTTATCGTCCTCAAGGGTATAAGTTATCGTCCTCAAGGGTATAAGTTATCGTACTCAAGGGTATAGGTTATCGTCCTCAAGGGTATAAGTTATCGTCCCTGCTGGCATAAGTTATCGCACTAAGGGTATAGGTTATTGGTAATTAAGGGGTATAGGTTATCGTACTCAAGGGTATAGGTTATCGTCCTCATGGGTATAGGGTTATCGTCCTCATGGGTATAGGTTATCGTACTCATGGTATAGGTTATCGTACCTGGCGCGGTATAGGTTATCGTCCTCAAGGGTATATAGGTTATCGTACTCAAGGGTATAGGTTATCGTACTCAAGGGTATAGGTTATCGTACTCAAGGGTATAGGTTATCGTCCTCAAGGGTATAAGTTATCGTACTCACGGGATAAAAGTTTCGTACTAAAGGGGTTAAGGTACAGTATTCAAGGGTATAAGACTAAGTTATAGCACTCTAGAGTGAAAGTTATCGTCCTCAAGGGTATAGGTTATCGTCCCTCATGGTATAGGTTATCGCCTCAAGGGTATAGGTTATCGTCCCTAAGGGGTATAGGTTATCGTCTTTAAGTGGGTAGTATAGGCTATCGTACTCAAGGGTATAGGTTATCGTACTCATGGGTATAGGGTTATCGTACTCAAGGTATATATTGTATAGGTTATCGTCTCAAGGGTATAGGTTATCGTCCTCAAGGGTATAAGTTATCGTCCTAAGGGTATAGGTTATCGTACTCAAGGGTATAGGTTATCGTACTCAAGGGTATAGGTTATCGTACTCAAGGGTATAGGTTATCGTACTCAAGGGTATAGGTTATTGTACTCAAGGGTATAGGTTATCGTACTCAAGGGTATAGGTTATCGTCCTCAAGGGTATAGGTTATCGTACTCAAGGGTATAAGTTATCGTCCTCAAGGGTATAGGTTATCGTACTCAAGGGTATAGGTTATCGTACTCAAGGGTATAGGTTATCGTACTCAAGGGTATAGGTTATCGTCCTCAAGGGTATAAGTTATCGTACTCAAGGGTATAGGTTATTGTACTCAAGGGTATAGGTTATCGTACTCAAGGGTATAGGTTATCGTCCTCAAGGGTATAGGTTATCGTCCAAGGGTATAGTTATCGTCCTCAAGGGTATAGGTTATCGTACTCAAGGGTATAGGTTATCGTACTCAAGGGTATAGGTTATCGTACTCAAGGGTATAGGTTATCGTCCTCAAGGGTATAAGTTATCGTACTCAAGGGTATAGGTTATTGTACTCAAGGGTATAGGTTATCGTACTCAAGGGTATAGGTTATCGTACCTCGGGTATAGGTTATCGTATAGTTATCGTACTCATATAGGGTATAGGTATATCGTACTCAAGGGTATAGGTTATCGTCCTCAAGGGTATAGGTTAACTCAAGGGTATAGGTTATCGTACTCAAGGGTATAGGTACTCAAGGGTATAGGTTATTGTACTCAAGGGTATAGGTTATCGTCCTCAAGGGTATAGGTTATTGTACTCAAGGGTATAGGTTATCGTACTCAAGGGTATAAGTTATCGTACTCAAGGGTATAGGTTATTGTACTCAAGGGTATAGGTTATTGTACTCAAGGGTATAGGTTATCGTCCTCAAGGGTATAAGTTATCGTACTCAAGGGTATAGGTTATCGAACTCAAGGGTATAGGTTATCGAACTCAAGGGTATAGGTTATCGTACTCAAGGGTATAGGTTATCGAACTCAAGGGTATAGGTTATCGTACTCAAGGGCATAGGTTATCGTCCTCAAAGTGCATAGTTATTGTACTCAAAGGGTATAGGTTATCGTACTCAAGGGTATAGGTTATCGTCCTCAAAGAGGGTATGAGTTATCGTCCTCAAAAGGGTATAGGTTATCGTACTCCAGGTATAGGTTATCGTACTCAAGGTATAGGTTATCGTACTCAAGGGTATAGGTTATCGTACTCAAGGGTATAGGTTATCGTACTCAAGGGGTATAGGTTATCGTCCTCAAAGGGTGCCAGTTATGAAGTACTCAAGATTTATAGGTTATCGTACTCCGGGTATAGGTTATCGTACTCAAAGGAGCAAGTTTATCGTACTCAAGGGTATAGGTTATCGTACTCAAGGGTATAGGTTATTGTACTCCAAGGGTATAGGTTATCGTACTCAAGGGTATAGGTTATCGAACTCAAGGGTATAGGTTATCGTACTCAAGGGTATAGGTTATCGTCCTCAAAGGGTATAAGTTATCGTACTCAAGGGTATAAGTTGCTTTCAGCTCAAGGGTATAGGTTATTGTACTCAAGGGTATAGGTTATCGTCCTCAAGGGTATAGTTATCGTCCTCAAGGTATAAGTTATCGTACTCAAGGTATAGGTTATCGTCCTCAAGGGTATAAATTTATCGTACTCAAGGGGTATAGGTTATTGTACTCAAGGGTATAGGTTATCGTCCTCCAAGGGTATAGGTTATCGTCCTCCAAGAGGTATAGGTTATCGTCCTCAAAGGGTATAGGTTATCGTACTCAGGGTATAGGTTATCATCCCTCAAGGGTATAGGTTATCGTCCTCAAGGGTATAGGTTATCGTCCTCAAAGGGTATAGGTTATCGTCCTCAAGGGTATAGATTTATCGTACTCAAGGGTATAGGTTATCGTACTCAAGGGGTATAGGTTATCGTCCTCAAGGGTATAGGTTATCGTCCTCAAGGGTATAGGTTATCATTACTCAAGGGTATAGGTTATCGTCCTCAAGGGTATAGGTTATCGTACTCAAAGGGTATAGGTTATCGTACTCAAGGGTATAGGTTATCGTCCTCAAGGGTATAGGTTATCGTCCTCCAAAGGGTATAGGTTATCGTACTCAAGGGTATAGGTTATCGTATAAAGGGTATAGGTTATCGTCCTCAAAGGGTATGGTTATCGTCCTCAAGGGTATAGGTTATCGTACTCAAGGTATAGATTTATCGTCCTCAAGGGTATAGGTTATCGTCCTCCAAGGGTATAAGTTATCGTCCTCAAGGGTATAAGTTATCGTACTCAAGGGTATAGGTTATCGTCCTCAAAGGGTATAAGTTATCGTACTCAAGGGTATAGGTTATTGTACTCAAGGGTATAGGTTATCATCCTCAGGGTATAGGTTATCGTCCTCAAGGGTATAGGTTATCGTCCTCAAAGGGTATAGGTTATATTACTCAAAGGGTATGGTTGTAGTCCTCAAGGGTATAGGTTATCGTCCTCAAAGGGTATAGGTTATCGTACTCAAGGGTATAGGTTATCGTCCTCAAGGGTATAGGTTATCGTCCTCAATTGCCGGTTATGTAGCGCTCAAAGGGTATAGGTTATCGTACTCAAAAGATTATAGGGTTATCATTACTCAAGGGTATAGGTTATCGTCTCAAATTTATGGGTATAAAGTACTCCAAGGGTATGATTTATTGTGTACTCAAAGGGTATGATTTATAAGTATAAAGTGGGTTATCGTCCTCAAGGGTATAAGGTTATCGTCCTCAAGGGTATAGGTTATCGTCCTCAAGGGTATAGGTTATCGTCCTCAAGGGTATAAGTTATCGTACTCAAAATTTATGGGTTATCGTCCTCAAGGGTATAGGTTATCATTGCACCAAGGGTATAGGTTATCGTACTCAAGGGTATAGGTTATCGTATAAAGGGTATAGGTTATCGTCCTCAAGGGTATAGGTTATCGTCCTCAAGGGGTATAAGTTATCGTACTCAAAGGGTATAGGTTATCGTACTCAAGGGTATAGGTTATCGTCCTCAAGGGTATAAGTTATCGTACTCAAGGGGTATAGGTTATTGTACTCAAGGGTATAGGTTATCGTACTCAAGGTATAGGTTATATCGAACTCAAAGGGTATAGGTTATCGTACTCAAGAGGGTATAGGTTTATCGTCCTCAAGGGTATAAGTTATCGTACTCAAAAGGGTATAAGTTATCGTACTCAAGGGTATAGGTTATTGTACTCAAAGGGTATAGGTTATCGTCCTCAAAGGTATAAGTTATCGTACTCCAAGGGGTATAGGTTATTGTACTCAAGAATTTATAGGTTATTGTACTCAGGTATAGGTTATCGTCCTCCAAAGGGTATAAGTTATCGTACTCAGGAGTATAGGTTATCGTACTCAAGGGTATAAGGTTATCGAACTCAAGGGTATAGGTTATCGTACTCAAGGGCATAAGTTATCGTCCTCAAGGGTATAAGTTATCGTACTCAAAATTTATAGTTATCGTACTCAAAGGGTATAAAATTTATTGTACTCAAGGGTATAGGTTAATAAGTACTCAAGGGTATAGGTTATCGTACT
>NW_024722227.1:8629316-8661583 GCF_018991925.1 Homarus americanus
TTGAACCATTAAGACGATGACTTAACCCCTTGAATAAAATGACACACCCCTTGAGACGATGACTTGAACCATTAAGACGATGACTTAACCCCTTGAATAAAATGACACACCCCTTGAGACGATGACTTGAACCATTAAGACGATGACTTAGCCCCTTGAATACGTTAGCCTAACCTCGTGAGTGTCGCCGGCATTGTAATCGTGTTTTTATCGCACTCAAGAAGCTAATATAGGAAAGAATAAAATAATATAATTGGCTCATTCTGGGATAGTGTAGATGCTGTTATGAATATAATATATACGAGTGAGCGAGCATGTATAGGAGTGAGTGAGCATGTACTCGTGGGTTAGTCTGCGTGCGTATGTTTCCGGGAGCGAGATGTATGTGTCTGTCGCGTGCGTAGTGCCTAGTGAGATACGTGTGTGTGTGTGTGTAAAATCGAAGTAAATGTTCAAGTGGTAT
This sequence comes from Homarus americanus, assembly GCF_018991925.1. Lineage (NCBI taxonomy): Eukaryota > Metazoa > Arthropoda > Malacostraca > Decapoda > Nephropidae > Homarus > Homarus americanus. Next base: position 8,629,780 of record NW_024722227.1, read on the forward strand.
GCGTGTGTGTGTGCTTGTGCAATAAGTTGTGAATATGTGTGAAAGCGAACAAAGAGAAAATGTGTATGCGGGTCTGGTTGCATGTACAAAATATGTTTGCGTTCATTTGAATGTGTGTATTCGTATTAAATGTATTTGTGTGTGGATGCGCCGCGCACAAAATTGAGTGCATTATGTGTGCGCGTAGGGTGCGTGCATTCGTGAATGGGTGCAAGCATATGTTATGCCGCCAGCACCACACTTCATACAGTGTCTATGTTATAGTGTACAGCCACGTACCCGTCAACAATCATCTCCACGATGTTTACAACCTCTTCTATACGCCGGGTCTGTCCTACAACAACCAAACCTAAACACCAAAACGAATAAAATCGAACTGGGTTTTACCTTATCATAAAGAAGCCAAGGAGTTGCTGGTCAGGAGGAAGGCTGCCACAAGTCGCTGGGCCCAGGTCGTCCACAGGTCGTTGTTGTTACAGGTCACAGGTACCACAGATTGAAAGGTTCAGGCCAGACGCAGCATAACATCACTCCCTCACAGCTCAGCGGTAACTGACTGCAAACCGTCTGACAGTCAGTCCTGGGCCACCAGTCGTCCTCACCACAGTGTAGCCAACACGGCAATAGATCCTAGAAATAATATTTCGAACTTATTTATTATATTCATCTCGAAACTTAAATGTTAACACCTAGAACAAACATAAATTTTCAGCAATAAATGCATTACAATCAACATATAACGGAAACTAAGTGTCTGAAAAAGGTTTGTGACGTTCGGCTTATTTGGAAACAATTTGCGCAGGTTCGACCTCACTTTACAGACGAGGTGCCAAGTACTATTTCTTCCCGCAATACAGTATATGTTTTCCATTCTCGTAAATAATTCACAGTTCCTTTTCAAAAAAAAAATTAATGCAGGATTTAGTAAAACAATTTAAAGTGTATATTTAACCTCGCATGCAGTGAACAGCTGGGTTTGTCCCGTATCCCTGACATAGATCTTTCAGTTTCCAATTATCGTAAGAGCTTGTTTATAATGTGTTTTCCCGCCAAAGAAGGAAGAGGGGGGGGGGGCAACGAGAGGCTTCAGGGTCTCTTAGGCTGGTCTGAACATGAGTCACATTACAAACAATAAGGCAAGCAACGTAATCCTTTTTTAAATATTAGAAGTGAAAATTTAACTGTTCCCGTATAATTGGACGAGTTGGTTGAGAAGCATTAGCAGGTGAGTGGATAGTTTAGGGGATGGTGGATAACTTGTGGGTTGGTGGATAACTTATAGGTTGGTGAATGACTTGTGGATTGGTGGATAACTTGCAGGTTGGTGGATAACCTGGGGTTGGTGGAGAATTTGTAGGTTGGTGGATAACTTGCGGGGTAACTTGTATTGGTGGGATAATTATACGTTGGTGGACAACTTCAGGGTTGGTGGATAACCTTATAGGCTGGTGAATGACTTCAGGATTGGTGGATAACTTGCAGGTTGGTGGATGACCTGGGGTTGGTGGATAACTTGTAGGTTGGTGACAATTTTGTGGGATGGTGGATAACTTGTGGGTTGGTGGATAACTTATAGGTTGGTGAATGACTTGTGGATTGGTGGATAACTTGCAGGTTGGTGGATAACCTGGGGTTGGTGGAGAATTTGTAGGTTGGTGGATAACTTGTGGGTAACTTGCATATTGGTGGATAATTTATACGTTGGTGGATAACTTGTGGGTTGGTGGATAACTTATAGGTTGGTGAATGACTTGTGGATTGGTGGATAACTTGCAGGTTGGTGGATAACCTGGGGTTGGTGGATAACTTGTAGGTTGATGGATAACCTGAGGTTGGTGGAGAATTTGTAGGTTGGTGGATAACTTGTGGGTAACTTGCATATTGGTGGATAATTTATACGTTGGTGGATAACTTGTAGACTGGTGGATATCTCATAGCGTGGTAGACAACTTGTAGGCCAGTCGTAGGCTGGTAGACAACTTGTAGGCTAGTCATAGGTTGGTAGACAGCTTGTAGTTCAGTCAGTGGCTGGTAGACAACTTGTAGATTGGTAAGTAACTCATAGCCTGGTAGACAACTTGTAATTAATAATCTGGTAGACAACTTGTAGATTACTGAACAATTTGAATAGGCCTGTTTTGTACGCCGACATTTTAATAAAACTAAGAAATCAGCCATAAAAATTCTGTAAATATAGTTTCGGTAGATCAGCTTAATGTGAATCATTCCATTAAATCTGCGATTAGTGTGTTAAACGATGAGCCTTACACGTCATAATATCAAGTAGACGTGACTGATATTTCACTCGTGTTCAGTTACTTTTAGTGGTTTGAAAATAACTTTGTAAGAGATATCAATTAATTATCCTACATTGACAAGTATACGAGGTTGAGGGCATTGTCTGAAGCCTGAGTTTCTCTGGCGCAGTTACAGAATCTTACACGCATTTTTCATGTTGGCTATCACTCGACAATGTGCTCCACTGGGCTATATTGCTTGTGTTTCCTCTTTGGCCCATTTAAAGAATAACTTGAGTTACGTTAAGTCTGTTTCTGACTATCTACAGGTAAATCCTATATCTTTCAATGTTATTGGTCGTAGTCAAATGAAGGGCTTTGAAACCTAATTTCAAGATTTGAAAGTTATACACACAAAATTGAATGAAAATATGAATAAATTGTACGGGTGCGTCTTTCTAAAATCTACTATACATTAACAATGACTGAACTGTACTTCTAACTTTAGGCATAAACTCAAAATGAAAGTACTGTAGCTTGGAAGATTTAAATTGGGAATGCCAAATTTTCTCAAAGACGTATGATAATAGTGAACTCTGTGTCACAAGTCACAACACTCGTCGACGGACTACCTGCATGTTTTTCTTTTACACTTGAAACACTTATCAACGGCAAGGAGTACTAGGTCTGAGGCCACACGACCCGCCATCCTCTTCTGTTTATCAGCAAGCGATTACAATAATACAAATATTGTCATACACAATTTGAATGACTAATGTCGAGATTCTACTAGCTTCACTTTCATTAACTTTTCAGCAGAAGGTGACATGGCAGTAGGTGAGGGATCTGGTGACTTTATCCTCCCATTTAAACCTGACACACAGGTAGGTTCTATTACACCTGGACCAGTCGGGGCGGCCATAGAAAGGAATCTCACAAAGCACAATTAACGAAATATTGTCAATGATAATTTCCATGCAGTAATGCTGTGGTTAGAGTTTAGCGAACTATAAAGACAACAAGTCAGTGTTTTGTTTTATCAAACTGTAATAATCACTAATCCAAAATCAAGAAGAAGCCCGTTTAGTATTATCAGATAATTTTGTACTGTTGCGCATGAGCCATAGCCTAATTTACAAAACTAACCTCACTTAAACTAACCTTACCAAACATAACCTTACCTAACCCAACGAAACGTACGTAACGTAACGTCACCTTATCTTACCTAACTTTTATTGAAGAACTTTTTCCAGAAATTTTTTTGAAGAGCCGTTTTTGATGAAAACTTTTTGAAGAACATTTTTTGAAGAATCTTACCTAACCCAGCTTAACCTAACGAAACATAACGTAATGTAACCTAGCCTCTCTCTCTCTCTCTCTCTCTCTCTCTCTCTCTCTCTCTCTCTATATATATATATATATATATATATATATATATATATATATATATATATATATATATATATATATATATATATATATATATTGTTATGCATGGCGTAATGCACAGTGGTGCGTTGCATTGTGCATAGTAAAATATTTTTAGGTTCGTTACCCTTAACTTATGTATGTAAAATATTTTGTATAATTATGTGTGAGCGGGGCTGGTACTTGATACCTAAAAATTGTTCAGAATGTATGCATGTATGTCTAACTATTTTTGCAGCTTAGTGTGGGAGTTATTTTATATTAGTCCTGTTAGGTATGTAGTCCCCCTGGATAAGGGGCATTGCAGGATTGCTATTTGACGGAAGTTCGTCTGCTAGACGGTAAATAAATGAAATTCGATGACGTAGACGGTAGACTGTGACGTCACTGTACTGGCCCTGGTGGTCCATCGGAAAAATACCGAAAGTGTCAATTAGGCCTTTTTGGGAGTCAAATGTAAAATAAAAATTATATAGAATAGTTATGAAGGTATTTTATTTGATTTCCTTCATTTTATAATTGATAGTTTAGCAATACTGCTTTATGATGAGTTGGCACGAGAGGATGACGGCTACTAGGAACACAAAACAGTCATTTCGTCCTGTTTCATGTTTGAGTTCCAGGGGCGGACCAGGAATATCAAAAGGGGGGGGGGGGGCCAAGAAGTTTGGGTGAGGAATCAGGCCAGCAAAGCGAGCCCATCCATCTGGGGGAGGGGGGGTGGGAGCTGTAAGCCCCCACCCCTCTCACCCAAGAATTTTTGTTGAAATCTGACCAATATCATGGGGGGGTATTCTGATGTCAATAATAATTAATTTTTAGTATACAAAAATGCCTGAATACAATACTGCATCAAAAAATAGGTATTGGAGTTTTCTGATCAAAAGGGAGGGGGGACCCCCGCTGGATCCACCTTGAGTTTAGTGCCTTTCATATAACTTTCATTGCAGTCTTTGTCAATTGCATATACACGCCGTTATACATCGACTTTCGGTGAGTCCTTTACTGTTAATTCTTTATTTGTTGTTATTTTATCAGACATTTTAAAATTATATATTTTATAATAGTTATCCTTTTAAATAGTGCATTTTCTATGATATACACTCGTGGTATCACTCCATTTTCTACTTTTTGAACTCTTTCTTATATTCAATATAATACTGCTCCACCCTATTTTAGAGTTGTTTAAAGAATCTATTGTGCAATATTTTTACATTTATATATATATATATATATATATATATATATATATATATATATATATATATATATATATATATATATATATATATATATATATATGTGTGTGTGTGTGTGTGTGTGTGTAATTCTTTTGTTACTTTTTGCACCAGTATTTGTAATTTCTTTTATATTATTTAAAAATTTTCAAACTTGCGATGAAGAGCCACTGTTTTCAATCGAAAATTAAACCATTAAAGTTCGCCGAGGTTTATTGTCCCTCGCCCCTTTGGCAACTTTCTCAGATATCGTAAAGAGTTTAATAATAATTTTTAACACAATAATCAAAACATATTAAAGACCTTTTTCATGAAGTCTCGATTTGGCACAGTAAACCATTACTAATGTGACTCCGTTGTTCTTTTCATATTTGTTCTCAGAAGCTTAGTAAACTTTAATTACTTGTGGCTCTTTCTCTTTTGCTGATGGCTTTAGCATCCCTCCACGTTTATTGTAATATATGCGGTAAATACTGTATTGTACTAAACATTATTTTTTATTGGATAAGATGATAATTGTCATTAGAGAAATTTGAGCTTACCTAGAATCACGTTAAACTTTCACGTGTGATCGTTGGGTCAGATGTTGACATTACGACACTGACTATGGCATTCAATTTTTTAAGAAAAATGGCACCAAACTACCCTAATCTAGCTAACTTACCCGAAATTAATGAAAAAAAAACTAATATCATTAGCCTGTTTAGGTTTGGTTAATTTGGGTCACATAAGCTTTTATTTCACAATTATACAGAATTTAATGCCGTAGCTTCGTGATACAACTAATAGCGACGGTCAGATGCTTCTTGATTTACGAGCATAATTAACAGGATTCAAAAATAAGTTCAGTCCATTTGTTATAATCTATATATATAAAACAAAGAAGTGTGTGTGTTTGTGTGTCCGCACGAGAATCTCGGAACCTACTTTACTGATCTGTAGTGATGATGGATGTTGTTATATGTAGTGATGATGATGGATGGTGTTATATATGTAGTGATGATGGATGATGTTATATGTAGTGATGATGATGGATGGTGTTAAATATGTAGTGATGATGGATGATGTTATATGTAGTGATGATGTTGGATGGTGTTATATATGTAGTGATGATGGATGATGTTATATGTAGTGATGATGATGGATGGTGTTAAATATGTAGTGATGATGGATGATGTTATATGTAGTGATGATGATGGATGGTGTTATATATGTAGTGATGATGGATGATGTTATATGTAGTGATGATGATGGATGGTGTTAAATATGTAGTGATGATGGATGATGTTATATGTAGTGATGATGGATGTTGTTATATGTAGTGATGATGGGTGGTGTTATATGTAGTGATGATGGATGGTGTTATATGTAGTGATGATGGATGGTGTTATATGTAGTGATGATGGATGATGTTGTATGTGGTGATGATGGATGATGTTATATGTAGTGATGATGGGTGGTGTTATATGTAGTGATGAATAGACAATAAAATAATAACATTTTAATGCTAAAAAAATATACTTTGCTGTACCGTTGTAGTGGAACTTACATACACCGTTAATGAGCTAATGATGGAAGAAGAAGTTTTGGGGACTGAACAGTGAGACAATGTGGAGCCTCCCGGAGGGTGGCGTCCTACCGTGGCCTAGCGAATGAGCCGCCCGGACCAAACTTGGCATGGATAGCAAGTGTCATGTGGGGATCTCAAAAAAACCCCAACCAACCCGATCCGACACACCCAACCCGACCCGAGCCGTTAAACCACACAGAGGTTGAAAAGGATGTGCAAATGTTGTAAAGTCCTCAACAGAGCTAACTAACATGGTCTACCCAAACATTATCCACCACTACAAGGATCACAAGTGGCTGCGTGAACGCGCAATTCTGGCATCAAAGAATGAAACAGTGGCTGAAATCAACATGACTCTACTCAGACAGCTTCCAGGCAGTGAGACCTCATTCAAATCTGTTGATACAGTAATCGACCAGGACCAAGCAGTCCAGTACCCTGCAGAATCCCTTAATTCTTTGGAGCCCGCTGGAATGCCTCCTCATCACCTCACTCTCAAGATTGGAACTCCTATAATGCGCTTAAGAAATCTTGAACCTAGGGAAAGAGCCGCCCGGAGGGCGGCGATTCCGCTAGTGTTAAATATAATATTTTGTAATAACAGGTGATGTTTACTCATTCTCTAGACAAATATATATTAAGGCCAACCAAGAACGCCTTCTATAATTTGCATTACAACTCCTTCATTTAAAATTAACGAATTATTTTTTGTGTGTTATTTAAAAGTTGTTATCTAGTGTTTAATAACTTTAGTAGTTGTTTAAGAAATATACATACACAACAAAAACCAAGATTTCTACAAGTTGCCTCGCTCACCGCCTGGCAGAGTATTCAGTGTACTCGGTGAAAGAACTTCCGAACTTCGTAAACCATTAGTGAATCTCGGCCCTGTCGTAGTCATTATTTTAATTTTGGTGAAACTGATGTTAATAATGGATATAAATATATAAAAGTAACGAAAATAAATATAAAAATAAGCATTCGAACAATCCAGTGATTTACAAAGGAAATTCAGTACGACTGTAGGGATCAAGGGATATTCCATGCGACCTTACTTTTAGATAACTGTGAAGTAGAAAATAGCCGTTTCTAATTTTAACTGAAGAAAAGTCTTGGTTAACATAAACAATATATCTGTATAATAAGCCTAGCAATCGTACACATATAAATTATTTAAATTTTAAACTCTCTCCCTTCTATAGCATTAATACTCCCTCGCCGTTTGTATAGTTTTGTAATTTACACCCATAATATAAATCTGCCAAATACTATTTTAAATACAATTATCGTAGCTCGTCCGTGCATCACCCAGCGTATCAATATAACATTTACATAAACAAAAAATATTGTGGCCGGGGGACATTATCATATGTTTCCCAACTTGGTCCACGCTCACTATCTGTTAACGAGAGTTGGCAGCTACACAGTAATGTGCGTAAATCAACGTACTGGGTGTTGCTGTGTCAATCATTTTTATTGATGCAGCTCAAAGTTAATTTCATGTTTGTGTTTTTTTTCATATTTGGTTAAATGTGTGTGTGTGTGTGTGTGTGTGTGGCCATGTTACCCGTATGAACGACAGTAGACTGCCAAAGCAGCTACTTTACAGTCACCTAACGAATATCAAACGTAACGCTCGCAGGCAACTGAAAAGGTATAAAGGTAGTCTTAAGACAAACCTGAAAAAGTGCCAAATTGACCCCCTCACCTGGGAGACGATTACTCCACACCGTAACGATTGGAGGAGCACCACACAAGGTGTCAATACTTTCGAGTTAGCCTGACTGCAAACCGAGGCAGACAAACGCCAATGCCGGAAAGACGCTGCCCCGCCCCTCCCGCACTAGATGGAGCCCTCCACATTTGCAACATCTGGGAACGACTCTGCCGGTCCCGTATCGGCCTCTTTAGTCACCTCAGAACTCACCAACGTACTGTAGGTGACATCGTTAATAACTCATATCATTGTATCATAGCTGGATGATCGTCATACTCGATTCCGAGTGACAGCAAAGTTGTTGTAGTAGTAGTGTGTGTGTGTGTGTGTTTCACCGAGGTGTTGTTGTTATTTGCCGCTGATGAGAGTGATCAGAAGCTCCACCAAACCAATATGAATCGGAGAGACGAGAAGTTGGTGCTCATAGGTCGCATTACTCTCCGTGACAATGGTCTCTCCATATGGGGTATGGCACATGAAGCTGGTCAGTCCGCCCAACTGTGATGAAGTGGATACGAAGATGGGAGGAGAGCGGTAACCTTAACGACTTAGGTAAGTTATAACTGTCTCAGCCAAGGAGCGGACCATAGCAGCATTGATGAATGAAGGATAGAGAATGAGAGACCTGCATCATATTAAAAGTTTAGGTAAAGACCCGGAAAAGCTCGACCATGGAATTTCATAATAATATTTATGGAGGTAGATAGAGGAATCTTAACCTAAGTTTAGTAACAGCCAAATTCAGCATCACTATTTGTGGGTAGTTATGTAAGGGTAAGGCTAAATTTTGATATAAATGAAATTGGTGATCTATCTGGAAAAAATAATCACTGCTGTAACCTTCTTTTCATATTGAATATATTGTGTAGATTATGTAATAGAGTTATGGAAGCTGGTGTCATGGGTTGCGTTGGGCCTCCCGCACAACCCATCCCAATGTTTGTTTACGGTAGAGATAAGGCACCCGGCCAGCCATAACTGGGACATGTAGGGGGGGGGGGGGCAGGCCAATGAGACAGTGGTGTACTGTTCATCGCTTCACGCCTCAAAAAAAAGCAAATTTAGCCAGTGGGCTTTAGACCTTGGGTTAGAGAAGACCTCCTGCTCCGCGGACTTAAGATCAGGGGCCATACAGTCCTACCAGTGCTACGGGTCTGTGTGTGCAAATCCCCGATATTTTTTTTGTTAAGTCCAGCGACAAGTTAACACGTCCTGTAAAGGAAGTGATCAATGGTGAGGGCCTGTTTGCTACAAGAGCACTCCAGGCCGGCCTAATAGATCTAAACGATTAATTTACCAGGTTGACAAACTCTCCCTTATAACTTACGGTACTGTGGCGTGAATGTGAGTGACTGACCTATCCATGCAAATTATAAGTCCAGTGTATGGAATTGTGCCAAATAAACGTAAGTGCAATCATCTGCCCGTATCTGTGATCCCTCTATTATTATTATTACCAAGGGTAATGACTCATTGGTTATGACAAAGTATAACCAATAACTTAGATGGATGTTGGAAGTTAGTGGAATTCATTAAACCATCATTTATCAAGTACATAACGCATTGAATGCCGGAAGCAGAGCAAAATTCTACGTAGTGATACACCATAATCTCTTGGGTGAGTAACCAGTGTGAAGGTATCCGAGTTCTACGGTAAGAAAGCCACTTTCCTGCATTTAAAACGTAACAGCTGGCAAATAATTTCTAACCACATTTATATTTGAAATGTAAATTTACAGTTTAGGTAATCTAGTGCCAAAATCATTCTGAATATGGGTGTGTTCTATTGTGTTAGTAGGGAAAGCAGGAGCCCCTCGGAGACCACATGGGCCTGCGACAGCCTCTGATTGTACTGTTGCCTTAATCATAAGGCGATTATTACTGTAGTCGTTTTCGTTAGCCTGTTGCCTTAATCATACATAAGGCGATTGTTGCTATTAGTCGTTTTCGTTGTACTGTTGCCCTTAATCATACATAAGGCGATTGTTTATGTTAATCGTTTTCGTTGTACTGTTGCCCTGTATCCTTACATAAGGCGATTGTTGCTTATTAATCGTTTCTGTTGCCATCTTACATAAGGCGATTGTTGCTTTTTAATCGTTTTTCTGTTGCCCTAATCTGCCTAAGGCGTGTTTTATTGTTGCCCTTAATATTGTTGATTGTTATCGTTGACCTGTTGCTTAATCATACATAAGGCGATTGTTGCTATTAATCGTTTTCGTTGTACTGTTGCCCCTAATAATCATACATAAGGCGATTGTTGTTTTTGTTGTACTGTTGCCTTTATATCATACATAAGGCGATTGTTGCTGTTAGGATTGTTTTCGTTGACTGTTGCCGCTTAATCATATAAGGCGATTGTTGGCTATTATCGTTTTCGTTGGTTGATAATCTTTGAAGCGATTGGTTGTTCGTCGTACTGCTGCCGTTAATTATACAGGTAGCTGGTTAGTGATATGTGACGAAAGGCATCAGGCTGTCCTGGTTTCGGTACTGGTACAACAGTACTGCTGGTCCATGATGTGGGTAGTTGGCCCTCGGCATGACTATTATTGTACAATGCCAATAATGGATTGCCCGACACACGTCTTAGTAGGCTAACGGTATTGTAGATTACTCCGTCCTATTCAGGGGCAGCAGACCTACCTCCAGAGCCGGATTAAGGGTTTTGTAGGCCCTGGTCACTTTTTTATCGTAGGCCCTTAAATTTCCTGATGCACCATTATGTGCCTTATTTTACCCGCACGACCTTCAAACATCACACCAACACCGTGCGTGCCGCCACCTAATGGGTTAGTTGACACAGCAGAAACGCTGAGATGTAAGTTTTTTCCATAATTTTAGGTTAGTCTGTCTTATTGCGGTTTTCGCATGTTAAATCTAACAAATATACTTGTTTTGCAGTAAGAATAGTTGGTTGAGTTGAGTTGCTTATTATTTTGAGGATTGATAAAAACTCTACATTTGTTTTGCAGTATGTCTAAGAATAAAGTTGTTCATTTATTCATATGTAATTATTTAGTCCCTTGTGACTTCTACTCACTCATAGTTAGCTTCCGGCAAGTTAGGTTTAAAGGATGTCTAAGCACTAACCAAACAGATACTAAATTAACGTTTATAATCACTTAGTCTTATGACTGCAATCTATTTCTCGTCAAGTTTATCGATTATTTTCATTTACCCCGTTGGAACATAAAAATTATTAGGCCATACCACAGTGAAAATACATACATTATATCTCAAATTTCGTAGGCCCTGGGCACTGTGCCCCCTTGATAATCCGGCCCTGGTTACCTCTGGCGAGGGCGGGGTCAAGCTCCCACTCCCCTTTCCCCTCTCCCTCCCCAGAACTTCGCATCGGGGAGTCCTCGAGTCCTAGTTGGCAACATGTCATAGCTAGAGACACGAGCCCACGTTGTTATTAGCTCATTCGATCTTGCAGCATGTTTGGATGGGAGACGTGTCTACTGTTTATATTCTGATTGTGTTAATATCTTTCCAAGCTTTGCTGAGGAGAGTGTGTTGGTTCAGGCTGTTGACATATTTTTCCCATGCATTTTGTGTGAGTTCGTTTACACGTTCCCTGGCGGCAGCAAGGGGGGCTTGATACAATTTGGGCATTTGAGGTGTTCTAATTTGTTTGTAACTCTTACCCACTCTCCTGACTATAGCCCTGAGTTTTTTTTTAGTTTAGGGTCATCATAGCACTGCTGTTGTCTGTTCTCATGATGCTGACCACGTATTTTTAGTGGAGGCATTGTTGAAGTATGTATAAGTCCTATCTACAAGTTCATCATGGAGACTTTGGCTTGTAATCCTTGTACCAGTCATGGATGAAGTCTATGATCTGGCTTTCATGTTCGTGCTTGACTGTGAGCCTACGTCTGTTGAGTTTACCCCCAGTGGGGGTGTCATTAGCTACATGTATATTAGCTTGGATTGATTTGTGATCAGACATATATCAGTGACAACATCAGAGCTATAAGATGTGTATGATAGATTAAAGCCACTACATTTGTCTAGAGCCCCACCATAGATGTGTGTTGGTTCATTATTAGGCCTACCTATAATTTGAGCATCTTCAAATGCAATAAGAAGTGAGATAAGTCTTCTACCATTGTTGTTAGTGGTGGGGTCACCTAATTTCTTGTGTCAAGTATTTTGGTCACCAATTAGGACAGTGGGTTCAGTACGTACAAAGTGTGGCAGATCTAAGTATTGAAACTGAAATGTGGGAGCATAGGCGTTTAGCACGTTGAGTGTGGAGTTGCCCAGGTGGATAGTGATCCCATGGTCCCCCCTTAAGCCCACGGTTCCTTAACCGTCCGTGGTCAGATGCTGGGATCCAATTGTAATCAGTTTATCATCTAAGGAAATATGTTTTTTTTTTAATCTAAAATAATCAAATGTTATATTTTGATCCCAAATTACAGTATTTAAAACTCAGATTATTCGCCGAATTTTTTGCTGGCTTTTATACTGTATAAAACAATTTATTAGGTTTCAGCTTTCACCAAATTGCTTAAAAAATCCCGCTAGCTCGGCCTTCGGCCACGCAATTTCGCTCCCTCCTTGACGAATTTCTGGGTACGTCCATGGCCTCCAAGCAGCCCAAGGCCCCAAATAGCTAACAACCAATCAGGGGGCTTCTCCCACGTGCACACTGTGTAAATATGGGGATCATGGCCACTTATTGAGAGTATTTTGATTAATATTGAAGAGTTGTGGGCATGTAAGACAATAAAAAACTGTGATATAATAATAAAAATAATTCTATATACGATAGTATATTGGATAGGACCTAAAACAAAGCGTATGGCATGAAAGAATTTAAAAGAATTTCGCCTAGCTGAAACTAGTTTTGGCTCCTCCCATTTTTACGTGGGTGCTGTCCGATTTCATTAGTCGCTGGTGAATTTTGTGTAAATTATTGTTAATTACTCAAATATGATTAAAACTTTAATATCATTACTCATAAGATATTTTATATAAGGGTGAACAAGATGATTAGAGTTCTGTAAATACAAAAACTAATAATTTAAACGAACCTGAAATTCGTCATATTGCGTGTTTATGTACTGTATGCGAGCAGCTGTAGGCAATGTAACAGCGAGACTAGAGCGTACGTAGTGTGGTTTAAAGCTCCCACCCCTGAGTCCGGACCACCCACCTTTACAACGGGCCCGATTTTTTTGTTATTAATTATTGTTGACTGATTGACTATTTTTCCTTTTTTGTCTTTCCATAATTTTCTATATATATTTACTTCACTATTTCTTTCCGTATTGTCTCCAAATAACAGTTCTCCTAATTTTATTGTTTTCTGAAGACTGTGTTGTACAACAATTATTTCCAAGACGCAGTACAATGTCGTAGTTTTTTATAATAGTCCGGGAAAGCTAACGAGTTAGCTGTTCCGTCCTTCTTAAAACGCCTTACAATTCTCGATATATAACGAACAAATATTGAAAGTATATATGAACAAGAGAAGAAATTTACGAAAATAGGCAGAAAAATGCAACTGTAGGCCATGCTGCTCACTGACTGAATCCTCAGTGTTGGTCAAGCCGCTTTAAGCATTACACGTGTGACACGCACTGAATGAGTGGCGGCAATCGCCTTACGGGCGATTAACGGCGGCACGGGGGCAATAAGAATGAGTGGCAGCAATCGCCTTACGGGCGATTAACGGCGGCAGGGGGGCGAAAAGAATGAGTGGCAGCAATCGCCTTACGGGCGATTAACGGCGGCAGGGGGGCAATAAGAATGAGTGGTGGCAATCTCCTTTCGGGCGATTAACGGAGACAGTGGGGCGATAAGAATGAGTGGCGGCAATCGCCTTACGGGAAATTAACGGCGGCAGGAGGGCAAAGGAGAATGAGTGGCAGCAATCGCCTTACGGGCGATTAACGGCGGCAGGGGGCAATAAGAATGAGTGGGGATATCGCCTTACGGGCGATTAACTAAGCAGGACAAGAATGAGTGGGGGATATCGCCTTACGGGCGAGATTAAGGCAGGTGGGCGATAAGAATGAGTGGTCGGCAATCGCCTTACGGGCGATTAACGGCGGCAAGGAGGCGATAAGAAAGAGTGGCACCAATCGCGTTACGGGCGATTAACGGCGACAGGAGGGCAATAAGAATGGGTGGCAGCAATCGCCTTACTTGCTATTAACGGCGGTAGGGGGTCGATAAGAATGAGTGGTGGCAATCGCCTTACAAGCGATTAACGGCGGCAGGGGGCAATAAGAATGAGTGGGGGCAATCGCCTTACGGGCGATTAGCGGCGGCAGGGGTGGGATAAGAATGAGTGGCGGCATTCGCCTTACGGGCGATTAACGGTGGCAGGAAGGCGATAAGAACGAGTGGCGGCAATCGCCTTACGGGCGATTAACGGCTGCAGGGGGGCGATAAGAATGAGTGGCGGCAATCGCCTTACGGCCGATTAACGGCGGTAGGGGGGCGATAAGATGGAGTGGCAGCAATCGCCTTACGGGCGATTAATGGCGGCAGGAGGGCCATAAGAATGAGTGGCGGCAATCGCCTTACGGGCGATTAACAGCGGCAGGGAGGCGATAAGAAAGAGTAGCGGCAATCGCCTTACAGGCGATTAACGGCGGCAGGGGGGAAGATAGAGGAATGGCAGCAATCGCCTTATGGGCGATTAACGGCGGGAGGGGGGCGATAAGAAGGAGTGACAACAATCGCCTTGCTGGCGATTAACGGTGACAGGGAGGCGATAAGGACGAGTGGCAGCAATCGTCTTACGGGCGATTAACAGTGGCAGCGGGGATGATAAGGAGGAGTGGCAACAATCACCTTACGGGCGATTAACTGCGGCAGGGCGCGAGATAAGGAGTGGCAGCAATCGCCTACAGGAGGTTAACGGCGGTGTAGGGCAATAAGAGAATGAATGGGGCAATCGCCCGCGGCGATTAACGGCGGCAGGGTCGATAAGAATGAGTGGCGGCAATCGCCTTTGGGCGATTAACGGCGGGGGGGAGCGATAAGAATGAGTGGGCAATCGCCTTGTACGGGCAAGTACGGCGGGCAGGGGACAATAAGATTGAGTGGCAGCAATCGCCTTTGGCGATTAACGGCGCAGGGGCGATAAGAATGAGTGGCGGGCAATCGGCTTACGGCGATTAAAGGCGGCAAAGGCAATAAGAAAGAGTGGCGAAATCAAGCGGCAATTAACGGCGGCAGGAGGGCAAAGGAGAATGAGTATGGCAACGCCTTTACGGAGCAATTAACGGCGCAGGGGTCGATAAGAATGAGTGGCGGCAATCACCTACGGGCGATAAAGGCGGCGGAGGGCAATAAGAATAGTGGTGGCAATCGCCTTAAGGCGATTAACGGCGGCAGGGGGTAAAAGAATGGGTGGCGCAATCGCCTTACGGCAATTAACGGCGGCAGAAGGGCAATAAGGAGTGGCGGCAAACGCCTTACGGCGATTAACGCGGCAGGGGGGCAATAAGAATGAGGGCGTAACGCCTTACGGGCGATTAAAAGGCGAGGAGGGGGTAATAAGAATGAGTGCAGGTAATCACCCACGGGCGATTAACGGCTGCAGAAGGGCGGCTAAAGGCGTGAGTAAACGCCTTACGGCGATTAACGGCTGCAGGGGCGATAAGAATTAGTGGCGGGTAAACGCCCACGGCGATTAACGCGCAGGAGGGCAAAGGAGAATGAGTGCAAACGTCCACGGGCACCGTGACGGCGCAGGGGTCGATAAGAATGAGTGGCGGCAATCGCCTTCGGGCGATTAAAGGCGGCGGAGGGCAATAAGAATGAGTGGTGGCAATCACCTACGGGCGATTAACGGCGGAGAAGGGCAATAAGAGTGGCGGAAACGCCTTACCGGCGATTAACGGCTGCAGGGGGCGATAAGAATTAGTGGCGGCAATCGCCTTACGGGCGATTAACGGCGCGCGTATGGCCAAGAATGAATGGGGGCAATCGCCCACGGCGATTAACGGCGGCAGGGGGTCGATAAGAATGAGCGGCAACGTCGGCGGGCGATTAACGGCGGCAGGGGGAGCGATTAGAATGAGTGGCGCAATCGCCTTTGACGGGCAGGCAACGGCAGGGGACAAGATTGAGTGGCAGCAATCGCCTGCGGGCGATTAACGCGGCAGGGGGCGATAGAAGTGAGTGCAATCGCCTTACGGGCGATTAAAGTGCGGGCGCGGTTAAGAAAGAGTGCAGCAGATCGCGTTACGGGCAATTAACGGCGGCAGGAGGGCAAAGGAGAATGAGTAGCAGCAAACGCCTACGGGCAATTAACGGGCGCAGGGGTCGATAAGAATGAGTGGGGGCAATCACCTTACGGGCGATTAAAGGCGGCGGAGGGGCAATAAGAATGAGGGTGGCAATCGCCTTACAAGCATTAACGGCGGCGCGGGGGTAAAAGAATGGTGGCGGCAATCGCCTTCACGGGCACTAACGGCGGCAGAAGGGCAATAAGAGTGGCGGCAAACGCCTTACGGGCGATTAACGCGGCAGGGGCAATAAGAATGTGGCGGCAATCGCCTTTACGGGCGATTAACGGCGGCGTATGGGCAATCAAGAATAGTGGGGGCAATCGCTCACGGGCGATTAACGGCGGCAGGGTCGATTAGAATGAGTGGCGGCGATCGCCTTACGGGCAAGTAACGGCGGCAGGGGGACAATAAGATTGAGTGGCGGCACCCTTATGGGCGATTAACAGCGGCAGAGGGCGATCAGAATGAGTGGCGGCAATTCCTTACGGGCGATTAACGGCGGCAGGAGGGCAATAAGAATGGTGGCAGCAATTGCGTTGCAGACGGTCTTAACGGCAGCAGGGCAAGGAGATCAGTGGCGCAAGCCTTACGGGCAATTAAAGGCAGTGGGCGATAAGATAGTGGCGGCAATCGCCTTGAACGATTAGCGGCAGGGGGCAATAAGAATGAGTGGCAGCAATCGTGTTACAGGCGTTAACGGCGGCAGGAGGGCAAAGGAGAATGAAGTAGCAGCAACGCTTTACGGGTAACAACGGCAGGGGGTCGATAAGAATGAGTGGCGGTCACCTACGGGCGATTAAAGGCGGCGGAGGGGCAATAAGAATGAGGGTGGCAATGCCTGCGCGATTAACGGCGGCAGGGGGGTAAAAGAATGGGTGGCGGCAATCGCTCACGGGCAATTAACGGCGGCAGAAGGGCCGGGCGAGTGTGCAAACGCTTTACGGGCGATTAACGGCGGCAGGGGCAATGGGAAATGAGTGGGGCAATCGCCTTACGGGCGATTAACGGCGGCGATGGGCAATAAGAATGAGTGGGGGGCAACGCCTTACGGGCGACAGGCAGGGGGGTCGATAAGAATGAGTGGGCAACGCTTCACGGGCAAGTAACGGCGGCAGGGGGACAATAAGATTGAGTGGCGGCAACGCCTTTGGCGGGCGATTAACAGCGGCAGAGGGCGATCAGAATGAGTGGCGGCAATCTCTTACGGCGATTAACGGCGGCAGGAGGGCAATAAGAATGAGTGGCAGTACTGCGTTACGGCATTAACGGCGGCAGCAGGGCAAAGGAGAATCAGGGCAACGCTTTACGGGGTAATAAAGGCGGCAGGGGCGATAAGAATGAGTGGCGGCATCGCCTTACGGGCGATAACGGCGGTAGGGGGCAATAAGAATGAGTGGCAGCAATCGTGGTTGCGGCGATTAACGGCGCAGGAGGGCAAAGGAGAATGAGGGCCGCAATGCCTTACGGGCACAAACGGCGGTAGGGGGCAATAAGAATGAGTGGGGGACAATGTTTACGGCGAGATAAAGGCGTGAAAGGGGCATTAGGAAAGAGTGGGAACCATCGAATTAAGGGCGACTAACGTGCAGAGGGCAAAGGAGAATGAGGGCAGCATTCCAAGGCTAACGCAAGTGTGGGGTCGATAGAATGAGTGGTGGCAATCGCTTCTTACAAGCGATTAACGGTAGAGACGATAAAGAGTGCAAGAAGTGTTACGGGGCGATAAATGGCGACAGGAAGGCAATAAGAATGGTGGCAGCTATTGCTACGGCATTAACGGCGGTAGGGGGTCGATAGAATGAGTAGGTAACGCCTTACAAGCGATAAAGGCGGCAGGAGGCGATAGAAAGAGTGGCAGCAATAGCGTTACAGGCGATTAACGGCGGCAGGGGGCAATAAGAATGAGGAGGATATCGCCTTACGGGACAATCTGGGTGGCAGGGGAGGCGATAAGAAAGAGTGGCAGCAATCGCGGGCGGGCAATTAACGGCGATAGGAAGGCAATAAGAAAGAGTGGCAATAGCGTTACTGGCGATAAAGCGCGGAGGGGGGGGCGATAAGAATGAGTGGCGGCAACGCCTTACGGGCAATTAACGGCGGCAGGGGGGGATAGGAATGAGTCAGGCACCGCCTTACGGGTGATTAACGCCGGCAGGGGGCGATAAATGAGTGGCGGCAACGCCTTACGGCGATAAACGGCGGCAGGGGGGTCGATAGGAATGAGGGTGGCAACGCTCTACAAGCGATTAAAGGCGGCAGGAGGCGATAAGAAAGAGTGGCAGCAATAAAGCGTTACTGACGATAAAGGCGGAGGGGGGGGGCCATAAGAATGAGTGGCGGCAATCGCCTTTGGGCAATTAACGGCGGCAGGGGGCGATAGGAATGAGTCGCGGTATCGCCTTACGGGTGATTAACGCCGGCAGGGGGCGATAATGAGTGGCGGCAATCGCTTCACGGGCGATAAACGGGCAGGAAGGCGATAAGAACGAGTGGCGGCGACGTCTTATGGGCGATTAACGGCTGCAGGGGGGGCGATAGGAAAGAGGTAGCAATCGCGTTACAGGCGACTAACGGCGGTAGGAGGCGATAAGAATAGGCGGCAACGCCTTATGGGGAGATTAACGGCGCACGGGACAATAAAATGAGGCGGCAATCGCCTTTACGGGCGATGTATGCGGGCAGGGGGCGATAAGAAAGATTGGTAGCAATCGCGTTGTGGGGCGATAAACGGCAGCAGGGGGTCGATAAGAAAGAGTGGCGGCATTTCCGCCTGTTGGCGGCAGCGGTAAGAGGGCTAAGAATGAGTGGGCAATCGCTCACGGGCGATTAACGGCGGCGGGGGCCATAAGAAAGATTGCAGAAATCGCCTTACGGACGATTAACGGGCAGGGGGGCGATAGGAATGAGTGGCGGCAATCGCCTCACTGGCTATTAACGGCGGGCGAGGGGCAATAAGAATGAGTGGCGGCACCCTGTACAGGCGATTAACAGCGGCAGGGGTGGCAAAAGAAAGAGTGCAATAGCGTTGTGGGCGATTAACCGGGCAAGAGGGCAAAGAAGAATGAGTGGCAGCAATCGCCTTACCGGCGATTAACGGCGGTAGGGGGTCGATAAGAATAGTGGCAATCGCCTTACAAGCGATTAACGGCGGCAGGGAGCCGATAAGAAAGAGTGGCAGCAATAGCGTTGTGGGCGATAAACGGCGGCAGGGGGGGCGATAAGAATGAGTGGCGGCAATCGCCTTATGGGCGATTAGCGGCGGCAGGGGGGGCAATGCCTTACGGGCGATTAACGCCGGCAGGAGGCGATAAGAATGAGTAGCGGCACGCCTTACGGGCAATTAACGCGGCAGGGGGCGATAAGAATGAGTGGGAATCGCCGGCTATTAACGGCGAAGGGAGGGGTTCAATAAGAATGAGTGGCGGCAATCGCTGTACAGGCGATTAACAGCGGCAGAGTGCCGATAAGAAAGAGTGGCAGCAATAGCGTTGTGGGTGATTAACGGCGGCAAGAGGGCAAAGAAGAATGAGTGGCAGCAATCGCCTTACCGGCGATTAACGGCGGCAGGGGGGCAATCGCCTTTACGGGCGATTAACGCCGGCAGGAGGGCGATAAGAATGAGTAGCGGCAATCGCCTTACGGGCAATTAACAGTGGCATGGGGGCGATAAGAATGAGTGGCGGCAACGCATTACGGGTGATTAACGCGGCAGGGTGGCGATAAGAAAGAGCGAAGCAATAGCGTTCTGGGCGGATAAACGGCTGCAGGGGGGCGATAAGAATGAGTGGCAGCAATCGCCTTACGGGCGATTAAAGGCGCAGGGGGGTGGTCCAAGAATGAGTGGCGGCAACGCCTTACGGGCGATTAACTTCAGGGGGGGGGCAATAAGAATGAGTGGCAACGCCTTACAGGAATTAACGGCGGCAGGGGGAGGTGAATGAGTGGCGGCAATCGCCTACGGTGGCTAACGGCGGCGGGGGGCGATAAGAATGAGTGGGGCAACGCTTACGCGATTAACGGCGCGGGGAAAAAAGAATGAGTGGCGGCAATCGCCTACTGGTGATTGCGGCGCAGGGGGCGATAAAAAGAGTGGCAGCAATCGCGTTACGGGCGATAAACGGCGGCAGGAAGGCGGATAGAATGATTGGCGCCAACGCCTTGGGCGGGCGATTAACGGCGGCAGGGGGGGCGATAAGAAAGAGTGGCAGCAATCCCGTTACGGGCGACTACCGGGGGCAGGAGGGCGATAAGAATGACTGGCGGCACGCCTTACGGGCGTTCAGTACACATGCACCCAAGAGTACTTCTGTACACATGCACTAAGAGCATCTTGTACACGTGCACTAAGAGCATGCCGTACACGTGTATCCAAGAGCACTTCAGTCACATGCACCCAAGAGCACTTCTACATGTGCAGCTGAGACATTCACACGTGCACCTAAGAGCACTTGGTACACATGCATCTAAGAGTATCTTGGTACACATGTACCAAGAGCACTTCGGTCACATGCACCAATGCACTTGGTACATGTAACCAAGAGCACTTGCACACATGCACCAAATGCACGGGTGCACCCAAGAGCACTTCTCATGCACCCATGAGCACTCCGGTACACATGCACTCAAGAGCACTTGGTACACGTGCACCAAGAGCACTTCAGTACACGTGCACCAAGGCCTTTGGTACACGTGCGCCAGAGCACTTTAATTACACCTGTCTAAGAGCTTGGGTACATACCAAGATCACTTCGATTATAGTTATAAAACACTTCCGTGCACCTGCACCAAGAGCACTTCAGTACACATGCCTGCAAGACTCCGGTACCGTGCCAATGCACTCCTGGTACACATGCACCAAGAGCACTTCCTTTACACATACACCAAACAATTCGGTACACCTGCCCAAGAGCACTTCGTGCCGTTGTTTTACGATGTGAAACCTTCGGTGCGTTCACCAAAAGAGCACTTTGGTGCTCGTGACCCGACGCTTCGGTACACATACGCAAGAGCACTTCGGTACATGTGTGCCCAAAATTTTCGGTACATGCTTAAGGTATTTCGGTACACATGCCCAAGTGCGCTTTGGACATGCCAACAGCGCTTTGGTACGTGCACCCGCGGGCGCATAGCTATCGTTCTAAATGCTTATTTTATGCAAGTACTTCGGTGCACATGCACCCTGGGCACTTCGGTACACATGCCAAGAGCATGACACCTGCAGAGCACTTTGGTACATGCGCAAGAGTATTTCGGTACACATGCACCAGTGCACTTCGGGTTTATGCATAACAGCACTTTGGTACTGCGTTACACCCCATGGCACCTCGGTATGCGTGCAAATGCACTCTGGTACTATACCCAAAAGTACTTCGGTACGCATGCGTCAAAGGCAATTCGGTACGTGCACCAAGAGCACTTCGGTTTTATGCACCCAAACACTTCGGTACGTGCAGAGCACTGTTGCTATTGGGTGCATGTTTGCTTCAGAGTTGGATTTGTGTGCAATAAAATGTCTTGTGCATGTGCATGGGTGCACGTGTGCAAGTGCAGGTGTGCTCTTGGGTGCATGTGTGCAGAGTGCTCTTGGGTGCATGCGAGTGCGTGGTTATGTCACTTGCAGAAGTGATCTTGGGTGCATGTGTGCGAAATTGCTCTTGGGTGCATATGTGCCAGAAGTGCTCTTGGGTGCATGTGTGCAAGTGCTCTTGGGTGCGTGTGCCAGTGCTCTTGGTGCATGTGTACCGAAGTGTGGGTGCACGTGTACCAGAGTGCTCTTGGGTGCATGTGTGCCAGGGGTGCTTGGAGTGCATGTGTGCCAAAGTGCTCTTGGGTGCACGTGTGCCAGGGAGTGCTTTGGGTGCATGTGTGCCAGGGTGCTCAGGTGCAGGTGTGAGGTGCATGTGTACCAGAAGTGCTCTTGGGTGCATGTGCCGAGTGCTCTTGGGTGCATGTGCCAGAGTGCTTGGGTGCACGTGTGCCAGAGGTGCTCTTGGGTGCATGTGTGCAGAAGTGCTCTGGGTGCATGTGTGCCAGAAGTGCTCTTGGGTGCATGTGTGCCAAGTGCTCTTGGGTGCATGTGTACCAGAGTGCTCTTGGGTGCACCGTGTGCCAGTTTGGGGGGTGTACAAGTGCTCTTGGGTGCATGTGTGAAGTGCTCTGGTGCATGTGAACCAGTGCTCTTGGAGTGCATGTGTGCAAGTCTCTTGGTGCATGTGCCAGTGCTTCTTTGCATGTGTGCCAGAAGGTGCATTGGGTGCAGTGTGCAGAAATGCTCTTGGGTGCATGTGTACCAAAGTGCTTGGTGCTGTATACAGAGTGCTTTGGGTGCGTGTGCCAGTGCTCTTGGGTGCATGTGTGCGAAGTGCTCTTGGGTGCAGTGTGCCAGAGTGCTCTTGGGTGCATGTGTGCCAAGTGCTCTTGGGTGCATGTGTGCAGAGTGCTCTTGGGTGCATGTGTGCCAGAGTGCTTTGGGTGCACGTGTGCCAAGTGCTCTTGGTGCATGTGTACCAAGAAGTGCTCTTGGGTGCATGTGTACCAGAATGTCTTGGGTGCATGTGTACCGAAGTGCTCTTGGGTGCATGTGTGCAGTGCTCTTGGTGCATGTGTCCAGGGCTCTTGGGTGCATGTGCAGTGCTCTTGGGTGCATGTGTACCAGAAATGTTCTTGGTGCATGTGTGCTGAATTCTTCTTGGGTGCAAGTGGACTGAAATGCTCTTGGGTGCACGTGTGCCGAAGTGCTCTTGGGTGCACGTGTGCCAGAAGTGCTCTTGGGTGCACGTGTACCGAAGGTGCTCTTGGGTGCATGTGTGCAGGGGTGCTTGGGTGCACATGTGCTGAAGGTGCTCTTGGGTGCATGTGTACTGAAGCACTCTTGGGTGCACATGTGTTGGAGTGCTCTTTGTGCACGTGTGCCAGAGTGCTCTTGGGTGCATGTGTACCAGGTGCTCTTGGGTGCCTGTGTGCAAAGTGCTCTCAGGTGCATGTGTACCAAGTGCATTGGTGTGTGCCGAGGTGCTCTTGGGTGCGCAGTACCGAAGTGCTCTTCGTGCATGTTGCTCGGAATGCTCTTGGTGCATGTGTGCAGAAAGTGCTCTTGGGTGCGTGTGCAGAAGTGCTCCTGGGTGCATGTGTGCAAGTGCTCTTGGGTGCATGTGTACCAGAGTGCTCTTGGTGCATGTGTACCGAGTACTCTTGGGTGCACGTGTGCCGAAGTGCTCTTGAGTGCATGTGTACCAGAAGTGCTCTTGAGTGCACGTGTGAACACTCACGATGAATTGGACAATAAGTCTCAGGTTGTGAAATGGTTCCTTTCAGATTATGATGGCGACCCAAATTCTGCAGAACCTGAGAGCCGTTGTGAGCCACCTAGAATGTGAGACTGGACCTATCTGCAGGTAAGCAAGTCTATCAGGAATGACCCCAGTTTTGATGGCACTGCAAATCATGTAACCAAGTACTGGTCAGTACTCATGTCGTCAATGAAAGATGTGCCAAGCTCAACGAGTGGGAGGGCCAACTGTGATTTTTAAGCTCGGTTTATTTCTAACTCAGTGGCAGAGTCCATCACCAAGAGGACCAGACCATCTGTTGTTTGATAGAAGTCTTGCCATTCAGCTCCTGGATCAGATGTCTGAGTGGCAACTCGTTGGAATAATGGAGGTCACAAACAATCCAGACCAGCTTCCTCCCAATCTTCGCTCTATCCACTGTATGACCCCCCTTGCCACCCTGTGTTCGTGTTGGTGCTGTCCTCCAATGGCCTGCAGGGTCTGGTCTACGTTCCTCTCTCTGAGCCAGTTCACAATGTTATCTGCCACTATCTCAGCTGGTTTCCTGAGTCTCTTTCTCTGGAGTGAAATGCCACAAATTCTGCCCTCCTGGTTCACTGCAGCAGGAGTAGTGTTCCTCCTTCACCCCATGGCAGGGAACAACTTGTCAGAATCTCCAACTTTCATGAACACTTTAGTGTCATCCTTCTCCCATCAAAGAACAAACAATTGATTCCATTTTCTCTTATCCCCTATCAAACTCCTCTTCTGGGTTACTGACAAGTTTCTCCTGAGCTCTCCTTACTTTGTTATGATCTATCACCAGGTGAACATCATCAGGTGTTATCAAACCACCGTCCCCAGGCAGCTGTTGCTATCTCTGCAGTTTCTCTGAGACCAGTGTGGTGTCGCATGCTGGCCAGAGCTATGCTCAGGGATATCTTTTCTATTTCGAATCTTATGCCTGGAAGGTTTGGGATCATTATTTTCTGGGTTAGGGACAAAGTCACCATTTTCTGGTCAGCACTCGGATCCAGCCATGGGGAAGTCATTAAACTCTGAATCAGCTTGACTCCAATCATCGGCCTTTTTACCTCACCCTGGGCCTTCTCAAGTCTCTTTTCCTCGGCAACTCTTCTCCTCTTCTGTCTCTCTGTGGCAGCCTCCTGTCTCTTGGACTCCGGAATATCTTGGCTAGAAATCATGGAAGCCCCTCTGCCAGTCTTCTCTCTCTCTGTGCTTTGACAAATGCCAGTTCGATCAAGGAATCTTCAGTTCACGCTTGCAAATACAGGAGATGTGGGCCTCGGTTTACAGTCACGATCGCATCAAACTCAGGACAAAGAACAATTGGGCACTTGCAAGTAATTATGTCAAATACTGGTCAGTTGTAGCCTTGGCTGTCCTTAAATGCAAGTTTCCTCTCCCAAAGAGAGATATCTCTTGCCTTTTCCCCAACTGGCTAGCAGTCTCTACTAATCTTCTTCTGACTTGTTATGACTGGAGGCTTGAACTGAGCGTTAGCAGAGTGTACTGTGCCAAGACAGCTTTGGTCATATCACTGGCAATGTCTTTGTTTGTGTAAGTTCTTTGGTTCTTTTCACTGATTTGCCTGGTTAAAACACCGTATCTCAAAGCATCTCTAATGTAGGCAACCGACTTCAGGAGCTCTCCCAGACCCAAGCAAGATAGTGACTGAGATGGCTGGATTTTTGGTTCCTCTCGTCACAACTGGCTTCATCATCGCAAATATTATCAACTTATAAATGCATAGAATCTGAAACAGAAAAAATATTGTTAGTTACTAAAATCTACCAAAAAGTGATGGGCCATTAGTTTTAGCTGATCTTCCTCCTATGACACACTAATTATATATATATATATATATATATATATATATATATATATATATATATATATATATATATATATATATATATTTATTTATTTATTTATATATATATATATATATATATATATATTATATAAACATATATATATATATATATATCATGTAAATCCACAATGAAAACGTGGATAAGATAAATCTTGATAAAATCACACGGGAAAATGGAAACAACAGAGTACCTTAGCTTTCGTCTTTATTCAAGACATCTTCAGAGGCAACTGGATTACATGGACAGAGAGAGGCTTAAATATATAGGGTGACCTAAAACATGAGGTCAGGTCATAATGATGACATCCACTAATCCCCACACCAACACACACGTTGAGGAGCTTAAGAGAAGGTGGTGACGTACTAGCCAGGTCAGGTCAGAAAAAGGGACCCACAAAATAACTATCATACATCTAGATCAAAGGTTTTCAAAGCATTTTTAACCTTGGGCCACTGACAAAGAAATTTATGTAACATATTACCAGTTTTGAACTGACCATCACTAAGGTTTATTGATTTTAATTCCTTAATCAAACTAGCTTCAACCAGAAGTCTTTCTGTGACACAAGATGATTTGAATACTTCTAAGCTTTTTTCCCAAGCAATGGGGTGATTATTATTCCTAACATGAACGAACAAGGCACATATATATGAATATATATAAAATATATATATATATATATATATATATATATATATATATATATATATATATATATATATATATATATATATATATATATATATATATATATATATATATATGTATATTATATATATGTATATATATATAAATATGTATATATATATATAAATATGTATATATAGCTATATATGTATATATATATATTATATATATGTATATATATATATATATATATATATATATATATATATATATATATATATATATATATATATATATATGTATATATCTTGATAAAATCACATCGGAAAAGGAAAACGGAACACCTTAGCTTTCGTCTTTATTCACATCTTCAGAGGCAACAGAGGCAACATATATATATATATATACTGTGTATATATATATATATATATATATATATATATATATATATATATATATATATATATATATATATATAATTTCATGTAGATCCACAATGAAACGTGGATAAGATAAATCTTGGTAAAATCACAGGAAAAGAAACAACGAGCACCTTAGCTTTCTGTCTTATTCAAGATATTCAGTTGCTCTAAGATGTCTTGAATAAAGACAAATAAGGCATTCCGTTTTCTCCCATGATTTTATAAATATATATATATATATATATATATATATATATATATATATATATATATATATATGCTGATAACCACAAGAAAGAAGAAAACACGAAGTTCCCAAGCGCTTGTGTAATTCACATCTTCAGGGTGTTTTTCTTTCCTTGTATTACTTCAGCATATACCTAGATCACCGCACCTACAGTGATTTACTTGCATATATATATTTATATATATATATACATATATATATATATACATATATATAATATATATACATATATAGGCTATATATACAATATATATATACATATTTGTATATATATACATATATATATACATATACATATATATATATATATATATATATATATATATATATATATATATATATATATATGTATATATATATATATTATATATATATATATATATTTATTTGTATATATATATATATATATATATATATATATATGTACATATAATTATATATATATATATATATATATATATATATATATATATATATATATATATATATATACATATATATATTTTTTTTTTCATATAATATGCTTCCATGTTGTTCCAAATTATTCCTGTAATGATGTGCTATATTTACTATTATATAATCTAGTCACGCGGTGCTGTTAAGGTTTTAACTGTTAATATTTGTTAATGAATATGATGTATTTCTTTGTGTATGAACCTCTGTCCTGCGTGGCAGTGTGAAGTGATACTACCCTCAGTGTCAAGACCTGACTGAATTACTCAGTATAGGCAAACTGTACTCCAAGCTTTATCAATAAATTTGTTAAACTAAAATGATTTACTCACAATGCTTATAACAAACTCTAATACTGTTAATAGCAATATTTATGTTTTCCATACTCAGCCAGGGACAATTAAATTTCTGCTAATTATCCACAATCATGTACAAGTTTCATGATCGTAATGATGGCTAACCTGATAAAACCTCATAATTCATATTACGCTTCACGCCCACAAAACATGTAAACCATCTGAGTCACCCAGTGGAAACATCCTCCGTTTTCTCTGTATCATTGAAGTTGTCATAGAGATGCCGTATTTGTGACCGAGACTTGTAAGCTCTTTTCACCTATGAATATCAGAGACACTGATACTCATAGTGAAATTGTTGATAGGATGTTAATTATGGAATTAGTTAATTAACCTGAAGGGAACCATAAGACCAGCTTTCTTTTACAGAGGGAGTCAAACGCTTGTAGTGGACGTCTCCCCTACAACTGCGTATCGTATCGGCATTCCAATGCGACAGTATCCTAGCAACCAAACGAGCGGCCCAGGGGCGTCACCAGCTGCTACGGTATCCTAGCAACACGGGGGGGGAAAAACCGGCGAGTTCCACAGGTTTACTTCCGGCTGCGGTGTATATAAGCTCTGTCTCTCCATTAAGATGACAGGACACAACCTGATCTCACTGGTTACTGACCCTGGTGGACTGGCTGTGTGGAGTGGAGTGCAATGGATTATGGAGTCAGTTTATGCGGTCAGAGGAACCCACCTCCACCAACCCTCATGGGACTGTCTCTATGGATGGTAAGGTCACGGTTGCAATGGTGGCGTAAGCCATCAGGTCAGATTAACCAGTCAACAGGTAATGTGTCCGAGGTCACTGGGTGTAGTGCTGGGCCCTGCGGGGCCCCCAAACGCACGGGGCCCCGGGCGGTCGCCCCTGTTCGCCCCCCCCTCCAAAAGTACGAGCCTGCTCCTAATCTTAATAATAGAGTTAATGAGCGACTTATTTGGGATGAAATGCGCAGGGCATACAGGCTTTAACTTCAGTCAAATAGATTGGACCGACCTTATGAGTAACTCAGAATTAGAGTTTTTTCTTGAAACAGTTCACGACTGTTTCCTAAGTCAACATATAGCCGAACCCACCCGTGGTAATAATATACTCAATTTAGTTCAGTCAAACAGAGAAAACCTCATAAGTCATGTCGAGGTAGGGAACGAACTAGCTAACAGCAATCACAAAGAAGTGAGATTCAAAGTAGAACTTAATGTTAGTCGCATGGAATATTCCATTAAAGTCCCAGATTTCAGAAGGGAAGACTTTGATAGGTTGAAAAGGTAGCTGAGAGAAGGGGTATTACATTTGGGGATGAATTACATGACCTCACACAAATGTACCCACAGAGGGCGACTTCACTTTACCTGGTGACCTGACAATGATAACCTCAAAAATATGACGGTTGAGGATGACCTAATCACGACATCTGAGGTTGGCGAGTTCCACAGCAATTTAAATAATGAGTTACTTAATGCGCAAAGGCAGAACATACCATACAGAAAACTCAGATCAAATAAAAATTACCCCAAATGGATAAATAATTATTTAAAGAATATTATTGGACAAAGGAATGTCATAGGTAGGAGAATATAGAGTGGTGAAGTTTACCTGAGTTAAGACCGAGATAAGAATAGCAAAGAGGAATAATGAACTGAAGGTAGCAAGGGAGGCGAAGTCAAACCCCAAGGGATTCTTCCAAACATATCAAACTAAAACATGAGAATAATATTGGACCAATACAGTCAGCTACTGGTGAGTTAACGGAAAACGATGGAGAAATGAGCAACAATCTGAACAGACATTTTTCAACAGTTTTCACCACCGAAAATTTAAACATGATACCTGAGGTACCGACTATACACAGAGATAGTGGAGAAAGTAGATTAAGCGAGATAGTAGTGAGTAGTAACGATGTTAGTTATACTGCCAGATTCTGGGGTCACTAAGTCTAAGGGGATAACTTAACTCTATTTTTAATTTCTAAGGGTTGCTGCCACCAGACCCCCTCTGGTCAGTAGCTCGTTATGTAGCGAGCAGAGTGGACTAGGCATTGGGTTAGGTTTTTCATTGACCATATCGAGAAGGGGAAGGAAGGGTGAAACCATAACATGTCTTAGTTCTTTCAATTGTTCTTTCTACTTACCTTCAGTTCATTGGTTACTACATAACCTCAGTTCTTTTTGGTAGCATGACGAGGATCTAGGCACATGGGTATGGCAATTCTGATATCAGGTCCCTTGGACGGAAATAAAAGTGTTATACTGCGGGAAATGAATAATCCTGATATACTATAAGAAAATGTTTATTAAGATGGACTCAAAGTGGGGAAAAATATATTATTAGCATATAACTCCAAGGCAACTCCTAGGCTGTACTCAACTGCAAATTACATGTCATTACATACATTACAACTTCCATATGATACTTCACTAACTGTTGGTAGTGCCTATGAGATGCCCTCACAACACACAACATGTTATTACTGAAACCA
This sequence comes from Homarus americanus, assembly GCF_018991925.1. Lineage (NCBI taxonomy): Eukaryota > Metazoa > Arthropoda > Malacostraca > Decapoda > Nephropidae > Homarus > Homarus americanus. Next base: position 8,659,973 of record NW_024722227.1, read on the forward strand.
ACTCATTCATGGGTCCACTACCCAACATGGGATACTTATTCCAGAATTACCCCCAAACACATACAACAACACTGTGGACATATAACTCCAAGGCATGTCCCAGGGTATCACACTGGCGCCTGTAACACTGACGATCGCTGTGGGGATCGGTTAAAGCCAGACACATGGCGAGTCTTGGGTCTAGCTCCAAGAGATAGAATGGAGCCGAATAATCATGTCGAATCAGCGCCATCGCTCATATATTGATCACTGCTGAATATCCCCCGGCTCTGAGCGACCGGTGGGTGTTCAATTAAGCCCACCCTGGATCTGTAGGACAACGAAGTTGGATGGCGTTACGGGAGGCTTGAACCTCCTGCTCACCCGTGGTTATATACCCCTGAGTTGCCAGCGATAGCTACTCACAAAATGACAGAAATTACAAACAAACCAACTGTTACACATTCAAAGATGACCCTCAGTTGACAAAGGTCTGGCAAATTACTAAGGTTGATTTACATAAACTAATTCAGGATTGAGTTTGCCAGTAGAAGGTGGAATAAACACATATTGACAACTGTGTTCGAAGGCAGGACTTACTGGGAGGGATCATGAGTATAAAACTAGTGGGAAACACACGTCTCTCCTAAATGCTATGAATACATACAATTAATATTATATAACCGTACCTGGGTACAATACAACACATGATTCAGTAACATTGAGTAGGTGAGTTATCCTTTATAAATGTTTCCCGTTCTCTGAGATTCTACAAGAGCAGTGGATTTGAATGTTATGTAGCGTAATATGAATTAAGGGGGTTTTTAGGAATGACAATGATGTGCGCAGTACATAGTAAGCAAAAGACAAGCTAAAGCCTAATAAGTCACTAGGTCCTGATGAGATATTTGCCAGAGTATTAAAGGAATGTAAGGAATAGTTTAGTAAGACCTTAGCAAATTTGTTTAACATGTCATTGAAAACAGGTGTAGTACCAAAATCCTGGAAGATAGCGAATGTCATACCAATTTTCAAGAAGAGAGATAGATCACTATCCTCTAACTAGCAATCAATCAGTTTAACATCAATTGTAGGCAAATTGCTGGAAGCAATAATTTCAAACTCTATTCGAAATCACCTGGAGAAGGGCAAGTTGATCAATGATTCCCAATATGGCTTCACAAGTGGGCGTTCATGTCTGACTAATCTAATAATATTCTCTTCAACTATTTTCGAATCAGTGGATGATGGACACAATTATGATGTGGTATACCTCGACATTAGAAAAGCCTTCGAACAGAGACACCTACGAAAGACTAATACAATCAGTGGAGGATCGTGGAATTGGAGAAGGCATTCTTAAATGGATTAGGGGGTGGTTACAGGACAGGAAACAGCGAGTAAACATGAGCGCCACTAAATCCTATTGGGGTAACATCACTAGTGAGAATACCCCAAGACTAAGTACTTGGACCTTTACTATTTATTATATGCATAAACGACATAGATATAGGCGTAGACAGCAACATAAGTAATTTTGTTGATGACACTAAAGTAGGGCGTGAAATTAAATCTGACAAGGACTCCATAAAGCTACAGGAAGATCTAAACTTATTTTTTGCATGGTCTGAA
>NW_024722227.1:8661683-8689183 GCF_018991925.1 Homarus americanus
GCCGAATTTTCCTTCTTCCTGCCATCCCATATTATGTTAAAATATATGGCTTTATGATCACTGTTTCCTAGTTCGGCCGGTAATTTGACGCTGATGCTCTGTCTCCCTTTCTGAATATGGGTACTACATTTGCCTGTTTCCACAAGTCTGGCACAACTCCAGTGTCTAATGATTTTGTAAATAAGTTTACGAGGGGTCCGCTAATCTGTTCCCTACACTCTTTCAAGACTCGAGGGAAAATTTCATCCGGCCCTGGGGATTTTGTTTTCTTTAGTTTATTTATCTTCTTAAGAACATCCTCTTTTCTGATAGTGATATTCTTTAATTTCTCTTCTTCCTTTCCCTTAAATATCAGTTCCACCTCTGGAATTTCATCCCAAATTTCTTCTGTGAAAACTGATAAAAAGTAGCTGTTCAATGCTTTGCTTATCACTTCTCCCCTCCCTGACTTTAAAGGCCCAACTTTGTCCTTGACTTTTGTCCTATATACCTGGAAAAATCCATTGGGATTCGCCTTGGATTCTCTTGCTATTTTGATTTCATAGTCTCTCTTTGCTTTCCTTATATTTTTCTTAACATTCCTAGATAGTTCATTATACCTATTTCTGAGCTGCTCCTCCCCTCCCTTTAATTTCTTATATATTCCTTTCTTTATTCCTCTGTCATGTTTAAGTTTTCTGGTCATCCACCTTGGCTCATTCTTATTTGACCTAATTTTTCTGTATGGTATATTTTGTTCTTGTGCTTTATGTAGTATACTAGTGAATATATTATAGTCATGATCAATTGTTGTGTCATCTATGACCTCACCCCTTCCTACTGGGGACTGACGTGACTGTTCCCAGGTGACCTCACCTAGGTACCTTCTTAACCCCTGATAATCCGCCAACCGAAAGTTTGGGACTCTGACCATATTGTCATTGTTTTTCGTTTCCCAATTTAGGGTGAACCTGATTTCTCTGTGATCACTGTTACCTAGTTCTTCCCCTACTGTGATATCTCTGATAATATTTTCTTTATTTGTTAATACTAGGTCTAATATATTGTCACCTCTAGTAGGTTCTGTAATTAGTTGTTTCAAAAAATTGTCCTGTACTGCGTCTAGGAAGTCTTCAGATTCATAGTCGCCTACAATGTTGTCCCAGTCAATATTTCTGAAGTTGAAATCCCCCATAATGCATAGGTTGTTATATTTTGCTGCCCTACTCATTTCCTGCCATATGGGCTGAACTGCTTCTTTGCCAAGACTTGGGGGGGCCTGTAAATCACTCCCATAAATAGTTTTCTCTTCCTTCCGTGATTTCTACCCACACAGACTCGGTTCCTATTTCACCCTTTATTGAATTATTAATAAAACATTTTAATGTATCCTTGACGAAGAGTGCGACCCCTCCCCCCTTCCTACCTTCCCTGTCTTTGTGAAAAAGGTTGTACATGAAGTACAGCAAACTGTGTGAATTTCAAAATAAATTCTTCCTACTTTTTTTCAAGGAAAATTTGTCAATGATACTGTTTGTGTCAAGGGATTGTAGGAGGCCAGATTCAATGCATAATAATGAAAGTGAGTTTAATCTGGTTTGTCCCATGGTAAACCTCAGGTGATTTTTCACCCTAGATAGAGTAGAGAAAGACCTCTCTCCTTCACAATTTGTAATGGGGATGGTAGGGAAAATTCTTACCAAGATACTAATGTTTGGAAAGGCAGTTGTCAAACTACCATCTTTGGACCCCAGTAAAGTGGAGATGTTTGTCACTGACCAATCAGATTCAGAAGACAAAATGTCTTTAAATTGCAAAAACTCATCTAGAACAGAAGCTTCCAGGTCACTGGAATAGATACTGACAACCAATTCCAGTTGGGCTTTGATATCATCATATTTCATACCGTCATACTCCGTTAAGAAGCTAAACAGCTTTATTTCTGAGTAGGCATTTACTCTGTGCTCTAATTCATTCCTAAGGCAATCTAATATGGTGTAGAAATTGTCCACCTTGAACTTCTCACGTTCCACTGCGGGCCTATACTTATTGTACAGGGGCCCTTATGGTTGTGAATATATTATATAATGAAATACTCTGTGTACACTTGAAACAAGGTTATGCGCTGGCACGCTGCGCGATAAATTAGTTTCAGTGGACCCCCAGATACCGGTGGGCCATAGGCCAATGGCCTACTTGGCCTATTGGTAAATCCGGCCCTGCATATAGGGTGTAATATATAGTATTTTAACACTTGTCTTTTCCCCCATGACTGGATACATGACTCATCCACAGTTCAACAGCTAGAATATATCCCTCTATTATGATATCACTTCGTCTTCATTATCTCAAGAATTTTTTGAAGATTTAAAGCCGTGTGATGCTTTCGTGAATTGTAGACACAAAAATAACACAATACGTAACGTGCTAATATTCTCGAACTTACCATTTTCGGTAAATGAAGTTGTAGAAACGAGATAATGAGTTTCTTGACACACACACACTGTCAGCCACCCAGGACCTCACCTCAGCAGCTACCAGCAACTCATCGTTGCTAGGTTACCATCACAACAAACATCACCGCTGCCAGACACCAGTCAGTTTCTCTATCGTCTATACAGTACACTATTAGATACACACATAAGTAGATGTATATTTAATCAGTGAAGTCTTCATACAAGTTCACAATGCTACAGTGTAGGTATACATATAAAGGCTGTAACCCATGAGATGCGATTAAAATTAAGTTTATTTCCAATCATTACAGTATATACTCTCCCAACTGTTACAAATACGATAATTCACAATCATAACAATAATTCATATATCACTGTTTATTTCACATATTTAAAAAGGTATAGAATATTAACTCAGTCAATTTGACCAAGGACAGCTGACAAAGCCACGAGAGGCCTCTTTCCAACTTTCCAGTGAGTCCTTTTGCCATCAACTATTGGTTAATGTGAACAGTGGTAAATTATTTAACATTATACGTTCTAATTAACTTATGATCTTCGTCACTTATCAGTTTAATATCTAGTCGTAAAGTCTTATTTTATTGCATTGTTTATATACTAAATGTAAACTATGTATTGTCTAATGGTAGACACTGCTGCCATATGGCATCAAGAAAATTGTGACCAAGTCCCAGGTTGCTAATGTGACTTTATGCCTTATTCATACACAATTGCAGGGTCTCAGTTGTTTCCCTTACTATTAACAACACAAAATACATATATTGTTTCTCACTTTTGATCTTTTTTTTTCATTTTTGTATTTATTATTATTATTATTATTATTATTATTATTATTATTATTATTTTAAATTTTGTACTTTTTTATTATAAATTTTATTTACTATGTATTATTATTAATATTATTATTATTATTATTATTATTGTTATTATTATTACATTTTCGCCCCCCAGGCCCCGATGTGGGTCAGTGACCTGTGTCCGGGTGGGCTAATCCCCGGAAAAAAATTACAAAAAATAAGTGGCTTTTGTTTGTATTGTTTAATAAATCGACTAACAACTGGATGTAAAGTTTTTTTTTACAGTCCCTCGCCATAACACTCTTGTTAAGGTAGCTGAGTTTGACCTATTGACCATTCTTGAAGCTGATCTGATCAAGGAGTCTGAGACTGTAGGAGGAAAGCTCACCTCATGTTATTTTTTTTATCCTGCGACTGTGGCGTAACCAAGCGGGTGGCAAGTAAAAATACATCATAACCCCTTTGTGCCTGCAGGCAACATGATATTGTGCGATAACACCAGGGACCGAATACTTAAAAGTATTTACAATATTGTATCTCCCAGTTAACTCTGTAAGTCGATCCCATAAGTTGTAAGTCCTCAAAATAAAATATCCACCATCTTGTGACGTCAAATATTGTATCTGGATGGCATAACTACAGATAGTTTATGGAGTCCCTGAGAGCCAGTCGGAGGAAGCTGAGAGTAGAAAAACACACGATAAGTTGCAGTTTGAGAATATTTTATAGAGGATCTGAATATGCCATCCCCCCTCAGGATGTGAGGAGGCTGGGACAAAAGCGGGAGGACAAGCCTCGCCCCCTCAGGATCACACTAGTGAGTGAAGAGAAGAAATAGGAAGTTATTCGGCAGGTAAAAAACTTAGCAAGGAGCGAGGCATTTCGGAATGTATTCATTCACCCAGGTTGGACGGTAATGCAGAGGGGATAGCACAAGAAGCTCCTGCAGGACTTGAAGCAGAGAAGGGAGGGGTCGAGGAGGAACGGGGACGGGTGTACACGGATTATATCCAGGGTCAGGGTAGTGGAAGCAAGAGCGCCAGCAAAGATCCAGGGGGCAACGGTACACCCCACCCGGGGAAGCACTTCACTCTTGAAGATTGTTTTGGCGAGGGACTGTAAAAACAACAACTTTACATCCAGTTGTTAGTCGATTTATTAAACGATACAAACAAAAGCCGCTTATTTTTTTTTTTTTTTTTACGGGGATTACCCCATCACAAGCGGGGTACCACAGGGCAGTGTATTGTGCCCACTGTTTGTAAAGGCCTGGGACTTAAGGATAGAAATCCCTCACCAGACTAATCAGGATCTTAATTAAGGAAAGTCAAGGACCATGGTTTACTGAGGAATAACAGACAACCGTTTGAGATTGACATCTCTTTACTATAAAAAATATAACACAAAACTCTGACACCACTCAACAGACATCAAATAACAATTACGGGAGTCAAACAATTAAGTCAAGTCAACAGTTAATGGAGTCAAACAATTAATGGGGAATACCAGCAACAGCCTTCATGCTTTACGGCAACTTGCATCGTCCAACACTGCATTGGACAGGCCTGCACCATATATATCCGTCGTCCCCCTGTAGTAATCACATATCATACCCTGCATGGTTGTTGTTGTGGGGGGGGGGGGGTTCAGACTGTGTATAAATCTACACTTATTTAAAAATAAAGAAAGAAAAAAATGCAGTCCTTAGCTGTCCGCTGCTGGTTTTAACCTCCCCTGTTGCCTTTAGAGTTGTCTTTTGTTTTTCTTCTCTTTTTTTTCAGTTCACTTCGGCTCTTGTCAGTATCTATGTGCTATCTCTATGTACACTGCATTTTGCTATGAATAACGGATTTTGTACGCCCACTCAGTCCTTTTGAAACACAGAAAAACAAAAGAAAACTTACTTTGGGGCGCTAATAGAATGCCTTTTAGAATAGTCAAGCTTGTTGATTTTTTTCCTATTATTTCCTTATACTTTTTTTTCCTGTTCTCATCAACGACTATATCTCTTTGTGCTATCACTGTGTACACTGTATCTCCCTGTGAATGGTGTATTGTAGGCACAGTTTCAGTCCTTGAGAAAGCACACAAACAAAATAAAATTAAGTCTCTGTAGCACCTATAACACGACTTGGTTTCTGCTGGCAGTGGTGCCTTAACAGCTTGCTTGCCAATTTGTATTCACTTTAAGTTACTTACAACCTCTTCCACAGTCACTGATGACACTATGAACTTATTTAACTAAAGGCACAGTACTAGAACACACCCTGGCTGGTCTTTATCACAGCCGTGACCACAACTCGGTAAACAAATAAAATAAAAGTTTTGTCATATGGCAAAGATTTTGTGGTTGCAGGCCTCTTGACCTGGGCTGTACCTCCAACTAGGTGGAGATTGAGTTGTCAAAAACACAATCGCGTCTTGCATTAAAAATTCTACATCGATTTACACTTTCACATCACTAAGACGATCTTGATGTTCTTGTGTAATCACTGTCCAATTTCTGCCGCTCAACAACGAAGGCCTGAATGCCGAACACGCGTTGTTAGAGACGCAACACGACTCGACCCGCGCGCCCATACAGTACTTAAACTTAGACTACAGACTGGCAAGGGGGGGACCTAATTGAGGTGTATGAAAATCTCAAAAGGCACTACTCAGTCGAGTGCCCTTACCTGGAGCTGGCAGACGCTCGCCCCACAAGGGATCATAGCTCAAGGTTGAAGAAGCCGCAAGCCCGGAAAACTATGAGGGGTAACTGTCAGTTGGTTGAAAATGTTCAAAGGAGGGCCACCAGACTGGTGCCTGCCCTTCGGCACCTCAGCTACCCTGAGAGATTGCAGCGCCTGAACTTGCCTAGCTTATACTATAGACGGGCAAGGGGTGACCTAATTGAGGTGTATAAGCATCTCAAGGGGCGCTACTCAGTCGAGTGTCCTTACTTGGAACTGACGGACGCTCGCCCCACAAGGGGTCACAGCTCAAGATTGAAGAAGCCGCAGGTCCAGAAAACTGTGAGGGCAAACTTTTTTGGAGTGAGAGTTGTGAACTCTTGGAACAATCTACCAGAAAGTGTTGTGACGGCACCGAGTGTGAGCTCTTTCAAGACAAGACTTGACCAACACTGGAGCAGGTTCAGGTACATTCAGGAGCCAGTGCATGTCCAGTACTTGCCAACAGTGCGTAACAGAGACGTGACCGATCGCCCTAGCGGCTAACGAGCCGATCTTTTGGTGAAAAGGATAAAAGAAAAGAAAAGTAATCAGAGAAGTGACCGATCGCCCAAGTGGCTAATGAGCCGATCAGTGGTGAAGAGGATAAAAGTAAAAAGTAAAAGAACTCATGGAACTATCTGCCAGAGAGTTTTGTGACGGCAAAGTGAATGTGAGCTCTTTCAAGACCAGACTTGACAAGCACTGGAGCAGGTTCAGGTACATTCAGGAGGCGGTGCATGCCCAGTATTTGCCAACAGTGCATAACAGAGAAACCCAACCCAATGCCTGGCTTGCTCTGCCAGCTACCTAAACAAGCTACATACTATCCAGGGGGTCTGGTGGCAGCTACCTTAAAATTAAGAGTAGATTTAAGTTATCCCCTTAGAATTAGTGACCCCAGAGCCGGTGCATGCGGCCAACGAGCCGATCAGTGGCGAAGAGGATAAAAATAACTGATCGCTAAGCGGCTAACGAGCCGATCAGAGGATAAAAGTAAAAAAAAAATAGAGTGAAGGACTGTGGTCGCCAACCCTCAGATATGAGCACGGTATTCTTTATTGTTGCTATTTTTTGTATTATATATCAGTAGTAGAAGTAGTACAGTAGTAATAGTAGTACACAGTAATATTTTAGGCTTGTCATCATGTAAACAAAGACCCTTGTAAGGTGTACAGTTTTGCCATTTTAGCGGTGTTCCGCTAAATCTAGATGTTTTGACCCACCATCTAGCGGGTAAATTTGCTGTCTCGCTAGCGTTTTTTTTTTTTTTTTTTGCTGATTTAACTGATGTCTGGCGGATTTCTAGCGGTTTTAGTTATATTGTAATAGGCATGTTTGTGATGCTCAGGAGTTTGTGGGTCGTCATGCTGAGCGAGACCGCCAGGCAGGCGGAGGAGGAGGTGTTGCAGCTTGCTGCGGCTGTGCTAGGTGAACATATGTTGACCTCCGATAAGGTGGTGCTGGTTGACCCAGACCACGAGGCATACACTGGGGAATTCGCGGGGTCGGCTACTCGGCGACAAACGGCGTTTGTAGGGGAGAAATCCACTACAATATAATTATATTTGCATAAGTATAGAGTCAGTGGAAGGATCTCACTCTTGTGAAGTGGAATGAAGTTTCACAAACGGTCCTGTTTTGGAACTGTAGTGGATTTCTCCCCTACAAACGCTGTTTGTCGCTGAGTAGCCGACCCCGCGAATTCCCCAGTGTATGCCTCGTGGTCTAGGTCAACCAGCGCCGCCTTACATCACGGAGGTCAACTATCAAGCCACGCCTACCTCCGCTATATAAGACCTCACCTCGTGGTGACCTGTCGTTCTTTCTACCTACAGCTACCAGCAAGCAACACTTCCTCTGCTCCTGCCTGGCGGCCCTCGCTCCTACCGGCGACTATGCCGCCCTACAAGCTGCGTGTTCTCCTCTGAGCATCCTCACCAACCAGCTCTCTCTACATCACGCTTGGACTCATGCTGCTACCCCCCAGCACCAAGCTGCATTGTACATCCAATACAATATGTATACAGAGAGCACATTGTGAGTTTCCTTTCTCCATCCCATCCTGAGTGTGAACCAATATCGCATAACCCCACAGAATGAAGTACATAACTACATGGACGCATCACATTGTAATCCATTCAAGGAGTTGGCAGAGTTTGTTTTATCAGTTCTCGCCATACCCCTCTAATGCCGAAGTAGAAAGGATATTCAGCCAGTTAAATATTGTGAAAAATAAACTTCGAAACAGAATGGAAACAAAAATGACTAATGCTCTTCTTGCAGTATGAGTAGGTTTGAAAAGAAATGAAAAGTCTTGTTTTAAATGTGAAATACCGGCTGATATCTTGAAATTGATTGGAACTAACAATGCATACGTCAGTGAACCAATCCTGAAATCAACACCAAGAGCAAGTACAACTCGAGAGGAAACTGGGGTAGAGGAATTCGATGATTCCTCTTTCTTCCTGTTTTAAAGCTAGGCCATGCATATCCTTTGAGGTTGATTATACATTCATATTACTTTTGTGACATTATGCCCACCGGTATGTTAATTAGCTATACTTCTATGTACCATACTTTCTATATTTATCATTCTCTATATTTATATATAAATCAGTTTAATTGTCTATATATCTATATACGGTATATATAAAGAGGGTAACACTTGCTATTATCTGTACAGTTACAATCTAGCGTGTTAGGGGTTAAATCTAGCTGGTTTTGGAATCCCATATAGCGGGAATGTAAATTTGTAGCTGGGAACACTGACAGTGAAGTGTAGACAGTAGAAACGAGAGACGGGTAATAACGAAGGTATGTGTTAACACGCTTAGTGCTTTGCTTTGAAGGTTTTGTGAAATATTTGTGTAGGTAGTGCGTGTTTGTATTAACTCATCCTACTTGCTTAAATGCAAAAACTAGGTTTAAGTTAATGCATGAAAAAAATAATTTATTAAGAGAGCTCAAGCTCTCCATTGGCTAAGCCATGTTCATTAACTTTTACGGTAAATGTGTTTATTAGGGGTCCGACTAATTACCCAAATGTAGCCGCAATGAAGTCAAATGATGGTCTTTCATGAATAAATCGGACTGCCAATCACTTCTCGACTAGTATTTGGTGTCATAAAGTAACAAAAAATGGTAAACTTAATTTAATCTGAGTTAATAGATCGAGTAGATGTACGTAACCTAACCTAACACAACTCAGATTAAATTAAGTTTACCAATTTGTGACTTTGACAATTAGTCGAGTAGTTTACATGCACTGATCTTTCTCGATTAATGTTTCAATTTTTGTGCTTGAATTGTCGGTTGGTTGTCATGCTGATCTATTAAGGATTAAATTGTTACCAATTTTTTGACTTTGACACCAAATAATAATCGAGAAGTGATTCACAGCCCGATTTACGCTTGTAGGACCATTATTTGACTTCATTGTGGCTACATTTGGGTAATTAGTCGGACCGGTTTATATTAGCGCTAAGACCAGAAGTTAAGAACATAAGAATGCAGGAAACTGCAGCGGGCCTATTGGCCCATACTGGGCAGTCCTATTTACACCGAGCCCCTATTGCTCATATATCCATCCAACCTATGTTTGAAGCTATCCAGTGTATTCGAGTTAATGATGATATTTGGTAACCTGTTCCAGTCATCCACTACTCTATTTCCAAACCAATGTTTATCTATTTTGCGCCTAAATCTAAATTTGTCTAATTTAAAACCATTTTTATGAGTTCGCTCCTGGTCGGATAGTTTGAATGGGTCCGACTAATTACCCAAATGTAGCCGCAATGAAATAAAATGATGGTCCGACATGAATAAATCGGACTGCCAATCACTTCTCGACTAGTATTTGGTGTCACGAAGTCACAAAAAATTGGTAAACTTAATTTAATCCGAGTTAATAGATCAAGTGCATGTACCTAACCTAACCTCGACTAGTATTTGGTGTCACGAAGTCACAAAAAATTGGTAAACTTAATTTAATCCGAGTTAATAGATCGAGTGCATGTACCTAACCTAACCTCGACTAGTATTTGGCGTCGCGAAATCACAAAAAATTGGTAAACTTAATTTAATCCGAGTTAATAGATCGAGTGCATGTGCCTAACCTAACCTCGACTAGTATTTGGTGTCACGAAGTCACAAAAAATTAGTAAACTTAATTTAATCTGAGTTAATAGATCGAGTGCATGTACCTAACCTAACCTCGACTAGTGTTTGGTGTCACGAAGTCACAAAAAATTGGTAAACTTAATTTAATCTGAGTAAATAGATCGAGTGCATGTACCTAACCTAACCTAACTTAACACAACTCAGATTAAATTAAGTTTACCAATTTTTTGTGACTTTATGACACCAAATAATAATCGAGAAGTGACTCACAGCCCGATTTACACTTGTAGGACCATCATTTGACCTCATTGTGACTACAGTGACCCCTCCGTTAACGAACTCAATCCGTTCCAGAAGGTCGTTTGTTAACCGAAAAGTTCGTTAACCGAAACCATTGTTTCAATGGGTTTTTGGGTAATTGGTTCCAGCTCACCGAAAATTTCCTAATTTCAACAAAAATGGTAGAAAAGTTCACTTACTTTGAGGTGTGTATGTAGAAGGCTCCTGGATGATGATGATGATGGGATTTAGAATCGGGGTGGAGTAGAAGGAAGAAGAGAAGGCATTGGAGTGGAAGAGAAGTCACCCCATGGCGCCATTTCACCCATAAAATTTTAGCTCTCTTGGTGTAATTCAAGATTATTTTCTTTAACTCAACACTGCACTGCATTATATATTGTCAATATGTAAAATATATTTCAAAATGACCAATAATTTGCTTGGAAACACAGAAAAAAGCGTTTAGTTGAAGAGAGTCTCAAGCAAGATGTTACCTCCAGTGAAAACAGAGAGAGACTAACTCCTGTTTGCTGTGTTAAGAGGCTGGATGCCGTGCATTAAACTAGTCACTTTACCTTCAATTATGTTCAATAATTGTTGAAATGACTAAAAAATTGAATATTAAACTTTTAAAATTATTGAATAGTATAAACTTCTTGATATTTACTAAAATAGTAAGGAATTTAAGCCCTAGAACCGATTAATGTATTGGCGGACTGATACTAAAGCTGGTTGCCCGGTCAGTGCAAGCGAAAACATGTTGAGGTCGGTTCATAAGAACTTCGTTAATCGAATTGAAGATCCTTATGGAAGGCAGTTCGTTAATTGAAATTACGTTAACCGAGGTGTTCGTTAAACGAGGTGTCACTGTACATTTGGGTAATTACTCGCTCCCTCGGTACAAGCACGCTATCTATTAACTCGGTTTAAAGTAAGTTTTCCAATTTTTTGTGACTTTGTGACACCAAATACTAGTCGAGAAGTGGTTGGCAATCTGATTTATTCATGTAGGACCATTATTTAACTTCATTGCTGCTACATTTGGGTACATTTGGGTAATTAGTCGGACCGGTTTGAATACCTTGGTAATGTCCCCTCTGTTCAGCCCTGACTTCCATTTACACCTCTATCATATCGCCCCTCACTCTACGTTTCTCGAGGGAGTGCAAATTAAGGTGCCTTAACCTGTCTCTGTACTCAAGGTTCCTAATGCCCGGGATTAGTCTTGTCATTCTCCTCTGAATTCTTTCCAAGGATTCTATATCCATTCCTTAATACGGTGACCAGAATTGAACTGCGTAATCCAAGTGAGGTCTCACAAGCGCAAGATAGTTTTAAGATGACTTCGTCAGTCTTGTAACTAACACTCCTTTGTAAGAACCCAAGTACTGTACTGTACTCTATCAGCCTTGTTTCGAGCAAATACACATTGCCACATTGCTTACTTGGCGTAAGATTCCTGCTTATCATTACCCCTAAATCTTTCTCGCAGTCGGATTTCTCAATAACATCGTTGTTCATCTGGTAACTGGTTTCCCTGTTGACATCTCCTATACTGAGTACTTTACATTTATCCACATTGAATTTCATCTGCCATTTTACAGACCATTCAAAAATTTTTTTTAGATCTTCCTGTAGTTTTGCGGAGTCCTCGTCACATTTAATTACACACCCTATTTTAGTGTCGTGAGCAAATTTACTTATGTTGTTGTCTACGCCGATATCTATGTTGTTTATGTATAGAATAAATAATAATGGTCCGAGTACTGAGCCTTGGGGAACTCCACTAGTGACGTTGCTCCAATGGGTTTTTGGTTAAAAATTTGGCAAATTTGTATTAGTACACACAACTCTGTTAGGAAGTCAAAACTGTTTTTCAAATGTATTTTTGTGTTTTGATTGGTTCTGACCTTGATTTCCGATGGAAATTGCTTGTTTTTTAGTTTTCGAGTGTTTTGGGTGGGACGTTTTCCGACAAAAATCATGGCCAAGCAAATACAAAATACACCAAAAAACACAAAAAAACACCATGTAACGGAACCTTTTTGAGGTAAATTTATAGTATCACACCGGTTTTTATTTTAATATTAAAAATAGGATTTTCCTATAGTTTTTGGCGAGTTTCAAATGAATTTGATATCTATTTCCTCCGGAAATCACTTGTTTTTTTTAGACCCCTTTCCCCTATCCCCAAACAATCATAACGGAAAAAATTTGATTTTTTTCTTTTCGAATAAATCAAATAAATAAAAGGTAATTATATAGGACTAACCCGCGGCCGAAATTGATTGAAAACGATTATAAAAACACCGGATTTTCACAGTTATTTTGTAATGGACACTTTTAGTTTGTGCAAATGTGTTAAAAAATTGATATTTTTAAAATAAACGTTACTTAACATTTGTGGGTATGAAGAGCAGACCTAACCAACCTAACCAAACAAACCTACCTAACCTAACATTCTCACCGCCGCCCCCCCGGTATATTAAACAGAAAGAACTTTCTTTGATATGTTGAAATTTGAGGCATTTTTTGGACGTGAGATGTATCGGCGCTGACTGAGCCTGGGCAGCGGAGTGATTTGTTATTGAGATGGCATAAAACGCGAGCCACAGCGTGATGAAGTGATGGATGATAGTTTCCAAACAACAGTTGACTTAGCACACAAACCCAGTTCTATTTCACAGTATTGCTGTGAACAATACCTTCTACTTAAAGGAACGATGCCATGGTGTTTGAAAACTTTAGGATCTCGTTGTCTTTATCCCTAAATTCGCAAATTACGTCCATATAAGACAGGCAACAACCTTCATGCGTCACACTGAAAATGAAACTGCCCCGGGGAAGAGACGAGACTCCTCTCTTGAGCGTTGCCTTATTACTGCTGGCAAGACACGCAAGGTAAACTAGTGCACGCCTAGGTGCCTAATTATCCATGAAGTGAAAAATTTACACAACAAATGATTATCATATCAGAACTCTGATACTGTAAGGAAATAAACAATAATGAAAATAACTCGTCGGCGGGTTAATCCTATGTAGAGTATAAACCAAATAAAATACTAACCAACCAACAAAACCTAACCTAATCCCCATTCTTCATGCCCCACATCTTACCTTAATCTGTAAAACTATTGTAACACCCCCAAATATGTTGTTCTTCACGCAGTGTACACTGGTTATTACACTTTGGACAAAGAACTATATTCGGTAATACAGTCGGCCCTTAACATACGCGGGGGTTACGTAACAGAGATAGCCGTGGATGTTAAAAATCCGCGTATATGTGCTGCCCCCCCCCCAAAAAAAAAACCCTGGCCTCCATGTCCTTGTTTACCGTATATACCTGTGTATAGTTCGAGTTTTTAAGACCAAATTATTTGGCAAAAAATTGGGGGTCAACCTCTAAAAGGGTAATAGTTTCGTTAGGTTGAATAATATTTACCAGTAACTACCAGTAAACAATGGAAACGATGCACCAACGCACCACCAGCTGTGAGTGTTGGTACAGTTGCCAGGGCAGATCTCTTGCGGCATCATAGCAAGCCCAAAATAGCCAAATCCATGGTATGGTAGCACAGGACAATGTAAAACATAAAGTATTCATTTATTAAAGTTTATTTATAGATACTGGACATAAATTTTTGTTCATTACATTTGAAACATCAATCTTTGTTAATTAAATTTGAAATAAAAGAAAACTATGATACCGTATTTTCATTAAAATATTACATCACAAGTATATTTTACCTTAACTGTGACTGAATGAATATACGTATTCTCAGAAATAAGTATAGAAATGTAATATTTTTGCTGGAATGACGAACATATTACAGTGGAAAGTGGGATAAAATCATGACAAAAACAATGACTTTCGCTTTCTTTCGTTAATCAAAAGATTTTACCGTAATCACTTTTTGAATGGTTTTCAGTTAAAAAACTGTTGTACTCGTACTGTATTACAATAATATTCTATCCTATCATTAGCCTTATAATCCCACAACTGAAAACCATTCGAAAAGCGATTACGGTAACATCTTTTGAACGAAAGAAAGAGAAAGTCATTGCTTTCGTCACAATTTTATCCCACTTTCCACTGTAATACGTACATCATTTCAGCAAAAATATTACATTTCCATGTTCTCAGAAATAAATGGTAGTTTTGTTGAAACGTAATGTACAGTATTTAATATTAAAATGCAAAAATAGCTATAAAAACAATTAATACACCCGTAATGTACTGGCTGGCATCTCGTCCCTGCTCCCGCGTCCAAGGTCACCACTCCTCCCAACTCGCTCCCTCCGCTCCCTCCACCTCCTCACCGTCACTACTGCCGACAACAAACACAAATGTTTTGTGAATAACTGCACCTCCACTTCCTATGTACAGTACTGAACTGTACTGTGCTGTGCATTTTTACAAACAATAAACATGGCAAGAAAAGCTAATAAAAAAAAGAGATAAAAATTCACTTTACTGTACAGTTCCTATCCTCGGCGACAGGACAGGAGTCATCGGGCTCATCGTCACTCAATTCCATAACGGGTGGTGAAGTGGGGGCGACGGTGGATTCAGCTGCTTCCTCACTGCCGCCAGTGATTGATGGTGTTAAATCTCTCCTTAGGTGATCAAAGAACATGGTGATGGGGAGTTGTCGTCTCTTTCATTCATTTCTTCCATGATGTTTTTGTATGGAGCGAAAACGTCACCCATCCCTCGCATGAATTTCAGCGCATGCACCATGGAGGGGTCCATACTATAGGCCAGGTTTTTCAGTGCCTCAATATTCCTGGTCATCTCCCCCAACTTCTCCAACGTTATTTCTTGGTGCTCTTCCTCTTCCTCTTTCCCTTTCGCTTCCTCTTCCGAGTCTACTAACTCCTGTAGATCCTCCTCGGTCAGCTCAGTGTCGTGCTCTTCAATTAGCTCCCTAATCTCGTCCTCTGCCATGTCCTGGAAGCCTTCAGCAGCCACTTTCCTTGACAGTGCCAGGGTCTTTCTGAATATTTTCATTAAAATCCATCAAAATCATTTTCCTTGTCATCGTCTAAAGCACCAAACAGCTCCTCCCAGTCTTCTGCTTGAACAGGGCTAGAGGGTACGTGTTTTTCGAATCGTTTTCAATTAAAAAAATGTTACAGCACATGTATATTTTACCTAAACTGTGCCTGAATGAATATATTCTCAGAAATAAATAGTAGTTTTGCTGAAACGTGATGTATTTCAATGTAAAATAGGATAAAATACATGACGAAAAGAAAAGACTTTACCTGACCTTCCAATGTTCAAGAGATGTTACTCGTTTTTTTAATAGTTTTCGGTTAAAATACTGTTATATTACAATGATATTATATTCATACTGTGCTTGATATACTACATTCACGGAAATGTAATATTTTTGCTGGAATGACGTACGTATTACAGTGGAAAGTGGGATAAAATCGTGACGAAAACAATGACTTTCGCTTTCTTTCGTTGAAAAGATGTTACCGTAATCGCTTTTCGAATGGTTTTCAGTTAAAAAAACTGTTACACCACAAGTGAATTAGGATAGAATATTATTGTAATACAACAGTTTTTTAACTGAAAACCATTCGAAAAGCGATTACGGTAACATCTTTTCAACGAAAGAAAGCGAGTCATTGCTTCCGTCACTTTCCACTGTAATACGTACGTCATTTCAGCAAAATATTACATTTCCATATTCTCAGAAATAAATAGTAGTTTTGCTGAAACGTAATGCATTTCAATGTAAATTAGGATAAACTACATGACAACAAAAGACTTTACCTAACCTTCCGATGTTCAAGATATGTTACTCATTTTTTTAGTAGTTTTCGGTTAAAATACTCTTATATTAGTGATATTCTATTCATACTGCGCTTGATATAATACATTTACGGAAATGTAATATTTTTGCAACTACAATGCTGATGTCAACACAAGCGTGGTTACAGCGAGACTGACTGAGTGAGGGAGAGCTATGTGTGTGTGTGTGTGTGTGTGTGTGTGTGTGTGTGTGAGAGAGAGAGGTTGCGGGAGCGGGCGGTGTCCCGTGTTCGGTGCCGCGCGCGAGTTGAATGGCGCGCGATTTGAATGTACAGAATATTCCTCCGGTGGGGCAATCCGCGCATTTGCAAATCCGTGTATTATAAACCCGCGTATGTTAAGGGCCGACTGTACACCGTGTTTTATAAAAAAAAAAATTGAAATTGCCTTACTATTTTTCTGGTGTAACTATGCAATTGACACAAAATAATAATTCTCACAATGTCAGCACAGCTCTTCCAACTGTTCAGCCATATCTGGTACTCAAAATTCAAATCTCCGCTCCCGACCCACCCACTCATTGTTCATTGCCTAAAACATAAAAAAATCTTGCTCAATAAAAATTACTCCTATCGCTATAGCCAATATGAAACTCCCATTTCACCCTCCGCACATGCGCTGTAGACGCTTAAGAAGTGAACACGGAGGTCTGGAACAATGCGTGAGCGGGTGTCAGACCTCCTCCACCAGATGTAAACATGATATGGCGACACTTGTGAATGAGCGAAAATAAAAATTTTTACAAATTAATATCTCGGTTATCTGTAATTTCTGATGGAAATATCATAGAAGAAAAATTCCTTAGAAGTGTCTAAACATTACGAAAATACATATTAATAACAGCGAAAGAAAGACCGGTGTAAAATTATAAAGTCACCCTTTTTTGGGATGACATGACCTGACCTGATCTAACCTGACCTGACCTAACTCTCACCATATGTTGGAATCACTTATTTCTTACCTTATTGTCTGGTTCTGGTTCCTTTATAATCAGTGATGGTATACGAACACCAATGTCTCTTCTTTGTTTTGGGAATAAGGAATGAGTTACTATAATGCCAACTATGTTGGTCTTGACAATATTTACACTCATTCTTACTCTTAGGACACTTACCTGGTGTCGGGAGAACACCATGAGATCTAAAAAAAATGCTATAGCTTGTTCGTTTTTCCCAAAAACGCACAATCAGCTCCAAATAATTGAAGTGACACCCATCGCAGACTTCCATGTTTTTAAAGATTTCATTTAAGTACATCTGGAGAGAAAGAGAGAGAAATGGGCAATGGCAACTTGGCTCCCCTGGACCCCTATAATACATGATCTGAACACATTAGAATCAGAGGCTCAGAGTCCAACCATAAACAGAATCAGTCGCGAGTTATACTGAACAGTGACAACTTGGCTCCCTTATAATCAGGATTTGAGATGTGTGCAGCCCTGTAAGAAAGCTTATGATCACGACTTTCACCAATGTATAATAGTTCCCATCCATGTCTATACCTGACCCTTGCTGTTTCTATGGTTGCGTTATGTGACAACACAGCATAATGGGAATCTGCATATAGTGAATAGGTACTTAATTTTATGGGGAGAATTAGGATATGTTCCACAACTACTAAAAGTCAAAAGTAATGCTATAAAAGTTGTGGAAAAATCATACAATACTCTAATGTGGGTTATAAATAAAGATAATGTAATATAAAACTATAAAATATGATATAAAACTATAGACTAAGACATATGAAGAGCATGGGTGTTTGTGTGGAAAGTGTGTGTGTGGAGTGGCTGACACCACTCCAGCCACGTCCCGTGACGTCACATACAGCACAGTAGACACACACACACTGTGCCACGTTTCACAATCATTTTTGGAGCATTAATGCTGTAAAAGTTGTAGAAAAATAATTAAAATACTCTAACGTGGCTTAGAAATGAATATAATGCAGGTATAATATAATGTAATACAGTAAAACCTCGAATAACGATGGTAATGTGTCCTCCAATATTGCAGTGTAAGGTGAATCATCGTATCATGAATCATTAATTACAGTGATATCTCCATTAGCCGGAACAATTGGTGCAGAGCACTTCCGGGAATGAGAAATTTTCGGGGAACTAGACGACTTTCTCAAAGCCGAAAAAATCCATCATCACCGGAATTTTTCGGGTAACGGAAAATTTTTCTCAGAAGTTCCAGAAATTGCCCGTTACATCATCCCTCAAACCCGGAAAGATATCCCCCATCCCCGGAATTTTCCAGTATTTTCTGGAAAATGTGCCTGATTTTCATCTCAAACCCAGGAAAAAATCCTCCATCCCCGGAGTTTTCCGGGTATCGGGAGATTTTTCTCAGGATTTTCAGGAAAATGTGCCTCCCGGAATATTGTTCCCAAAACTGGAATTTTCAGAAAATTTCAAACTGGTAACAATTTTCCGGGAAAATTTCAATTCCAGGTATTGGAGAGTTCCGGGTTTGAAGGATTCTGGCTAATGGGGATATTACTGTACCATTAAAATAAAGCAATAATAATGAGATGCGTTCCAAAGTCTGACCTTTTCATATATTTTGTGTGGCTTTTTACCCTCTTTTTCCCCCCAAGACAATAACATTTATGAAAAATGCAAACTACAGTATATTCTTTAAATAATG
Source organism: Homarus americanus (assembly GCF_018991925.1). Taxonomy (NCBI): domain Eukaryota; kingdom Metazoa; phylum Arthropoda; class Malacostraca; order Decapoda; family Nephropidae; genus Homarus; species Homarus americanus. The sequence goes on from NW_024722227.1 coordinate 8,680,530, forward strand.
TTTATGAATGCACCTTGTACAATGCAAATCAATAATAATATGGTCACACAAGATGAGATGGGACGCTATTGTTGTTGTCAGTGTTTCCACCCATAATGTCAGTTATCCATCTGAAACTGAAGAAAACAAGACCCTGGTTGTTGCTGTAGTAAAATTAATGTAAAAAAATGAATATACAGTACGTATATGTTTTAAGTAATATTATTTAATGTTAATAAATGGATCAATAGACGTAATGAACCACTATTTGTAAAGAAAAAAGCGAGACGGATTGCCAAAGCCAATGTGTGTAACTGCATACATGTGAAAAATATCATTCTTTTTCAACATAATAATATGAAAGCACCACTTATTACTGTTTATATATGTTTTAAATGATACTTACTAATGTAAAGCTAAAATTTAATCACCAATGGTGGTAAAGTTGAAAGCCAATGAATGTTGTGTGAGTTTTTACTCAGATGACGTAGTCATCAGGTTCAATTCTGGCTGAAACTGTAGGTTCAACTCTGGCTAAAACTGTTACTAATCCTGTAGTTGTTGCTGAAGCTGCTGCCAATGCTGAATTTGGTGGTGTAGCTGAAGTTGGTGGTTTAGGCCATCAAAAGAATCTTGCATTGCATCTTTCTTTTCTGATTATACATCTTTATGTAGAGGTCATATGCATTTTTCACGTCCCTGTTAATTTTAATGCTTCGTTCTGTTATTGGATCCACTTCAGAAAATATGTTCATTGCTTGCTCCATATAATATCCACAGACCTCTCACCTTCTTCATATTGTTTTAACACATCTTGTTTCTCGGCTAAGTTTATACACTTTCTTTTAGTTTTTGATCCAGCACTACCATCACTTGCTCTCTAGCTAATGTTGAATAGGGACACAAAAATGCCGTAAGAAACCTGAGAAAGTTTTTCTCCATTTCCTGTTCAGATGTGTGAAAACAAAAGGCCCGTCAAGCTGCGACTGTTTATACCAGTGAAGTTGACATCACCACTCGCCACTTCTATTTTCGTTGTAATCACCTTGTATGAAGAAAATAACAGTGTAAATTTAATTGGGTCCCAAATTAACTAGTGTATTAAATGTGAATCGTCGTTAGTAGAACCGTCGTTATTGGAGGCTTTCCTGTATAATATAATATAATGAAACTTAGTGCACCATATCTTCTACAGAATGCATAATAGGGAATCTTTTCCGCATAAAATGAATTATGGGTAGAAATAGGGTCACCGCAGAAACACGAATTCGCATACTGTATAGTGAATGCGCATAGAGCAAGGGTCCACTGTATATTGAACAACCACGGGGACATCACTCATCCGTGTCTAACACCTACATTTATTTCATGTTTCACTTTCTTTCCCATTTACTCTTTCTGTTGCCCTGCTGTCCTCATAGAATGCTTATACTGTACTGCATTTAGTATTCTTCCTCTCACCCCCATACACTTGTAAAGCCTCCCACAATGCTTTTTTTGTTCACCCAATCATATGTCTTTTTTTCCAAATCTACTATAAATCATTAAAACCAAGAATAAAGGCTTATAGTAGATTGGATTTTTTTTTTTTTTTTTAATAACCATTTGATTTAAGGTAGTGGATATTTTGCCATGACTGGTTAAGTTCCTACTAACACTATTTTACCATGAATGCGCTCTCATTGCCTAATCGTCCATTACCGGCAATCAAAACGGCGGTAAATTTGAAGTTTCAACCCCACCTACTGTTCGACCATAATTTTTTTTTTCATGGTATTTGGTGAGATTCTTTCGAATTTGATCTTCCTTTCTGTCAGAAATGAGTCATGTTGGATTATCACCCCCATAAAACCTGACTTAACCAACCAAAGAAACCTACCTAACATTACCAAACTTCCTAGCCATCTCTGCCATATTAAACAGAAAGTACAGTATACTTATTTTGATATCTCATAAAAATGAAAGCAACTTTTTTGAAGCACCATGGTGTAATTTTATGTTTTTTGTGGACGTGAGTACGCTCAGACCTAATGGGTTAGTTGTACGCAAAGAGACGACACGCAGTGGCTGCAGATTTACGTTTATTTCTTGTGTGAATTTATGTCTCGGTAATATACATTTGCAACAAAAGTGGTATTAGAAAAATTTTTCCAATTCACACTCAGAGTAAAATAGTGTTAGTAGGAACCGGTCACGACAAAATACCCATTGGTTTAAATCAGCCAACCCCACTTTGGCGAGTCTGAGAACTTCCCAAAGTACAAGATACTATTGCATTATATAATTTGTCGGGTATTATTATCGTTTCGGTCTTCCAGCGAATTTTAGGATTTTAAGTTTTGGAATGAGTGGTTTAGAAAATTCTAAGGCACATTTCTAGCATTTCCGTCAGAAATTTTTATTTTTCGAGTACAATACAGTATTTTAATCAATAAAATTACAGCACCAACACGTACTAAAAACCGAAAACAACACCATCACCTACTAAACACCGAAAACATGAATAATGTAATTTTTTATAGTTTTAGGATTTTTAAAGTTTAGGAAACATTAGGTCAGGTTTTCAAAAGTTTGTTTAGTGTTTTGGTAATTATTGACGACTGACCCTCCTGTGAATTAGCAAAGTAAATTATTTCAAAATGGCACAATTTCACTGTGTTCTGTAGAGGACACCCTACCCTAACCTAACATAAAATCGTTTTATAGAAGACACTCATAGTTTGTGCAAACGCTTTTTTTTTTTTTTTTACCTAACCCAACCTTAACATAAGTTTGCCGCATTACCGCCGAAAAGACAAAGTAGTGGGCACATTAGGCGCCTAATTATCTACCAAATGAAGCATTTGCAAAAGAAATGATTATCATATCAGAACTCACTGATGAAAATAGAGTAAGAAAATAAACACCAAAACAAATACAGTAACTTGTCGGCAGGTCAGTCATCAATATTACCCTGTGTTTTTTTTTGTTTTCTTTGTTTTTTATATATGAGTATTTTACCCCACATATTCCCTCTACTTCAAAGCCCTGCCCATATTCTGCTCTCTCCTCCCATTACGTGTTTGCCCTTAGGACAATTATTTCTTTTATTTTTTTCACAATACAGTATGTATATAGGATGGTGTGTGCATGTAACTAAAGAAAGTCACGTATATCTACTCGAAAGTACGAGTTGAAAAATAACCATAACACCTCACAGCTTGGCTTAGTAGCCTGGTGGTTACAGTGATGAGTTTAACCTGGCTACAATGCCATGATTAATCACTATTAAGCACCATTATATCAGTAAACACTAATAAAAACAGTAAATCCAGTAAAATATGGCAGGGAGCGAAGAGAGTTACAAGAGCAGACAACGTGCCAACTAGTGGTCACTCAATTGCCCCTGTTGCCAGACGTACGATCGAAATATGTATAGGAGAAATACATATCTTGTAGTCTAATTTGAAAATTGTGATAGGCACAGTGATAAACAAATTACGTAAATAATGCATTAACCTATGATAATACAGTTTAATAAGAAACATTGTATCATTACTAGAGTGAATGAAATCATATTCCCACAAACAACAAATGACAGCTCTGTTTATGTTTCCCGTCTCGGGCACCTGTGTCCTATGCACTGACGTCTTAGTTACACGAGCCTAAGTTGATCTTTGCTTTGTTTTGGGAATGCTTCTTAGGGAGGCTTCTTCGTCCCTGGAACCCCCAAATTTTGTCCGAATCTTCCGAAATCCGGATTTATTGGGTCTGAATCTTCAATGGTTCACTGTATTTATGTTGACCTGGGGCCGCATACTCAAAATGCCTTATCAGTTACATACAGTAGCAGACATACAGTACCATAACTTACAGACTGCTTACAGTCCTGTAAATTTCTCATACTACAGTACTATACTCAAAATTTAATTGCAGGTCCGTAAGTAGTCCGTAACTTTAGTGTTTACACTGTAATTCAGTTCTCTTGTCCGAAGGTAGATGGCAGTGTATGAGCTAGTTGGCCAATCGTCGCTTGGTTAACAAAATCGTCGACCAGTCACAAAAGAAGGAGAAATCAGCTGAGATCGACGCATGTGATAGTAGTTTGTTTGTAAACAAAAGATGGAAGGACCTACCAAAAGAAATAAAATAATCTTATGGAAGTTGGACTTGAGATGTACAGTCAAACTGAAGAATCATGCCTCCCAAGTTTAAACAAGAGTGAAAAGGCAGTTATATAGGCCCCTAGCTTAATCAAGTTAATTGCAATCCATATTTTATGCCCATTATCATTTCATTTTGGCTAGCCCATGGACATGTAGAGCCTATCATGCTATCATAAGCCATATCCTACCTAAGAAAATAGGCTTTCATTACTGAGGGATATCTACGGCTATACCACATTAATAAGGTCTATCTGCAAGTTTACTCAGTCGTAAATAGAAACACTCAAGCCTCTTCTTATCGTAAAAAAAATTAACTAAAAAGACAAACTGTAATAACGTATTTTAGTGAGTTGATGCATATAACATTTCCTTCGTTGTTCTATGATAAAACAAGTAGTCTAGCAAGCATTATTACAACATATATATATTTTTTTTATGCAATCGGGAAATAGTGTACTTACTATATCCGGGTTGAGCATGTTACAGTACTTTAGGACTCGCTTATGCAGTCCACTGACAAATATTTGTTTTGAGTATACCGATCGAGGACTGTTACTCCAGTTACAGGGTAAACAAACAGATACAGTCCTGTAAATGCTTTAGAGTATGCAGCCCCTGTATGACAATTTTACTGGGCATCATTATTATTATTATTATTACTGTATTATTATTATTGTTGGTAGCTTGTAAGTTGTTTGATGTGTTCCTGTGGATGAAACAAAACCTTTGGATGTAAACAGTAATATGAAATCATTGTATGTAAACATAGATTAGTGTTTGGGATGAAAAATAATTACAGAAAATAATATTGTATAACACAAATTGTAAATCTTGATATTTGATGATATTTTCTTTATGTAGTATTAAGAACTATTTATCGTCAATATGCAAGTATTCACAAGTACCAGATTAACATGCAGTACATGTAGCTACAGTACTTACTTCCACTGTTACCCTTCTTCCGTACCTCAAGAAAATCCCCATAATTAAGTGGCTTCACAAGTTAAGTGAATCTTTTTTCTTTTCTTCTTTCAGTTTCTTTCATCCTGAACACTAATGTGCATCCACGAGCAATGTTGAGCCACCATTTTAATTTTTGACAACTCCGCTGTTCCATACAGAAGAACACTGAGCATTACCACATCATTTGATTTATCAGAGTTATGATGAGCCTACCTAACCTTTTTTAACCTAACCTAAACTAACCTAACCTAACCTTTTTTAACCTAACCTAAACTAACCTAACCTAAACTAAACTAACCAAACCAAACCTATCCTATCCTATCAAATCTAACCTACCTAACGTATTAAACCTAACCTACCAATCCTATCCTACCAAACCTAAACTAACCTAACCTATAAAACTTCTCTACCATACCTAACCTAATCTACCTAACATAACCTAAACTAGGTTAGGTTGGTTCATCATCATATTGTACCATATATCACTTGCATCATTTTAAGGATGATGATCACCTATCCTGCAATACTGTACATTGTTAGTACAATGTTCATCTATTATGTGAACAAGATTGATTTTTTTCTTCACCTTTGATAATACAGGAGGTATTTGAACACTTTTCAGACATTCTACTCAAACATGAAGTCTGGCAATGGGCACATTCTCTGTTCTCCGGGGCAGAGAATATGTGGAGCAAGTAGCTGCCTCATAGCCGGTGAGGGAACCTACACCTTCAATAAGTATATCTACGCCTCCCTTGCTGGACATGTCACAGTCATCCCCAGAGGAGAGGTCCAAGTTGTGAAGGTATGAGGGAGATGTGTATGTAAGGCAGCTGTGTAATCATTTATTCACACACACACACGCACACACACACACACACACACACACACACACACACGCACACACACGCGCACACAGATTTGTTTATCCTCGACCCTCCATTGTTATGGAATCTAGGGGGCTATAAATACTTAAAACAAATTAAACAAATACAGTACCTGGTCACTGATAAAACCCTGAACCCATATGTTTTCAAGAAGTAGAATGCAATATCCTAGACAATTGAATTACAGTACTGTAGTTATAGACATGAAATCATCACCAAAACAAGATGAAAGTAGGTCTCTACCAGTTTATTTACAGAGAAGACCTGAAATAAACTTTGATAGTTATGCGCTACGATGGTTGCCACATGTTGCTGACTATTGTATTAAGTGATGTTTTAGCCTGCCTCTTTTCTTCCTATCCACACTTGTCTTGCCTCACTCACCAATATTTCCCCATTCTTTAAAATTGCTCAGTGTCATCTTTTTTGCATTATCATGTCTTTCCATCATTATAGTCTTCTGGTCCTCTTGTTCCTCTGATAACCTCTCCATTTCAGGTCACGTTGGGACGCGAGGGCACGGTGATGCCAGAAGCCGGTAGTGTCGTAACGTGCCGCGTATTGAGCGTCAACCCAAACCTGACGACAGTATCCATTATATGCGTCGGTCCAAACAAGCTTCACTCACCCGTTTCCGGCACTGTCAGGAAACAAAATGTCCGGGATCACCAAGTTGACACGGTGAGTTTTGAATGATTATTTCTGTTGTATTTACTAAGCTTTATTTACCATATATATATATATATATATATATATATATATATATATATATATATATATATATATATATATATATATATATATATATACACACACACACGTAGTACCCCACTTAACGCGGTCAATAAAACCCACAGGGTACCGTGTTAAGTGAAAACCGCGCTAAGTGAACAACAGAACATATGGGATTAATTCCAATAGAAACTGGCCCGACCCCCAAACTCCACTTTTTGACGACACATAACTATGTTGTAGTAAAAATTTTATCTTAACTTTATGATGGTATGAAAAAACAAGTAATATAGAAGAGGTTAGGTTAGGAAAAATAAAGGTTAAGTTAGGAAAACTAAAAGTTATGGTTGAACACTTACGTTAGTAGAAGAGATGGGTCGGCGTACGGGGATGGAGGCTGGTTCCGAGGCAGAGGGCAGGCTACTGGCCCTCAGGTGAGTCACCATCACTGTCACCCACACTTGTTATGGCCTCCCTGACAAATCCCTCAAAGTCATCTTCACTGTCTCTACCTCTGTCACTATCACTGGCTTGGGCTGGCTGTGGTGGGTTGCGGGCGAAGAACTCGGTTATGCTTTTTTGACGGCTGGTGTTTATGTTGTCTTGATACACCGTGATGTACGGCTCCATAGCCTGCACCAGCCGGGTATGGAAGACTTCATAGCGGTCATCGTCATTGTCGCGGGAAAGGAAGGACTTCATTTTCTCTGCACACTCCATGGCACCCTTAATATCACTATGACTTAAACTGTGTTCTTCGGAGAATGACGCACCTTCTTCCTCCTCTTCACTGACGTGATCTTCTTCCAACATCTTGTCGGCAGTCACTTCAGGATCTCTGATCACCTCCAGGATGTCTTCGTTGGTGGTCTCGGAGAAGCCTTCAGCTGTAATATTGAGCGCAGCTTCTCTGGCAAGGTCCACTGCTACTGCAACAGTCTGAACCTCACCAGTCACAGGTTCACTCCTCCTCTCACCTGGTATGCCATGCAACACATGTCGCCATGCGTGACGAATCGTAGCAATAGACAGCTGATCCCATGCCTCCACCAAGAAGTCTACAGCTTGTTTGACGTTAAACTTCTTCCAAAATTGTTTGACGAGAACTTCTTGAGTCGCCACCTCTTGTTCCTTGTCCTCGTCGCTTTTACTCTCGCTGTCGGTGTCACCCAGCTTACGCAACTCATCCTTGGTGTTGGTAGAGTCGTTCAGGAGCTTGAACTTCTTTGCAGAGTACGCAGCTTTCACATTACAAATCAACTCCTGGTCCATGGGCTGGATTAATGACGTAGTGTTGGGAGGAAGGAAGACCACTTTTAAGTTGGGGTGACGATCCATAAGTAGGGGCGAGTGTCCGGGTGCGTTGTCAAGGAGCAACAAAATGTTGAATGGAACATTCTGTTGCTCGCATAATTTCTTCACGTCAGGAACAAAACAGTCGTCAAACCAGAAGAGGGACAGAGAAGAGGACATCCACGCCTTACGTACAGTTAGCCAGTGGACATTAAGCTTGTTCATGTCCATATTTTTGTAGGCGTGCGGCTTGCGGGCTGTGTGAATCACCGATAACTTTGGTTTACAGGTACCGGAGGCATTGGTGGTAAACAGGACGGTGATGCGTTCCTTCTGCATCTTCCGGCCCCGAATCCTGCTGGCATTCTTTACAACGAAGGTCTTGGACGGTAGCTTTTTCCAGAAAAGACCAGATTCGTCCATGTTAAACACCTGGTCGTCGGTGTACTGTCCTTCCTCCATAATCTCACGTAAGAACGGAGGAAAATCTCTAGCCGCCACACGGTCAGCACTCGCTTCCTCACCACCAATGTTGATGTTGGTGATCTTGTTCCTCTTCTTAAACCTATGCAGCCAACCAGAGGAAGCATTGAAGGGTTTGGGCTCTGCAATTCCCAGCTTACGTGACACTGCTGCGTATAGCTCACGTGCGTAC